>NC_135725.1:72581089-72883089 GCF_964656455.1 Halichoerus grypus | reverse complement strand
TTCTTCTTCTTTTTTTCTTTCTTAACATATATTGCATTTCACAGTTTTGATCTTCTCTCTAACTACTCTTTCTCTCTCTTTACCTCTTCTTCTTCCTTGTCCCAGTCTCCAGATACATTTGAATTCTTTTCTTTCTTCTATTCAATCCATTAGAAACCTTACTCACTGCCATAGCTTCAATCAGCATCTTTCTGCCTATAGTGATTATAATTATATCTGCAGCTGGAGTCGCTTTTTGAAATTCCTGACATGTATCTCTAATTTTCTATTAAATATTTCCACCCTGATATTTTATAGGCTCTCAAACTTAACATGTTCCAGGGTGAATTCATTGTATTCTCTATCCCCTCCAAAACAGTATCTCCTCTTTTCTGCCCTTTGACTATTTATGACCATTGCCTTTCTTTTAGTCACCGAAATTAGAAAACATATCTTATGGATGTAACCACTAGTCTCTTTTTTATCTATCCCCTCTCTCCATTTATATTACCAACATCTTAGTTCAGATCTTATGTGGACTGTTAACTACTGTTTTCCCACCTCATGGCTCTCCATGTTACTCTCCTTAATCTGTCATACATTCGATTAATATTCCAAAAACCAGGCTCTTACTGTTTCACTCTGATAAAAAGCCCACTGACTTCCCTATTATCTACTGAATACATACATACTATTCACCCTAATATTCAAAGTCTTTAGAATATAATCCTGACCTATATTTTCAGGCTTAATTTTCACTGTTTTTCATTTCAGTCAGAAGGATTGCTCATTGGTTCACAAACATGGTCCTTACTTTGCCACTTCTACTTCTGCTGATACATTTCTCTCTTTCTACAATATTCTCTATTTCCTCCAACTATTTGATCTGGTGAAATCGTGCCTATTTTTCAAAACCTATCCCCAAATATCATTTTTTCTCTTCTATCTTTCCTTAATACCCCCATCTCATGCACACAAATAGTTAATTGTGACCTCTCCATCCTTTGAACTCCTTAGCTCTCTATCTCTTCCTCATCTTTGATATTTACCACATTTTGCCGTGTATTATCATTTGGAGTACTTGCCCCATGGCACTGCACAATGATAGATGCTTGGTAAATATTCCTTGATTGAATGAATGAATCTTTCCTACTAAATTTCAACCTAGTCTCCTTTTTTTTTTTTTTAATCTCTACAGTATCACATAACACATACCAAATCACTCATAGTAGAAGTTCTTAAAATATTATTTAGTCTGGGGTGCCTTGGGTGGCTCAGTTGGTTAAGTGTCTTCCTTCAGCTCACCATCCTGAGGTCCTGGGATCGAGCCCTGTGTCAGGCTTCCTTCCCAGCATGGAGTTTGCTTCTCCCTCTCCCTCTGCCCCTCCTCCTGCTCGTGCTCTCTCTCACTCTCTCAAATAAATAAAATCTTTAAAAATACATTATTTAGTTATTAGAGAAGGTATAGCGATCTTTCCTTATTTGACATTGCATATGTGATTTTTTTCTTTACTGACTTTCCAGTTTGATTACATTTTTGTTTACCTACTGTACCAAGCTCTTTGTATACAATTATTATTATGTGGGGTAAGTATAAGTTAAAATTTAAGAGTCCAAACACCTTGGTTCTTATTTCTTTTTCTATTAACAGTAACCTCTAGCAAGTCATTTAACCTTTTTTTACCAAAATTGAAAAATAAAAATAATAATTTAGGTATAAAATCTTCATTTTTGATATAGTAAAGGCTGTATAGCATTTTAAGCTTGGAACTTGCTTGTAAAGCATTTAAGCTTTATCAAGATCTTGGAATTATCCTATAGATAAAACTGTTTTGGAAAAAAATTTAAAGTTGTTTTTAGATTCCTATTCACCTATGTTCCAGAGGTGTAATTGAAGTACAGCAAAAAAGAGGGGATTCACACTTATTTTTACCCAGATTTTCATTAAAAAAAAAAACCAATTATGTAATAGTCCGAGATAGTTTTATGTTCAGGATATGAAGAGTTATTTATTCAATAAGATATTATTATAAAATGTAGTTATTTTCAGACTTCTAGGTATCTCAGTTCTATACTTTTAGATGTATAAAACATTTAAGAAGTCTCTTAATCAACTGACCAAATGAGGGAAATTCAACATAGAAAATAAAATTGCTTGAATTACCTTAGTTCCTGTTTAAGAAAATGTGTTAGGAGTCCCAAGACTACCCCCAGGTTTGATGATTTGATAAGAGGAGTCACTGGACTCGGCATATACTTGTACTCATGATTATGATTTATTATAGTAAATGGTTACCAAGCAAAATCAGCAAAGGGAAAAAGTGCATGGAACAAAATCCAGAGGAAGCTAGAAGGAAGCTTCCAGGAATCTTCTCCTAGTAGAATCACACAGAATGTGCTTAATTTCCACAGGAAAGAGTTGTGACAACACTTGTTAAAATGTTGTGTACGAGGGAAACTCACTAGAGACTCAATGCCCAGGGCTTTCAGTAAGGATTGGCTGTGTAGGCACCCTCTGCCTAGCACATATCAAAATTCTAGACTCCCAAGAAGAAAAGCAGGTGTTAAGCAGAAACCACAGTGTTTATACAAGCAGTGTAGGCACAGTAAGCCACTCTTGTTAGCCACTCTTACGGAAAAAGCTTGCCTGAGAAAAAAACTAGCAAGGGAAAGGAGAGCCAAGAAGTTAAGGAGCCGTTGTCTCAATGACATGGTTTGAGTCCCTGGATCCAATAATGTCCTCTCTTGGACTTCTTAGTAATATGAGCCAATAAATTTCCTTTTTGCTGCTTAGGGTACTTAAAGTGGATAAAGGCAGTAGAAGTATATACCCATAGCTCAAGACTCACATCTGATCTGCTTAATTACCATAGGGGAAAAAAAAAAAGAGTGTTCTTTTAATTGAGATGTAATTGACATACAAGATCTTGTAAGTTTAAGGTCTACAACATGCTGATTTGATACATTTATACATTGCAGTATGATTACCACTGTAAGGTTAGCTAACACCTCTATCACATCACATAATGATCATTTTAAGAAGTGTTTTTTTTAACAGTTCAAGAAAAAGACCAGGGAGGAGTCTAGTTATCCTGGCTCTGGTCACGTGTTCATATCGGAACTTGTTACTTTGACCAGGGGGATAGAGTATTATAGTTGGATCAGTTAGATAGCCATTCCTGGAGCCAGTAGGGGGATGAATTAAACTTCTCCCCTCAGACACACTCTCAGCATCCCCTAGATTCAACTGGATTGTTAAAGAATGGAGGTGGAACCATCTTCTTAAAAGAGTGCTGAGTCTGCCACACAGCTTTATCTTAGCCAGATTATTCTCATAACATGAAATGTGGAAAATGAAATGAACTTCTAATAGGTACAATCAGATATCAAATGAGTACAGTATAATAATATAATTTTTTTTAGGTACCATCTTACAGAAAAAACACTTCATCATCTAGCACTGATTTATGCAGCTTTGTTATCATTTGGGCTAAAATCAGAAGAACTGGATGTAAAGGTATTCTTTTCTTAAATGTTTGTTTATAAGTATTTTTCATAAACCAAAATTATACTCAAACTCAAGTGCCCAGTGCAAAGAAACATTAAATTAGTAAACTAAAAAATGCTTAAAAGCCTTTTAAAGAACAGTTTTCAAATTAATAAATATCCTTTCCACTTCAACTTCTGTTCTAAAAGAAGGGTGCCTTGGGGCACCTGGGTGGCTCAGTTGGTTGGGAATCTTCCTTTGGCTCTGCTCATGATCTGGGTCCTGGGATCAGGCCCTGTGTCTGGCTCCTTGCTCAGTGGGGAGCCTGCTTCTCCCTCTCCCTCTGCCACTCCCCCTGCTTGTGCTCTCTCTCTGTGTGTCAAATAAATAAATAAAATCTTTAAAAAAATAATAAAAATAAAAAATAAAAGAAAGGTGCCTGGGTGGCTCAGTTGGTTAAGTGTCTGCCTTTGGCTCAGGTTATGATCCCGGGGTCCTGGGATTGAGCCCTGTATCAGGCTCCCTGCTCAGTGGGGAGCCTGCTTCTTCTTCTCCCTCTGTTGCTCCCCCTGCTTGTGCTCTCTCTCTCTCTCTCAAATAAATAAATTTAAGAAAAATTAAAAGCCTTTAATAAATTTAAAGTCATATATTATCTCTTAATTACTACTTGGCAGGATATGAATAAAAGTAAATATCCATTGATCAAAAATGTTCACTTAAGAAACATACACTCTTTTTATCTGCTGTAGTGATCTCTAACCAGTGTCCTTTCTTGGTTCTTTTTTCAATGTCCTACTATGAAATTTAGACACTCCTCCAAATTCAGGGCTCAGTCCTCTTCTGTTACCACTTTATACTCTTTCCTTAATAAATTCAGAATTCCCAGGGCGCCTGGGTGGCTCAGTTGTTAAGCGTCTGCCTTCAGCTCAGGTCATGATCCCAGGGCCCTGGGATTGAGCTCCGCATCAGGCTCCCTGCTCCACGGGAAGCCTGCTTCTCCCTTTCCCGCTCCCCCTGCTTGTGTTCCCTCTCTCTCTGTGTCTCTCTCTGGCAAATAAATAAATAAATCTTTAAGAAAATAAAAATAAAAATAAATTCAGAATTCCCACAAATTTGGCTTTCATTTCTGAGTATAATCCTTAAAATTTTCCTGACTTTTCTTAAGATCTGCACCTATAATTCTAGCATTCTACTGGAAATCTCCACATGAATATCCCACAGGTGCCTCAAACTCTGCATGTCTAAAACACAACTTCTCATCCTCCCCACACTTAGTTTACAGCATTACTACTGTAACCTAATCAGTAGCTGCAGAGTCTCTAGAATATGTCTCTCCATTCTACTCCCACTGCTTTTTCCCAAATTCAGGCCTTCACCTCTCTTTTGGAGTTTTAAAGCAACTTCCTGACTAATCTCCTTATTTCTAGTCGTCCTCCTTTGGTGCGTAATATAGATTCACACCAATTACATTTCTGAAATATAGCTGTGAACATTTCACTTCCTGAACTGTAAGCTCCTGAAAGAAAGGAAACATGTTTATTTGTTTTCAGATTCCTGGTATCCAGCACAGCGCCAAGTATATAGTAGACTCTTGATAAATATGTGTTGTTAAATTGAATTTTCTTGCTCAAAAGACCTTCCGTAGCTTCCTACTTCATTCAAAAGAGATCAAACTCAACTGGATTCAAACTTCATGATTTGGCCCCTAGTAATTCTTCCTTTAGCATCATTCTACTCACCATTTCCTGAATATGTCCAGGCTATCACAGTTCAGCCAATGCATAAACATGTCATCCCAGCCTGTCTCCCCCTTTCTCTTACTGCTATCCTTTAGAGTTCTGTCTTTTGTTGCCCAGCTCAAACACTACCTCCTTTAAGAAATGTGCCCCAAGTATGCCCTCAGGATAAATCTCTCCTCCCATTCTCACAAGAGCACTTCATACCTTTATTGTAGCATGACGTATTCATTCATATACCTTCCATGCCGGGGGGGGGGGGGGGGGGGGTAAGAACCAGACCCTTTTTCTTTGAAAAATGTGTAGCATCCAGCACAGTGCTTTGTACACAGTAAAAATGTTCAACAAACATCTACTGAATAGAATTAAATCAAAGCACAACCTGTTAAGAAAATTAACAAATGATCTATTTGAAATAGAATCCTGATCATTTTGATCCTGTGAGGCATATTAAACATTGAAATAAAATTCTTAGAAAAGTTACCAATGAATGGCAAATTAAGTTTATTTCCTTTACCCATTCAAGTGTGGTTTCACCACTTAACCAGCCTCTTTTCAGCTAATGGTAAGCAGTTATATGCAAAATATACTTCAGAGAATCATTTTATTCCTCTATATATGGGTTATGTGATATTAGTGAGCGATACTATATTCAGGTACAGTGATATGGCCCATAGAGGACATGTTCCAAGGAAGGCATTTAAGGATGACACAGGAAGTATGCCCAGGCACAATCCATTCCAAACAAAAGTCTGCTCCCACCTGGATCAAACTATTCCAAAAGCTTTTCAAGTTATACATAATAATCTTAAAAGTAGGTCAGTTTTTCCATAGAATCTGAGAAACAAATACCAATTTGCTCTGTTATCAATGTCACCAGTACTCAAGCCTCCTATTCTCCTGACTTGATGACATTACCACATTAAAGGGGGTTCCCTAGACTCATATTATTTTAGAGTATATTGTTGCTTTACTTACTTACTTATTTAGTAATATGGCTTTTGGCCTGTTAGAGCACATCAGTATGGATTTTTAAAAAAATTTTTTCAGGCATCTGAAGAGCCTAGCCATAAAGGAAGCATTAGGAAGTTTAAGTACATTTTCTTAAACTAAAAGAAAATACTGCTAGTAGTGTTATATTTTATTCTAATGTCAAAAACAGTTCTATAAATTTTTTATAAACTCCTTTTGTAGAAAAATGCATAGATAAACATATATGCAAAGCTTTGAAAATAATGTTAGGGGGTTCCTGAATCTCCCCAAATCTAACCATGAGCTCCAGAATCCTTGCCCTAATAAATTAAGGTAATATTCATTACCATCACCATAAAATTGTGCCATTTTATATTTAAATAAAACTGTCAGATCTTCTGGGGTGCCTGGGTGGGTGGCTCAGTCGTAAAGCATCTGCTTCAGCTCAGGTCATAATCCCAGGGTCCTGGGATCGAGCCCCGCATCGGGCTCCCTGCTCCGCAGGAAGCATGCTTCTCCCTCTCCCACTCCCCCTGCTTGTGTTCCCTCTCTCACTGTGTCTCTCTCTGTCAAATAAATAAATAAATAATCTTTAAAATAAATAAATAAATAAATAAATAAATAAATAAATAAAACGGTCAGATCTTCTTAAAACATTCAGAACTGCAATAAAATTAATTTGGAATCAAACAGTGTTATTTCTGTGCACTCTATACATATTTGGGGTGCCTGGGTGACTCAGTCAGTTAAGCAACCGACTTGATTTCAGCTCAGGTCATGATCTCAGGGTCCTGAGATTGAGCCTGAGTTGAGCCCTAGTCGGGCTCCCCACTCCATTGGGGATGGAGCCTGCTTAAGAGTCTCTCTTTCCCTCTCACTCTGCCCCTCCCCCCCACTGCTCACTCTCTCTCAAAAAAAATTTTTGTACATATTTAATATAATTTAAAGAAAATCCTCCTTTAGAATACATGTGCTCCCCAGGTATGTACTAACAGTTGTGTATTTGTTATCTTGTGAAAGAAAAAATTGTCATAATTATTTTATGAGGTTTATGCAGTCTTTGTTTCTTGAATTTTCACTACAGGACAGGATGTTTATATTTCTAAGACGATTTTTTAGGACAGTGTTCCCTATTCACATTAAACTGCTAATCCATGGACTGGGGTGCCTGGATGGTGCAGTTGGTTGAGCCACTGACTCTTGGTTTGGGCTCCACTCATTATCTCGGGATCTTGAGATTGAGCCCCCTGTCGGGCTCCTCGCTTAGCACGGAGTCTGCTTAGGACTCTCTCTCCCTCTCCTCTGTCCCTTCCCCACTCCCCTCTCTCTCTAAAATAAATAAATAAATCTTAAAAAAACAAACAAACAAACAAACAAAAACCCTGCTAACCACATGGACTATATGTTGAAGGAATACTGAATCTAAAAGATGAAGAAGATAAAAATAGAACTGAAAGCAGAAGAAAAAGACTGGTATTTCAAAAGAGAGAAGGGCATGGAGGAAAACACAAGTGACAGACAGGAAGTAGGAGATATTAAGAAACTTTTTTTTAGAGTTAAGTTTAACACACACACAGTTTAGCATCAAATAAGCCAGTATTGGACGAACAATTCCCAAAATATTCTAAATCAAAACTTTTTTCTTTTTGGGGATGCCTGGGTGGCTCAGTTGGTTAAGCGTCTGCCTTCGGCTCAGGTCATGATCCCAGGGTCCTGGGATAGAGCCCTGTGGGGCAGGGAGCCTACTTCTCCCTCTCCCTCTGCCTGCCGCTCCCCCTGCTTGTGCTCTCTGTCAAATAAATAAAATCTTAAAAACAAAACTTTTTTCTTTTTTTTTTTTTTTTTTTTAAAGATTCCATTTATGGGGCGCCTGGGTGGCTCAGTCGTTAAGCGTCTGCCTTCAACTCAGGTCATGATCCCAGGGTTCTGAGATCGAGCCCCGCATCGGGCTCCATGCTCGGCAGGAAGCCTGCTTCTCCCTCTCCCACTCCCCCTGCTTGTGTTCCCTCTCTCACTGTCTCTCTCTCTGTCAAATAAATAAAATCTTTAAAAGTAAATAAATAAATAAATTCCATTTATTTATTTGACAGAGAGAGACAACACAAGCAGGGGGAGTGGGAGAGGGAGAAGCAGGCTTCCCCGTGGAGCGGGGAGCCCGATGCGGGGCTCGATCCCAGGACCCTGGGATCACGACCTGAGACGAAGGCAGACGCTTGACTGAGCCACCCAGGCACCCCGACTTTTTTCTTTTTAAATACAGCATCAAATTCATCTGTAAATATCCTTTATCTTTTAATGTCATTTTGAAAAATCTTGCACTGTATTTTTAAATTCTTTTTTTTTTTTTTTTGAAGATTTTATTTATTTATTTGACAGAGAGAACTGGCACAAGCAGGGGGGAGCGGCAGGCAGAGGGAGAGGGAGAAGCAGGCTCCCCATGGATCAAGGGACCAATGCCCAACTTGATCCCAAGACCCAGGATCATGACCTGAGCTGAAGGCAAACGCCTAACCGACAGAGCCACCAGGCACCCCTTAAATTCTTATTTTTGAGAACTACTAAATTTAACTTGGAAAAACCAAAATATTAAATATTAATGACATCCAAATTGCAAATAAATTTATTAGTAAATACAAATGGAAGTGAAGAAATTTAGCTCCAAAAATTGGAAAACTATAAGGATATCATATTTAAAGAAGAAAAGAAAATTGCTTATCCTCACAAAATATGCTGGAATTCACATAGACATTTTAATAAATTATATCTAAAATTATATTCAAAGATTAAAATCTGCTGGGGGTTTTTTCTTCTAATTACAAACAATTTTTGAATGATATATTTTGCTTCCTAAAATTTCCTATATTCTAACATATAAAAAATATATTTTAGCTTATAATTGCCCCAGGAGTGGAAGAGGCTGCACTGATAATTCGGCAAATTGCTGATCACAATTTAATGACCTCGAAGAGAGAACCTCATGAATGGTTGGATAAATCCTGGCTTGAAGTTTCACCATCTAAGGTCCATTTCCTAAATATGTAAATTAGGTATTTGCAAAGCAAATATAAATACATGTGTTTGAATTCTCTTTTTGGTAGCATTTTTTTGTCCTATAATGTTTGCATGAGCATATATAGCAGTAACTATAATGTACAATATTTATTTAGATCATTTTCCAGAATCATGGGTATTTTTCAACTTCACAGAAGTATTTTAATGAGATCTTTTATAATGAACTTGCAAATCAAGTGTATTAGGTGATATAAGACTTCAGTGCCTAACATTTTCAAAACATGTTTTTCTAGTTCCTAAATTTAAACATTTAAGAGTAGTAAATATGAGAATAGCAAAATTCCATCATTTCATTTTGTCAGGAATTCAGTTACATAATTGAAACTGAAAGTAGAGTTGTAACATATTTGTAAGATTGCACAGTTAATTTTTAGAAATTCCTTTTGTTTAAGCATAAATCTTTCCAAGTTCTCATACCAACCTAGTATCTCTGTTACCTTTATTTTTTTAACATATTCAAATCATGAAAACATAAAAAAAGAATAATGAAGGTAACATGGAATGATCTTTCAGATATATTACATGAAAAATGAAGTTGCAGCATAGAGCTTGTGTACTACCACTTGTGTAAAACAAGGGGAAATTAATATTTATATGTGTTTGTAAATGAATAAAGCATCTCTAGAAGGATACCAAGAAATGATAACATTAGTTATCTCCAGAGAGGAGAACTGGGATAATGGGGTGAGGATGAGAGTTTTTACTGCACACCTTTTAGTACCTTTTGAATTTTGAACCATGTGACTATTTTACCTATTTAAAAAATAAAATTATAAAGCAAATAAATTAAAATATTAATGTATTCATATACATTCATCAAACATTCATATATTCACATATATTAAATCACAGAATTTTTATATGCCTAAACAGAACATGGGTATAATTCATTATGGGATGTATGTATGTCTGTGCAGTTTCCCTCTTACCAAGGCATGTCTAATCTACTCACATATCTGTCATTTGATAAAATCAAAGAGGGTGCAAAAAGCCAGCGTAACCCAGAAAGAAAAGGAAATACAGTAATAGTAAAACATGGCTGCTGTATTTCTAGACTTTTATGAGATCTCTCTGAAAACACATTTTTAGACCAACAAGGTTTGATAGAAGTTCTTCCTATACTCTTCACAGCAAGGCTTTTCTGAAAGTATCATAAACATGGTTTCTCATAAACATGGTTCATCTTAATCAAATAGTAATAGTAGTATAAGGGAGAGCTAAAGAAATCTCGAGTTATAAAAGTCCCCTAAAACGTTTCTCATTAGAAAATCTGCCATAGGTAAAACAATTGTCATTCGAAGGAGGCGAACTGTAACAAAAATTTTTGGATGAGTGATTAAAATGAATGAACTTTAAGATTTTTCTCAATTCTGAGAGCATATGAATCTTAACTGCCAAAGAAGTTCCTTTCCCTACTAGCCATACTTTTTTCTAGGCATCTCAAATTGAGTGATAGATACAATGACAAAAATTTTAATCTGCTAGATTGAGCAGAATAAAATGGATCATTTTCAAAGGACCAGTGGCTGATTATTCCTTTAAACTCTTTTCTAGGAAGAAATGTACTTACTTGACTTTCCATGTATTAACCCATTGGTGGCTCAGCTCATGTTAAACAAAGGACCTTCACTGCACTGGATATTATTAGCAACTCTGTGTCAACTTCAGGAGCTTTTACCTGAAGTTCCAGAAAAAGTGTTAAAGGTTAGTTTTTTGAACTCCATAGTCTTATATGAGTTTATTTCCTTTCCATTTGAGTACTGATTTTTACCATAACAGTTTTCAAAATGAAGGTATCCAAGTTTAATTGTTTTGGACTTTGTGTAGCAAAGAAATAATTTACTTGAACTAAATTTCACATAGAACTCTCATTGGATGTCAATCACATTATACATTTTAAAGCTATCTTGTATAGATAATTCAGTACAGTCAGCTTATCACACTTCAAATTATTTTGAAATGTTATTGTGCCCACAAGTATGTGATCACACACTCTATTCATATGTGCTTACAATCCTGATGCCCTTCCTTATAGTAATAAAGAAAACTTTAGCCTTATTGGTAAAAATTTTACATTTTTATCAAGCAGATGGTATTCATGTGTAACTTGTGTAACTAAAAATTCTATTAGAAGTGATTAGAAAATGGATTTTATAATAAGTTTTTCTTTTAATAGAGCCTAATTATGTTATGTTTCTTATGACATGGATCACTATAATACCCTACTTATTTATATCTTGCTTTCTTTACATATAGATAAGCATTGTTATTTATATTTACTTGACTGATGTTTATATTGTATTTGTTTATATTACTTGACTGATGTTTATATTGTATTTGTATTATATTAATTAATTTTTAAAATTTTTTAGCATTTTTGTAGCATCACTTCCTTATTCAAGATTAGTTCTTCTTCCATAACAAATTCACCTCCAAGTCCATTACCTCAGGAAAATGGGAATCAGACTAGTACCTTTACCTCCCAGAATTCAGCTTCTGGCTCTTCAAACTCTGTCTTTCAAGAACATAATGAATATTACCACTATTCAGATATAGGAGAGACAGTGCACAGAGATACAAACAGCACTTCAAACTATAACTCTTCCCTTACGGAACTAAGAGAAATGCCATGCATTTTACCACCTGTGACTTCTTACAATCAGGCCAGCTACTGGAAGGACTCCAGTTGTAACCCTAACACAGTGCACAATCCTTTCCTGGTTAATACAGAATCAAGGAATGTGGCTGGTAACTCCTTTCGAAACCAAAATGATTCAGAGTCAGATGTCTTTTATTTGGATCTAACACAAATGAACTGTGAAAACATATCACCAGTTGACACTCAGAAGAGAGTTGCCCCTAATTTTATAAATTACCAGAAAAAGGGAACACATGATGCAAAAGGACCTATAAATAAAGAAGTGTCTGCCCCTAGCTTTTCACTAGAAGGCTCCCAATCTCCTCTTCCCTGGAACTTTAAGAAAAATGTATGGGAACAACAGAATCACTCATTCAACTTAGAATATGGTGTACAGCAGACTACATGTGACAAATGGTACTCTCAGAAAGATAATTTATTCACTAATCAGCAAAAATGTCTATCAGATGAGTTAGAAGGCTTCATATGTGAAAGTTCAAATGCTGGGACTAAAAAGACTTTCTGGAAAGAATTACCATCTGTCCCCAGTTTGGATTTATTTTGTGCTTCTGATCCTAATGTAAATAAAAAAGAATTCAGCAGTCTTTATTTCCACCAAAGAGCTGGAAAATGTTTAGGACAGAAAAGGCACTCTGAATCCTCATCTAACTCAGGAGACAAGAAATCATTACCAGGTAACACTATCTAACGTTAATAAAACTACTCACAGGTATAATTTTTTAAAGTTTATTTATTCTTTTAGCAATCTCTACACCCAGTGTGGGGCTCAAACTCGCGACTCCAAGATCAAGAGTCACATGCCCTTCCAACATGAGCCAGCCAGGCACCCCTTGCAGATGTAATTTTAAAAGATAGAACCATCTCTAAATTAAAAAAAAAAAAAGTTTGTTTTAATTACTGTACTTAAAGAATCTTCAATAACTTTGGAGTCAAAAAGAAAATCAAAATTCTAATTATAGACATCTAAGAAAATAAATGCAAACAAAGTATGTCAAATTCTTGTAGCTTTAGATGAACTAAGCGTTCAACTTAAGAAGTTAAAAATAAAACCTCAGAACAAGTCTAAGTAAAGCTGAAGACTAAAATTAGCAAAGATTAAACAGAGAAATCAGTGAATTAGAAGAACTAGCTTCTTCGTTGGGCAGGAATATTTAATGGGCTAACATTTATTAAGAGCTTATTATAGGCCAGGTGCCCTTTTAGGCCCTTTATGTGGATTATTGAATTCTGACAATACTATTAAATAGATATTACTATTAGCTCTACTTTACAATTGATGTTTCTGAACATTTAATCATATCAGTTTTTAAAAGGACAATTTTATTTTCTCTTTTCTGGTAATGATACCTCTTGTACCTTTATTTTCTACGTCATTTCTTATTACATTGGCTTGAACATGTAGAACAAAACATTAAGTTCTAATGGCCATACAAATGTAGCCTTACTATGATAGGGGGAAAAAATAATAAAAAGGGGAGAAGCTTAAGCTTCAAAGCTCCTTTTTTGCATAGGCCCTTTTGTGAGGCTTGAGAGGCTCCCAGAAAATCTTGTATTCTTTGTTTTGTTAAAAGAGAACCTCCCCAAATACCGTATGATCTCACCCATATGTGGAATTTAAGAAACAAAACAAATGAACAAAGAAAAAGAGAGACAAACCAAGAAACATACCCTTAACTATAGAGAACAAACTGATGGTCACCAGAGAGGAGGTGGGTGGGGGATGGGTGAAATAGGGGACGGGGATTAAAGAGTGCACTTGCCATGACGAGCACTGAGTAATATATAGATTTGTTGAATCACTATATTGTACACCTGAAACTAATATAACACTGTATGTTAAGTATACTGGGATTAAATAATAATAAATAAAAATAAAAAATAAAGAAAGAATAAAATAAAAGAGGACCTCCCAACCTGTACAGTTGACCCTTGAACAACACAGGTTTGAACTGCATGGGTCCACTTACACACAGAGTTTTTGATAAATACAATATGGTACTATAAATGTATTTTCTCTTATGATTTCTTAATAACATTTCTTTTTTCTAGCTTACTTCTTTATAAGAATACAGTATATAGTACATATAACATACAAAATATGTGTTAATTGACTGTTTATGTTATCAGTAAGGCTTCCAGTCCACAGTAGGCTCTTAGTATACTGTTAAGTACTAGAGAAATCAAAAGTTATATATAGAATTTTGGGGTGCCTGGCTGGCTCACTCAGCATGTGACTCTTGATCTCAGGGTCATGAGTTTCAGCCCCATGTTGGATGCAGAGATTATGTTTAAAAAAAGTTATATATAGATTTTTGAGTAAGAGGAGAGAGTCGGCATCCCTAACACCCTCATTGTTCAAGGATCAACTGTATAAACCCCAGGACTCACAAAACTTGGATTTGGTCCTGCTTAATAGTCATAATTTGTTTTGTTCCTGATCTTAATGGGAAGTATTCTATCCCTAGTTTTGTAAGAACATTTGTGAGGAATAGATGCCAAATTTTATACACATTTTTTTGGGTGCCTATTGGGGAAAACCAAACATGTTTTCTCCATTGATCCATTGATGTCAAGGATTATATTAACAGGTTTACTAATATTAAATCATTCTTATTATTCCATAATAAACTTAATTGGCTTTTGAAGAGTGATTCTTTTAATTTGCTGTTGAATATGGTTACTAATATTTATTTATGATTTTCATATCTATATTCATAATGCAATTAATCTATTGTGTTCTTTACTTGTGCTCTGTCACATTTTGACATGAAGTTTATTCCAGCTTCATTAATGAACTGAATTAAAAATTCCATTTTTTTTCCATCTTGAACCAAATCAAGCATGTGAATTACTATATGTTCTTGAACATAGGGCATCCCAATATATAAGATAATCCTCCGAGAAGATCTCAGAAATTATTTCTAATAACTTTTAATATTTAAGCTTTTGGGGGTAGGGATGGAATAGTCAAATGTCTATTTACATTTTAATTAATTAAGTATAAATATATTTTTAAATCATAGATTGGATAATGTTCATTTAGAAATATTGCTTTTTTCTGCTTTCAAACTTCTTCCATAAAATAATTTTATTCAAACAATTCACATGAATCTTTGATACTAGTATCATTATCACTATGGAAACTTTTGACTTTTTTACTGTGCTTTCCCAAAGCACATCCTTACCTTCATTGTTTAAGATGTAACATTTTTAGAATTCATATTAATGCAGGCCTAGACAATTTATCCAAAGCCATTGGCATAATCTCAAGATAATTTTCCATTTGTCTTATAGATGTGTATTTGTGATCTCTATGATAAAAATTACCTACTATACTGCTTCTTAAATTTGCTTATAATGGCATCCAACTCTTATAATTATGAGATTATATTCCCAGGAATAATTACTAAAACATTTTTAAATACTTTAGCCTCCTTTTTCACTGATTTAATTAATTAACCTCTATAAGAATCCAAATCTAGGATATTTCAGGCTAATGTGTCATATATAATACAGTCATAGAAGGTGAGTCCATACATGATCACCACCTATCATATATCAGAGCTCAGGATAAATTCCACAACATTACAGATAGGAGGTAATGAGGGAAAACTTAAATGAAAGAGTCTTAAATCTAGGGAGATTTAATTATTTGTGCAAAGCATGAGCATACAAATATGTGTACATGACACTAATTAGTATTGAGCCATTAGGTAGAGGTGCATTTATGCTAAAAATGTAATTTTTATAGTCATTTTATCTCAGGTTGTAAATTTTAACACTTTGTAGATAGATGAAGAGATAGGATGCACCAGAATAGCTGGAAAAAATAGCTATATTTTATTACTCTCAGAAATAAAATGGTTTTCCTTTTTCTTCTTTTAACAGATTTCATGTGCTCACAACTACCACAATTCAAAAAACGGCGTCTAGTGTATGAAAAAGTCCCTGGTAGAGTTGATGGACAAACTCGTCTGAGGTTTTTTTGAAAGAAAGGATAGTGTTCTGTGCCACATTCCTTTGTTTTTGATGAAAATCTAGTAACAAAATGATTTAGATTTGCTCATTCATTAAAGAAAATACATTGTTAGATGTTCTTGGTGCTTCCATATTAAATTTTCAAAATATATATTCTGCTCTATTGTTTGCATCTTTGTATGTAAAATATTCTAATTGGCGTAATTGTCGTAAGATCCAAATATCTTCCAGATTCACCTGAACATTGCAAGCCTTTTTTTTTCTTAAAGCAGTAGATACAATATATACATTTAGAGCAATAGCAGTATATATAGTATTGTGTGTGAGTATATGTATAAATATAAATGTATATATATGTTATTTAGTTGTCTTCTGAAGGGCTTACTGCTTCCCATCTTTCCTCCAGCAAGCCTTTTAAAATGAGCCTCCATCTCAGTCTGACCCTTTAAGTCAAGAAGTGAAGATCACCAGAGTAAACCCTCCATCACCAAGAAAGTTAAAATCTAGGCAAAGTTCAAGTTAGAGAACTTCTCATTTTTTTTCCTAAAGATTTTATTTATTTGAGAGAGAGAGAGCGCACAAAGGGAGAGGGAGAAGCCAACTCCTCGCTGATCAGAGAGCTGGATGTGAGACTTGATCCCAGGATCCTGAGATCATGACCTGAGCCTTAGCCGACTGAGCCACCCAGGCACCAGAGAGAGAACTTCCCATTTAAAGTGTTGCCTTCAGGGATGCCTGACTGGCTCGGTCGGAGGACTGTGCAACTCTTGATCCCGGGGCCATAAGTTTGAGCCCCACACTGGGTGTAGAGATTACTTAAATAAATAAATAAATACTTAAAAAAAATAAAGTGTTGCCTTCATAAATAAAAATTTAAAACTAAGAAAATATTTGCAACCTACATAATAAAAAAAATTTACATTCCTAATATACAAAGAATCCTACAAATTGATAGGAAGACAACCTAATAGAAGAGTGGACAAAATATATGAATAGATATTACACTGAAGAAACAAAAATAGCCAATAAACATTTGAAATTATATGTGGCTTCATTACTCATCAGGCAAATGCAAAGGAAAACAGATCACCTATCAGATCTGCAAAATTTTTGAAAATTAGTAATATTCAGTGTCGGCATATTGGAGAAAGAACACTTTCCTATACTGTTGGTACAACATTTTTGGAGGATAGTTTGTATATTTTTTAATGGATGATTGTAGGTTTCTAATTACTCTGGTATTTATATTCCATTGAGTACATTTTTTTAAAGATGTAATAATTTTATTTTAAAATGTCAGAATTCCTAATAAAGTTATATTCTTTGCAACTATTCGGTTATTAACAAAACTTTTATATGTCATCTCTAAAATGGAGGTAATGGGTTTTTGACATTATTACAGGTGGTACACCAGCAAAAATGTTTGAAGACCACAGGCATACTCTTCCCTGGCTTCTGAAATTATCACCCTATTACTACCAAAATTGACCTCTGCCTTCTTAGATCCAAGAGACATGCAGACATCACCTTACTTGACCTCTCTTCAGCGTTTGATACTGTTAATCGTGTCCTTTTTGAAAGAGGCTTCACACCACCTCTTCCTTTCCTCCTCCTACTCTCCTCTTGCTATTATACTTTTATTTATAGGATGTTTGGTTTTGCTTGGGTATGTGGGGGTGGAGACTTTAAAGAGAAACTATTTCTGGACATCTAATTGGAATTTCTGTTCTACTTTTTTTTTTTTTTTAAAGATTTTATTTATTTGACAGAGAGACACAGCGAGAGAGGGAACACAAGCAGGGGGAGTGGGAGAGGGAGAAGCAGGCTTCCTGCTGAGCAAGGAGCCCAATGCAGGGCTCGATCCCAGGACCCCGGGATCATGACCTGAGCCGAAGGCAGATGCTCAACGATGAGCCACCCAGGCCCCCTGTTCTACTTTCTTAAAATTTTGTCAAGATAGCTTCTAAACTAAGGTGAGGCTAAGGCTTCTCAGCTTGCAGATCTCCTTTATCCTGCCTTTAATCAGCTTCCAGAGGAGAGGAGTTTCTTTATAGGCCATCAACTACAGCAAGCCTTGAGGCTAGGCTATTAACACTCATGTCCCTGCTTCCTCACCAAATGGAGTGGAAGTATGAGTCCTCCTGTGGGCATTCCTTAATGGCGCTTGCTGTTTAAGGACACATTCTGCCTGAGCGTGGAACAGCCTCTGTCAGAGGTATTGGGAAGCCAGTCTTGTTTTAGGAGTCTGGGAACAATCGATAAAGTAAGTGAGCTCTGCTTTAGTAGAGCACTCCCTGGAAGCCATTGTCACATGTCAGGTCGGGCTGATCATAGAAGCCCCGAAGGGTCTGGTTGGGCCCTTGTTAGGGGACCAAAAGTGTCAGTCCGGCCTCCAAGATCCTCTTCCAAACACCCCATCACAAGGAATTGTTTGGAACAGCCCCAACTTCTCAGGTTGGCTCTTGCAATGGAACTTTGATTTTTTTTTTCCCCCTCTGAGAGCATTTCCCTGTGAGGTTTTTCATGTTCTAAAGAGTTACTTGCCCTTAGATCCATTGCTGTGATAGTGCTGCTCACTTCTGAGAACTTTTGAGAGATCTTACTCCAAGTTTCTAGGTCCAGCCCTAGAACATCAGCTGCTCCCTCCCTCCAACTGTGGATAGACATAAGATACTCCTTCCCTTGCCACTGAGATACAGGGTATAAATGGGAATCAACACCAGGGCATCTCACCCCTTGCCTCTAACAGTAATAGGTTGGTTATTTTCCCCCACATAATAAGCCAACCCTCAAACAAGGGATCCAATGATTTTAATAAATAGAGCAGCCTGGATTAGAGGGGGTGGAGAATGCAAAGAGCAATCCCAAATGAGGACTGAAAAAGTACATATTTTTCTGTCTTTTGCCTTTTTATTCAGTTTATGATTTTATCATACAACAGTTTTAACTTAATACTTATTTAAATTGAATTATTTATTTAAATTAAATTTTATATAGTATACACATCTTTTCTTTTTTGATTTCCGGGTTTCATGCCTTGCTTAGGAAGACCTCTTTTAACTTTTGTACCTTAGTTACACAACTATTCCCTTAATTTTTCTTCTAATGCTTTCGTATTCCCTTTTCTTTAACCCATGTGGATTTTTTATTACATAATACAAGCCCAATTTTATTTCCTTCCAAATGGATGGCCAGTAATGCCAGCACCATTTATTAGTAAACCATACTTTCCTACTGAATAGAAAAGTCAAGTCTATTTCTGAACTGTTATGATCCAATCATTTATTTGCCTATTCCTATATCACAATAATTTTTTGTTTTCTTTTTAATTTTTTTTTTTTTAAGATTTTATTTGACAGAGAGAGAGACAGCAAGAGGGGGAACACAAGTGGGGGGGTGGGAGAGGGAGAAGAAGGCTTCCCTGCCCAGCAGGGAGCCCGATGCCGGGCTCGATCCCAGGACTCTGGGATCATGACCGGAGCCGAAGGCAGACGCTTCACACCAACTAAGCCATCCAGGCGCCCCTAAAACTATGATTTTTTTAAAAAATTAAAAAGAGAGGCGCCTGGGTGGCTCAGTTGGTGTTAAGTGTCTGCCTTCGGCTCCGGTCATGATCCCAGGGTCCTGGGATCAAGCCCCGCATCACGCTCCCTTCTCAGCAGGGAGCCTGCTTCTCCCTCTCCCTCTGCTGCTCCCCCTGCTTGTGCTGTCAAAGAAATAAATAAAATCTTTAAAAAAAAAAACAAAGGGGCACCTGAGTGGCTCCGTCAGTGTCTGCCTTCAACTCAGGTCATGATCCTGAGTCCTGGGAGTGAGTCCCCCGTCGGGCTCCCTGCTGAGCAGGGAGCCTGCTTCTCCCTCTGCCCCTCCCCCTGCTTTCTCAAATAAATAAAATCTTAAAATAAAAAATCATAGTTTTGATTCAGCGTGTTCAAAATAAGGGTTTTTTTAAAGATTTTGAGAGAGAGAGTGCTCGAGTATGAGCCTTGGGGAGGGGCAGAGGGGGAGGGATAGGGAGAGAATCTCAGGCAGTTGCTTTGCTGGGCATGGAGCCCACGGGGCCAATCTCATGACCCTGAGATCGGCCTGAGTTGAAACCAAGTCAGACGCTTAACCAACTGAGCCATCCAGGTGCCCTATATTCAAAGTAAGTTTTAATATCCAGTAAGACAGGTTTCACCCTCCCATGTTTTATACACACACACAGAGTTTTAAAAATTATTCTTGCAGGGGGGGGCACCTAAATGTATTCTTAAGAATTTTTTATGTCATTAAAGCGGAAGTGGTATATAATTTCCATTTCCATTTTTTTAATGAGAATGTTTTTATTTATTTATTTGAGATAGAGAGAGGGCGAGCACAAGCAGGGGGAGTGGCAGGCAGAGGGAGAGTGAGAAGCAGGTCCCCCACCAAGCAGGGAGCCCGATGTGGGGCTAGATCCCAGGACCCTGAGATCATGACCAGAGCTGAAGGCGGACACTTAACTGACTGAGCCACCCAGGCGCCCCTCCATTTCCATTTTTAACTAGCTATTGCCAGTGGAGAAAATACTTTTCATTTTTCTACACATATATCCAGCCAGCCCCTTAAATTCTATTACAAATTTGAGTATTTCTTTTCCTATATTCTCATCAGTTTTCAAAGTGTACAATTATATAATCCATAAGTAGATACTGCTTCTAAAATGTTTACCCCCTTTCGTTTTTTTCATCTTACTGCATTAGCTAACACCTCTAAAGCAATGCTGAATAGGGGCGCCTGGGTGGCTGAGTTGCTTAAGCATCTGACTTGATTTCAGCTCAGGTCATGCTCTCAGGGTCCTGGGATGGCGCCCCTTGTCAGGCTCCGCACTCAGCAGGGAGTCTGCTTCTCTACCTCTTCCCCTCCCCCAGCTCACTCTCTGTCTCTCAAATAAATAAATCTTTTTTAAAAAGGGAAAAAAAGAAAGCAATGCTGAACAATAGTAGTGATAAAAAGTATGCTTGTTTTGTTCCTAACATGCTGAATACTTCCACATTCCACTATGTAGTATGAAATTTGCTGTTGCTTTTGATAGTCTTTATCATCTTTCTCTTCCAGTTTCCCTAAGCCATTTAGTTCTTACTCAGAACAGCCCTTGAATTTTGTCAAATGACTTGTTGGCATAGATTCTTTAACCATTCATATAATGAATTACACTTTAAACCATTAATGTAATGAATTACACTGACAGGTTTTATCAAAATAGTTTTGTCAGGTTGTATCTTCTCTTGATATACTAGTGAATTTGATTTGCTTATATTTAGGGCAAATATCTATATTCCTAAGTGAGACACCTATAGTTTCTTGTTGTATCTTACCAACTTTTTGCCAAAGGAGAAATTGGAATCAAGAAAAGATTTTTTTTTTTTGACATACAAAAGGCTGTACATAATAATGTATACAACTTAAGGAGTTTGGAGGTAAGTATATACCTCTGAAACCATTATCACAAGCTACACCATAAACTTATCCATCGTATCCAAAAGTTTCCTTCCACCCTCTTATTATTTTTTGTGGTAACACCTAACATAGGATCAACTCTCTTAGTAAAATTTTCAGTATAATGGAGACTGGAACATGTTTAAATGTTGACAGAAAGGATCCAATAAAGTAGCTGAAGATAAAGGAGAAAGGATAATTGATAGTGTGATTTCAGAGAAGGTGAAACAGATCCAGAGAATAAATAGCAGGGTTAGAAAAGGGACAGCTGAATTTTGATTGAAGGGAGAGATTCAGATCACTTAGATTTGGAAGTTTAGTGGCCAGAAATTAAGGGTGTTTCCATATGATGATGGCTTCTATTTTCTCTATTTGGTAACACTATGCTAAAAGATATTTTTATTTATTTATTTATGGATTTATACATAACTATTTTGAAGTGCAAATGTCACCAGAAATTGAGATGTTTCTGCAAATTATACATATATATATATTTTTTTTCTTTTTTTTTTTTTTTACAAAGTTCTACAAGGACTTACAAGCAAAAATCTCACTTCCCACTTCTAGCACTCAGTTTCACAAGGAAACAAAAATCCATGACGCCTTAAAACAAAATCAGACAGAAAATGTTGCTATCATAGAAAATGATGAATTAAGCAGAAATTTTATTTCCAAGCTCATCAAAGATTATTACAAACACAAAGTATCCTTTTAAAAGTGTCCCAAATTAAATCAAAGGCACATCATCAACGTAAAACACTTGTGACATTAAGAATTTATTTAGGTCGTAATATTTTCACATTATTTTGTTTTTAATCATTTGCAATGTTCTGAGTAACATATTTAAACATTTTTTTAAAGACATGAGATAATGGTGTGTTTTTTTGTTTTTTGTTTTTTGTTTTTTAAGTACAACCACAACTATAAAGTAGAGGAACTTAAGAAGACAAAGACCAAATCTGCTTCATACACAAGATGGGGCAATCTAATACACAACACAACATGAATCTTTCCAAACAAGTTTGCTAAGAAACAGCTCCCATGTTTAGTGTTAAAAATAAAGCAATCTTCTCATTTAGAAAAATCAAGACATCATTTTATTAATAAAGCCTATTCTTCCCCCAGTTTTACACTTGCTTGTCTTCATTTAGAAACTGTAAATTCAGGAGAAAAGAACAGTTTTGTTATGGTATAAAAATCTTAGGAACAACAAATTACAAATATTCAATTTTTT
The DNA here is from genome assembly GCF_964656455.1 of Halichoerus grypus. Taxonomy (NCBI): domain Eukaryota; kingdom Metazoa; phylum Chordata; class Mammalia; order Carnivora; family Phocidae; genus Halichoerus; species Halichoerus grypus. Next base: position 72,860,512 of record NC_135725.1, on the reverse strand, counting down.
AACAAACAAAAATGTTTGCCTTCCCAAAATGTAAACATCCAGTAAATAAAACAAACATAATATTCCAGGTATAGAAACACCAGTAATTCACTTATGAAAGAGGTGTATTTGGTGGTAACATTTTTGTTGAATATAAAAGCACTTTACCAAAAGAGTCTGACCATTATTATCTAAAGTCTTCCCCCTCACCCAGTTTCCTTATCTGAGTAGAAACTCATCAATTTCTATAGAATTTTGGCTATAGGACGAGGCCAAGGAAAGGTCTGAAATAATCTAAGAGTCATTTGTCTGGAGAAAAGTGTTTTCTTGAGACTTGGAGGCAGTTAGTTATTCATCACTTTGTGCTTAAAAGCATTCCTCAGTGAACTTCTTCCTTACTGGAAAGAGAATTAGGTAGGTTTTCACGTTAGTAAGATTTATACATATAATTAACTAGTCATCATTACAGGTCACTTTAGCGTTCTCAAAGTAGAAAGTAACAATATAAAAAACATCTAAGCTACATTGTTGAATGAGTAACACCCATTAAGGTGCTTTGTAAAAAGGAAAATGCTATGCCAGCATAAGACTATTATTTTAATACCATAAATGTGGACATTTTCCATTAAAAGGTACAATAGTACCTGATAGCATGATTACTTCCTTCCGTTAATATGAATAATTTCCTTTTGCAAATATGTGAAAAAGGACCTAAGATGATTACTTACTGTATGAAAACCCCTCAGAACACATAATTTGAAATATGTTGGCCCCAAAAGACTGCAGTAACCTATGCCCTGACCTCTTCCAAAAAAAGGAAGAAAAAAAAAAAAAGAAAATGTGAATGAATGAAACACAACACTTTAGGACCCATGAAATTTCTAATATGCCACCAAAGAGGTGTTTTCATTTCAGTAATCAATTTGTAAAGCTCTTTTAACTCTACCCACGCTTTTCCCTACTAGCTACATTTCCTCCTCTATTAAAACAGATATATTCTGAAAGCCTCCAGGAAAGAAATCATAGCTGGTGGTAGGAAGAAGTCTCCTCTGGGGAGTCCTTAGTCCAGAGAGCAGCAAGTCTGCTGATAGCACCAAGCAGCAAATCACAACTCCGGGATGGTGTTAGGACAGAGATGGTAGGATTAAGGTCATGAAATTACTATCAGCCAACTCAGTTAAAGAGCTCAAGTACATAAGGATATTAACATCTCATGAGTTAGTGCCCAAGAGGATTGAGACTCCCTTAATGAGATGTATTCCACAGGCATGTTGACTAGAGTCACCCTTCAGGTGCATTTTGCTGTTTCTTATTTTAATTTCCCCAACTATAGTAGATATTCAAAACTCAGTTGCCCGATCCCTTGGGAAGCCCTGTGATAATGCCATGGCCCCAAGATAGCATGGTGTATCATTACTCACCAGCCTTTAGAATAAAGCACAGGATCTGGGCTCCCGGAAGGGGTTGCTTCCAGCTGGAACACCTACCAGCAAGGCATCCTTGCAGGCATTCTGCATGCAGTACTGTTGAAGCTCTGCAGCTGCCTGCGAGACCTGAAACAAAGGGACAACAGCTTGACGTGCTGCTCACAGCCAGAGCCATTTGATACTCCAAAAAATGATCCTACCACTTGATAAAGGTCCCACATCTTGTGATCTCCGAAAGTCTCTTTTTTGCTGAAAGTTCTAATAACTGAACTTGAAAGAGGGAATGTTACAATTTCCATGATTAAGGGTATTTTTTTATTCAGTTGCTTCCTCAATAAAGGAAAAATAAAGCTGTATCTTTATCCAGTTAGAATCCTAGTTTTGAGACTGAATTGGTAAAGAAAGAGCTCATTCTAGTACTTCCTTTACAAATTTTCACTTACAAAGCGTGCACTATATAGTCAGGTTTGCCATGTGAGCAAACTGTTTTAATGTTTACAAGGCTGGAGCCTTATCCAGTCTGCCCAAAACAAGTGACAAGTTTTCTCCACCAAGCTTTTGAGGCAGGATAGCTTTTTGGTTAAGAGTGCAGCCTCTGGAACCAGAATGCCTGGACTCCTATTTAGCTCCAACATTACCTGTATGATCTTGGGCAAGTTAACTTAATTTCTCAGTTTTTGTTTTCTCATCTGTGAAATGTATTTTGTAATAGTACCTGACTCAGTGAGTTGATGAGACAATTAAATGAGCTAAATGCATGTAAAACACTTAGAATAGTGTTGACACATGGTCAGCAATACAGTTGTTGCAGACTACAAAAACAGTCACAATATTTTGCAGCTCCTCTCACCAAGAAGTAGAGTCTTTTTTTTTTTAGTATATGTGCTGCCGAAGCGAGCATGAGTCTTTTTTTTTTTAATATTTTATTTATTTGACAGAAAGAGATAGAGCACAAGCAGGGGGAGCGGCAGGCAGAGGGAAAGGGAGAAGCAGACTCCCTGCTGAGCAGGGAGCCCAATGCAGGACTCAATCCCAGGACCCCATGATCAGGACCCAAGCCGAAGGCAGACGCTCAACCGACTGAGCCACCCAGGTGCCCCAAGAAGTAGAGTCTTTACCTAAGACCCCTTGAATCTGGGTTGGCCTTGTGACCTGCTTTGACCAGGAAAATGTGGCAGAAATAATGGGCAAGTTCTAAGCTGTAGGTCTCAAGAGCCCTCGCGGCTACCTCTCTTGTTGTAGTTGGAACTCTAAGACCATCTAATGAGTTCAGGCTAGCCTGCTGGAGATCTTGTGGAGATCATCCAGCTACCAACCAACCCTCCATTTGACTGCAGATGCGTGGAAGAGCCCAGCAAAGATCAGCAAAAGTACACAGTTGGGCCCAGCTCAAACTGTTGACTTAAGAACTGCGAATTAATGAATGTTGCTTTAAATCACTAAGTTTTGGAGAAGTTTATTAGGCAGCACTGATAAATATTATTCTACCTTTCTTCTTAGCCTCCATCTGATGCAGATTTGTACATCGAGGCTTTCCTCATATTCCATTTTATGTGCACTGAGAAGGTGTTTTGTATAAAATCTCACTCCTATCATACAAAAATGGTTCCAATTGCTGTTCAAGTATTACTACTAGTTTGTGTTAATTTTCCAAGCTTCTAAATAACTGGAAAATCAGCCCCTTATGTTATGGTTACCATCTAAGTTTCTAGAATGCTTTAGGAATTCTGGTTTCATTAATGTAATAACAGTTTTTATTATATAAATATAAAAACAAAATAATATTATCAAACTAATGGTTAAGCTTCCTTTTCCCTCAAAAGAAGTTCTGACATTTTCATGTTAATTATAACTGGAATTAATGGTTATATATAGCAGCTTTTAATTCACAGGAATTTAGAACCAATTATGCTCATGCTTACTATCTCTCCAACAGAGGGAACAGATGAACTCACACATGATGGGTAGAAGGAGACTATCCTCCAAGATCCCTGGAGAAATGGGACTAACTGGACCCTGGCCTAAAGAACATGGTCAAAAAGTTAAGATGAGTGGATATGCAGAGAAAATAAGAGAAGAATAAAAGTGGTCAGCATTTCTCTAGCACTTTTACAGGAAAAAGACTCTGGGGGTGGGGAGAGGGTGGAGTACAAGCCCAAACACTTAGAAGCTGTCATTTGCCATGGGAGGTAGGATACCCAAATTATATGGCTTTCCTTGGTTTGAGTCCATGCTCACCCAGCAACTTCTCAGAGATTTCTCCAAAACAGAGAAGGGGCCCTTGGAAGGATATCAAGCATTCCAATCACTGGGAAGGGATGCCCTCCATTTTATGCTAGAAAACTGGTGTCCTGGTTTATTTACTAGTTAGCAAGTATGCTAAAGAGAAGACATCTGTGGGTGTGCTGAGTGCATCCATTCATTATTGAGCCCTGCAATGAGGCAAACTAGACCCTGGAATGTTGTGACTCCTACTGCCTGAGAGAAGCCCACCAAACACCTGAAACCATACTACCATGAGAACACCTCACAAATAAGTTTATTATCTGTGTGACCTTGAGCAATTCACTTGAATTCTCTGGGTCTGTTTCATCACCCAAAATTATTTTTTAAATGTAGAAAATATCTTGCCTAGCTACTCCACAAGGTAGGCAGGCATCTGGTCCACAGCTCTCCTTTCCCTCTCAGGTGCCAACATCATCCTGACCATATTGGCTTTCCATATACAACCCCAGTTTCAGTTCCCTGACCTCCTTTCCTCAGACAGCCTTCTCCTCAATGCCAACAGTTACAGCCAACACGTATAACTGCTCCACATCTGAAATTTTACACTTCAACTTCCTACTTTCTGATCACAATCTCTCCCACCCATCCAGAATGCTACTTCCTTCTCACTACATCCCTTCTTTGACCTCAAGGAGAACTCCTCCTCCCCTTTTGCCCCGCCCATCACCAGGAGGCTGGCTCAGTTCCTTCTCTATCCGGCCTATGTTTAGCCTCCTTCTGGCCAACCCCTCAAGCTCCTTGCCCTTTGCCCCCACTTCCATCTTTCTGGTATACCGCCTCTGCTAACCCACTACTTGGATCAACTACCATTCACCTTGGACACTCAGATTCCTGGGTGGCTAAGTGCTAGTGGAGAAAAAAAAAAAAATCCACAAGTAGGGCAATCAGTCTCCAATCTCAAAGGAGCTGGGTCTTCAGAGTCACAAGGTGTCTATGGATGTGCCTGGTAGGGGCTCCTCTCCCATTCCCATCAGCACTCTCTTCCACCCTCACTCTTGTGACTCCATTAGCTCCCTCCCCTTTGCCCTAGAAGAAAACTTGGCCTATTTCACAAAGAAAACTGTCATCATACAAGTCCTTAAGTCCATATGTCTAGAAACATCTATCTTCACACACGTCCTGATCTCCTTTCCTCCTATCTCAGAAGGTGCCCCTCCAATCCATGTCCCCACAGGCAGACTGCCTGTCTCCTCTACCTCCAATTCTCCTTCTCTATTTGGTCCCCTTCAATCTAAAAATAGTTTGTTCCTTTCCCTCAACCTCGAAATAAAGCTTTTCATTTCCTAAATTAAAAAAAAGTTGTTTCCTCTTTAAAACCAGATTTCTTTTTTAAAAAGGCCTGTCTACCCTTTTACAATCTAGATTCTGCTTCTACTACTACGTATGTTACTAAAACCTCTTCTGCATTCCATAACTTTTTTTTTTTTTTTTTTAAGATTTTATTTATTTGCGAGAGAGAGAATGAGAGACAGAGAGCATGAGAGGGAGGAGGGTCAGAGGGAGAAGCAGACTCCCTGCCGAGCAGGGAGCCCGATGTGGGACTCGATCCCGGGACTCCAGGATCATGACCTGAGCCGAAGGCAGTCGCTTAACCAACTGAGCCACCCAGGCGCCCTCCATAACTCTCTTTACCTTGTTTTATAATCTTCATATGGTCTGAAATTATTTTACTTATTGGCTAATGTGTTTATTGATGATCTTCGCCACTATTATCACCATATTCTCAGTACCTAGAATAGTGCCAACTACAGAGAAAAGGCACTATGGAGGTACATGGAATATCACAGCAGTGTTCATTCATACACACGAACATACATTCTATAAATAATGCTACCCTAGCTGCTCAACACAATACACAACAGATGCTTTTCAATCAACTGACTAAACATTAGACATAAGAACTAAGCCCCACATTTTTGAAAACCCCTCCTTCCTTGCTTTCCCTTGGTTCTCCTCTCCTCTCAGCCATCTTTTGGCTGGTCCTGGGTTCCACACTCTGGTTTTTTCGTTAATAAACTTTTTTTACTCCCATACATTCTCATGACTTCTTTCGGCCTTGTTCTCTGAGCCTCCAGCCCTACTTGGATATCTCGGCAAAGTCCTCATGTCCAACACTGAACTCCTCATTCCGCGAACCCGCTCTCCCTCCTCTCTGCTGGGGCGAAGGGAGCGCCCTACACCCGGTCACCACGCCAGAAACCTGAGCCCCGTCTTCCTCCGAGCTCTCGCTCTCGTCCCATCAATCCTTCACTAAGGCCGGTCCTCGTCGCCCCCGCAGGCCCGGACCGCATCCTCCCGAAACTGCCCAGCCAGGCCGGCCCCGCGTCGCCCGCATCCCCGGCCTGCGCGCGTGCGCCCCGCTCCGCAGCCCCCACCCCGCCCCCACCCCGAGTTCGGGTCCGCACCGCCGACTGGGAAACGCCCCCAGGGCACTCGGCCCCGGCCACGCTGCGGAGGACTCGCCCTGCTCCCCCGGCCCACCAGGCCCGGCTTCCTCCCACCGGCCGCATCCCCGCCGAGGCCGGGCAGCTGGCCGGGACCGGGCCGCCGTCCTCACGGCCGCCCACCACGACCTAGCCGCGGCGAGGGGCAGCCGGCCTCTCCCCTCACGTCTCCCGGGCGACGGCGGGAGCGCGCCGTTACCGCGCCCTGAGGAAAGGGCGCCGCCGCCCGCCTCACCTTGATCCTCTCCACGCCGGCCTCCAGCTTGAGCTGCTCCACCAGGCGCTGCAGGGCGTTCACGCTGGCCCCAGAAGACATGGCGGCGGCACTGGGCTCCGAAGGCGGGGGAGCCGGGCTGCGGGAGCCGCGAGGCCCCGAGCGCGAGCGCCGCCCCGGGGCGGGGAAGCCACTGCGCCCGCCCCGCCGCCCGCTGCCCCGCCTCTCCCGGTGGCCGTCCCCCGCGCGACAGGAGCCGCAGGTAAGCGATGGCGTCGGGTCCCGAGTCGCCCCTGATCTCTAAACGTGGTTAGTACCCGCAGCTGCGCCTGGACGCGGAGCGGCGCGGTGGGCCCATCTCCTCAGCGCGGCGGGTCTTCCGGAGCAGCGGGCGCGACCTGCGGGGTTGGGGGCTCTGGGGCTCGGGAAGGTGGAGACGCACTCCTGAGAAATCGGAACTGTGACTCCGTGTGGCTGGAGCCCAGGTGGCAAAGGAGTTGAAATAAGCTCGTGAAGGCTTCCGTGCCTTGCTGTAATGGGGCTGGGGGGAGAGGGAGGACGGTTGGTAGGAGCCCCTGAAACGGTAACAGGTCTGTGATCACCTGTTACTGTTCCGTGGGAATCCCGTCAGTTGACTCGGTAGGTAAGTAGGGTAAGCAGGGCTCAAATCCCAGGCCTTGACATCTTTCCAGAACCTATAGAAGAAAACTAACTTCAGCTTCCCCCACCCCCCGTCCCATCTCACCATTTAACTATAACATTGTTTCTGTTGTGCTGCATTCTTTTTTTTTTTTTTAAGATTTTATTTATTTTATCGGAGAAAGAAAGAGAGAGAGCAGGGGGAGGGGAGAGGGAGAGAATCTCAAGCAGACTCCACCAGGAGGGGGGCTGACCTGACCCGAAGGCAACTCTTAACTGACTGAGCCACCCAGGCACCCCTCTTTCTTTTTTTTAATTGTGTACATTAGTTTGTTTTACAAAACCGGCATCATTACTATATGTAAAATGTATGTTTTGTGTTAAATTTTTTCACTTAATGTATTGTGCATATTGCCTTTATCATTGTACACCATTGTACAGTAGTAGATCCTTGAGCAACACAGGTTTGAACTGTGCGAGTCCACTTATACTTTTTTTTTTCAGTACAGTACTGAAAATATTTTCTCTTCCTTATAATTTTCTTTTTTTTTTAGATTTATTTATTTACTTATTTATTTGAGAGAGAGAGAGAGAGAGTGGAGGGGCAGAGGGAGAAGGAAAGAAACAGATTTCCTGCAGAGCATGGAGCCCAACTCGGGGCTGGATCTCAGCACCCTGAGATCATGATGAGAGCCAAAACCAAGAATCAGTAGCTCAACCAACTGAGCCACCCAGGTGCCCCTTCCTTTTGATTTTCTTAACATTTTCTTTTCTCTAGCTTTATTGGAAGAGTACAGTAAAAATTACATACAGCATACAAAATATGTGTTAATCAACTATTTGTTATTGGTAAGGCTTCCAGTCAACAGTAGGCTATTAGTGTTAAGTTTTGGGGGAGTCAGAATTTATATGTGGATTTTTGACTGCATGGGGTCAGTGCCCCTATTCCCCCGTTGTTCAAAGGTCAGCTGTATATGTCAGAACTCGTTTAAATTGAGTAATGCAAAAAGGTAATACATTGGCTTACATAACTGAAAAGCCCAGGGACTTTAAAGTAGTGGATTTAATTGCCCAAATACTAGCTTTGGGGCTCTCTACCTTTTGGCTCTGCTTTTTTTGGGTGTTGGCTTCATTTTCTTCAGTGGCAAATAGACTTTCTCTAAGAGGTACTGTGAAGGAAGGTCCATTCCATGCTTTCATTGTCCCAACCTAGCAAACTCAGGAGCAAGAGCGCCTCTTTTCTTTCTCATTGTTCCAAAAAAAACCCCTATACTGGATCTTACCAACCTTATTCAGTCATGTGCCCAGCCTGAACCAATCATTATTTGAAAGCAAGCATTATGTAGAGTTGGAATGCCCAGATTAGCTGTGCCTAGCCAGGAGGAGGAGGAGGGATGCACCACCCAACTTCCCCATTTAGGACTGAGGCACTCATCCCCCAGCAGCTGGGAGTAGCTGCAACTGATGTCTCAGCTAAGTCCCTCTCTGGAAACTGCCCTTAGCTGATAGCCATCCCTCCCAGTGTCAGCACTCATCCAAATTGATGTGGGATGTATAAGACCCGAACCCTAACCCCCTTGCCTCGAGTCGGAACAACACTGAAAGATCCCACCTCTACAGCTCCTTGCTGGGATCATCTGAGGCCTTTATGGCAACTACTTCACAGTTCAACTCCTCCCTCTGCCCAATCCTCACTCCCTAGCCTCTCCCACAGGGGTTGATTTTGACACTCCCCCCCAGTAAACTTTCTGCATGAAAATCTCTTAGAGTCTGTTTCTCTGAGGAACCCAAGCTAAGATACCCAAACTACATGGACTGAGGGGGGTAAGGGAAGAGTGGTTCCCCAAAGGAAAACCGGATGCTGATCCCAGAAGGGGGCCAAGAGCAGTCAGAAAAGATATACCCTACATCTATTACTTTTAATGACTGCATGATATTCCATTGTACAACTGGATCATAACTTACCTACTGCCCTATTACTTAACACTGTGATGACCTCCTTAAACATACAGCTTTGTGCATGTTTGGTTTGGGAGCGGGGTTTGAATGCATTCCTAAAAGTGGAATTGATGGACTAAAAATATAAACAGTTTCTTACACTTTTCCCAACTTGATCCTCCAGAAGGTGGTAGCAATCAACTGCTATTCCCACCAGAAGACTGCTTATTTCTCTGCACCCTCACAATTCCATGTTGTGGTTCTTTATCTTTACTAACCTAATAGATGAAATATTGCATCTCAAATCTCTTAAGTATCTTAAGTGTTGAGACTGAACATTTCTTTTTATTTTGTGAGCTATGTGTTCAGTCTTTGCGATGTTAAAGTTTTTCTTATGACGAGCAGATTTGCAAATGTTAAAGCCCTCTCTAGTGACAAGTTTCCGTACCACAAAACTTAAATTACATTCTAGTCAAAAGATGAAACTACATGTTGGGAACATTACTAGATTGGTGAGTAAGGCAGAGTAGAATGGTCATGTGTCAAAAAGGTGTGGCAAAGAACTCAGAGCAAAGATATAGACTGGAAGGGTTAGGGAAAGCTCTTCATAAATGGCAGGACCAAGACTTTGAAAATCTGAATCCTGCACATGGCACAGAGCACAGGGAAAAGCATTCCAGTGAGGGGAGAGCAGGCCATATATATATGGAGTGAATGAATGAAGAATGGGGAAGGCTCTAGTGAGCAATAGAAGATACAAAGCTGATAAGACTGGAAATCACAGAAAACCTCAAAAGAAATAGAAAAGTTTGTAGCAAACAGTGGCATAGCCACATGGTAACACATTTTAGGAATATTAATCTGGGATGAGGATACGAAATAAACTGAAAGTGGGGAAACAAAATTACTTCAGTAATGGTTTTGTTTTGTCTTTTTGGTGGGGAGAGTGGCTGGAATGAGGCCCTAGGTAGGACTACAAAGGTGGGATGGAGAACAAATTAAAAAGACTAAATGAGGTATATTCCATGGCGGTTATAAAATGCAAAGGAAATGGGGTAAAGGTTCTGAAGCAAAGAGCAGGCTAGAACTGGTGCCTGTGACAGATGTTAGGAAACAGGCCTAGGTTTGAAGGGAGGAGTAAAGAACAAAGATGAGTTTGGCTTAGGAGAAACCAAGTCTTCAGCTGTAATGCTATGTGCCTCTAGGTGGTTAGAAATGTTAAGTGGCAAGATGTTGATATGGGAGACATCTGCACAGCACAATGACAGCTGAAGCAGTGAGATTATCTCCAATTAGAAAAGACAGCTTTGGGGCTGCCCACAGTGAGGGGACACATAATGTAATACTTGTGTGTTAACCACAGGTAGCAGAAAATGTTTAGAGGTGAGTCCCATCTCCCTTTTTCATGCTGTACACACCCACTATTTCTGCCCACCTCTGTATGATTGATTGTGCTACTCTTTTGGAGAGGAATGGTCTGACTTGGAAAGAAACAGCAAGGTTCTAGCATAGAGCCTCCCACAGTGATCCATAGACAGGCAAGCTTGGTGCCACTGACCATCTGTGTTTTGCTTTATACTTTACCAAAATGTCTTCTCATCCATCATTTTTGCATCATGGAACTTCAGAGTGAAGAGACCTTCATATAATGTAATCCATCCCAATTTTAGAGATGAGGAAACTAAGAGCCACTAAGGAAAGTGACTTATGTAGTATCTCACAAAGTGGGAGTAGGGAAAAGAACTTTCATTTTAGCTTCCAAGAGAAGTCACTGCTCATCTGGAGGAGTAGAGGCTGTTCCCACAGATGTAGTTATTTCTAGAGCTCTGAAAATAGGTGAGGCCCAGGGACAGAGAATCCTTTCCTCCTTACCCCAGCTAAAATGCGCAGATCACCAATATATTATTTAAAAAATTTGTTACACATTTTTTTCTTGGTTAAAATAAGAACTTACAATACAAATCAAAACCACAGTGAGTTACCACCTCACACCTATCAGAATGGCTAAAATTAACTCAGGAAACAACAGATGTTGGCAAGGATGCGGAGAAAGGGGAACCCTCTTACACTGCTGGTGGGAATGCAAGCTGGTGCAGCCACTCTGGAAAACAGTATGGAGGTTCTGTGACAAGTTAAAAAAATAGAGCTACTCTACAACCCAGCAATTGCACTACTAGGTATTTATCCAAAGGATACAAACATAGTGATTCGAAGGGGCACATGCGCCCCAATGTTTATAGCAGCATTATCAACAATAGCCAAATTATGGAAAGAGCCCAAATGTCTATCAGCTGATGACTGGACAAAGAAGATCTGGTATATATATCCACTGGAATATTACTCAGCCATCAAAAAGAATGAAATCTTGCCATTTGCAACGACGTGGATGGAACTAGAGGGTATTATGCTAAGCGAAAGAAGTCAGAAAGACAAATACCATATGATTTCACTCATATGTGGAATTTAAGAAACAAAACAGATTAACATGGGGAAGGGAAGAAAAAAAGAGGGAGGCAAACCATAAGAGACTCAACTATAAAGAACAAACTGAGGGTTGATGGAGGGATGTGGGTGGAAAATGGGCTAAATAGGTAATGGGGATTAAAGGAGGACACTTGTGATGAGCAGTGGGTGTTATATGTAAGTGATGAATTACTCAAGTCTACACCTAAAACCAGTTTTACCATATAGTCAATTAGAATTTAAAAACTTGAAGTAAAAAAAATAAGAACTTATTAATTTCCACTGTTTTTAAGAATCTCAGTACTCTTTAGAAATGTCAGTGTCCTTTTTTTTTTTTTTTTTAAGATTTTATTTATTCATGAGAGACAGAGAGAGGCAGAGGGAGAAGCAGGCTCCCTAAACTGCAGGGAGCCCGATGCGGACTTGATCCCAGGACCCCGGGATCATGATCTAAGCCAAAGGCAGATGCTTAACCATCTGAGCCACCCAGGCACCCTGTCAGTGTCCTTGTAAAGACAAATGTTTTGTTTCTCTGTTATAATGTATACAATTCTTCACTCCTTTGACCTGTGTTTTTGTCACCTTTTTACTAACCGTGGGTTATTTTTCCAGAAAAGGACCTTCAAATAACTCTTCTCCATAAAAATAATGAGGGGTGACCGGGTGGCTCAGTTGGTTAAGCAGCCAACTCTTGATTTTGGCTCAGGCCATGACCTCAGAGTCATGAGACTGAGCTCCAAGTCGGGTTCTGCACTCAGTAGGGAGTCTGCTTGAGATTCTCTCTCCCCCTCTCTCTGCCCCACCCACACTTGCTCTGTCACTCTCTTTCTCAAGTAAATAAATACATGTTTTAAAAAATGATATATATGATATATAATGGGAAGGTATGTATTTCTGCCAACATTATGTCAGAATGACAATAATATATACCTTCAGTTTTCTAAAATGATTTAAAAGAAACAGGAAAACACTTTAACAACTGTATTTCATGTGACACAGTATAATGTACCATAAAAAAACTATTTCACTTCTTATACCCATTGCATTATTTTTAGAACTTAGAATAATGAAGCAAGAGCTAAAGGCTCACTAGCAGGTTTGTAGGTGCAGCTTCTCCAGAGAGATTTTCACAGGCATTTTTGAGACTTTGGGAGGCAGTGGAACTTAGGGCTACTTGTCCTTTTGAACAGCTGTTCCAAGCCTGCCTCCTTATCTCATTGACAGTGTCCCTGCAGTGAATGTAGGCCGTAAACCAGCAAGTAGCTGATGTTGTTTGTTGTCCCTGAAAGTTCAGTCTTTCTTGAGTTGTCATTTCAGCTGCTTCAACTTCTACCTCAAAGGCAACAAGAGCCAGGTAGCTGCCTGTAAAATATATAATCCCAGCCCTAAGGGGCATCACTTTCCCACTCTAGCACAGTACCCTGCCCAAGGTAAGAGATTCAAATATCTATTAAAAGAATAAAGAAACAGGGGTTTTTAGTCATCACTAAACACACTTCTGTTAACATGGATTTTAACAAATGAAAATGACTCTTCCCTGTTTCCTCTAAAAGCAAGAAAACCCATTTATTGAGCACTTAACATATGCCAATGCTTTACCCCTGTCTTGGTTAATTCTCACAAGAATCCTGTGAAGTAGTTAGTAACACTACTTTAAAAATGGGAAAATGAGGTTCAGAGGTTAACCTGCCCAAAGTCAAGTTACTGGTCATTTAGAGAGTCAGAAACCAAATCTTGGTCTATCCGGCTGCAAAGCCTGATTGAGCCCTTCCACTGCATCTGGCTCACTCTTCCTGAGGTTATAAAAGGAGAACTGTCGAATGGGAGGAAGTTTCTCCATCCCTAATGACACCCAGGAGGATAGGTCTATTAAGAAACCCCATTTGTCACTGACCTAAGACCATGTGATCCATTCCATACATAATTGTCAGGGATACTCTGAATCCTTCAAATACTAAGAATCTGATTAAAGTTTACAACTAATTAGGTAGGCTTTTTAATACCCATAACATTTCTCAATTGCAGGCAATCTAATCTACTTCAGACCCTAAACCTATATGAATTTGCAGGCTATATTAGAATGTTAAATCCTAATTATCGAAAAAGATCCCCTCATTTCACAGATGAGGAAACCAGAAAGGTAAAATAATTTGTTTAGCAAATTTTATTTAGTTTATTAGGTTCTAGATTTGGCCTTAACCCATTCTTAAATGTGAAGAGTATCACATTTTGCAAATAAGATTAAATACTTCATCCATACACTAGTCTGTGTCAATACCAGTATTTATCTCCCTCAGATGCACAATTGCAACTCGAGATCATGTCTGACTTGATGTCTTAAAGTAGCTAGATCTATTTATAATAACATCTAATAAAAGCCATTTATCTTTACTTCTCACAAAACTTTCGGTTTGGGGCCAGTAGATTGGTTCATAATACTAGCTGAATGTTAGCTTCTTAGCGATGGCTTCCATTCAAGCAAAATATCGCCAGGGTTTGGGAGTTAAAAGTTTATTGCCCTGTCCAAAGTCAAAAAAAAAAAGAATCTCAAAGAAAATGAACTATGATTTTCTAAACATAAATTCAGTAGTACTAAAATACTTATTCTCTAATCTCAACTATTTTTTTTCATGTAACACTTAAAAATCCTATCTACCATAATTTTTAAGATTATATGTATAGATGTTCAATGAAACAGCAACCTCTGATTTGTAGAACTTGGAGAATTCATAAAGAAGTAAGACCACTGAAGGGCGCCTGGGTGGCTCAGTTGGTTAAGCGTCTGCCTTTGGCTCAGGTCATGATCCCAGGGTTCTGGGATCGAGCCTCACATCGGGGAGCCTGCTTCTCTCTCTCCCTTTGCCTGCCGCTCCCACTGCTTGTGCCCTCTCTCTCTGTCAAATAAATAGATAAAATCCTAGGAAAGAAAGAAAAGGAAAGGAAAGGAAGAAAGAAGACCACTGAGGAAAGGGCTTTAAAAGGGAAGGGAGGGAGGGAGGGAAAGAAAGACCACTGAGGAAAGGGCTAGCAGTGGAATCTCTTACGAAGATATTTGACATGAATATGATCCTAAGAGTAATTTTAGCACAGACCTCAATTGTATAGAGTGATAATAGATAGCAGTAAACAACTATGCACTATAAACCCCTACATGTCAAACAAAAGGAAATGGTGATAGGATAGCTTAAAAAAGGAGCACAAGAAAAAATATCTAACTAGTGAGGTTGTGGGATCCTCCACCTAGGATTCTCCTCCAGATGGTTCTAAAATTGAGAAGCTTTTGGTTTTTTGGTGGGGGATGGACAGAGTATGAATAAAGATTATTCATAGTACTTGAATGACACAACTAATGGCTCTTCCTTCACTCTAGGATTTTGAAGCATATTTTGTTGAGGGAAGGAAAGAAAAGAATCATAGTCCTTCTGTAAGGAGAATCCATTATCTTGACCCATGCAATGACCCTGATTCCAAAAGAACAACCAAACTTTTACCAAGTGAGAAGGCTGCTGGGGGTTATTCCAGAAATGAGGTTTCAATAAAGCCAGGGAAAAATACAATAATTTAGCAGATATGCAAAATAATTTCCAACACACATTGTTTGTATCAGTCAACCTTTATGAATGCTAACATACCCAGTGCTTTTATTATTCCTTATTACTAGGTGTAACAAAAAAATACTTAGAATACCATAAGTTTGAAATTTTAAGAGGGGCAAGTGCCTTAGAAAAATGTAACTATTTCAGAATTTTAGAACAGCAAAGGGGTCCTACTGATAATCTAGTTAAAGTCCTCCCCCAACTTTCTATCTATTAAGGCAACTGAGGCCCTCACTCACAGACTAAATGACTCACAAGGTCAAAACTCTTCCCTCCTGCCTCTGTATATATCACATATTTGGGCTGAGCTCCTGAAAGCCCTCATTTCTTTTAGCTAGAAACAGACTCTGTATATCTATTATCTACACTAATCTTTTAAAACTATATAATACAAAAGCAATTATGTTAATCCTTGATTCAAAATGCCATACCAACAAACTTGTGATATATTGCAACCATTTTATTAATATGAAGCAATGAGATAAATCCTTTAACAGGAGTACTGATTCACTATCATGATTGTGTATGGATACCTTGATGCAGTATCATACTTGCTTTAGTCAATTTACGTGTGAATTACTTTCACTTCCACATGTATAAAACATATATTTCATTGTTTGAAAGAACAGCACACAGCCATGCACCTCCTCTTTCTGGTTTAAATGCACATAAATACACTCACATACACTGGATTTTTCATGGCTCAAGGACTTCATAATACATGAACAACTTTTCAGTATGCTATTTCTGCTCTGTCATTTTTTTTTTTTTTAACTGAAGGGGGTTGGGAAAGCAATACTGTGGTACAAAGACCTTTTTAAGGTCTCTTCTGGAAAAAATGTTTGAGAATACAGTTAATAGTCCTATAATGACTGTAATCAAGATCATCCTACAAGGACATGAAGGTTGATCCACTCTCCTGGAGAGTTTCTGATCTTATTAAGAATATTATGACAGGGGGAAAAATAGTATCAGCATATTCTGGCAGAAGACTCTCCTAGAGAGATATTTTGAACATATTTCAATCCCAGAATGACTATAATGAAGATGACATGACAGTTGAAATCATTTTGCTGAAGAAGTTCATGTCTAAAGACACAATGTAATTAAATGCTGTTATAATTTTTTATGTTTTGTGAAAATATTAGAGGCCATGGAAGCAGAAAAATGTAGCACTATAACAAAGAATAAGGAAGCACTTGTAAAGAATAAACACTTAACACATAAAAATTTTAAATGGTATCTAATAAATTTTCATGTCAAATCTTTTAACTAAACATATAAAAATTTTAAATGGCAACAAGTAAATCTTCAGGTCAGATCATTTAACAAAATCCACGAATAGATTATAAAAGTTAAACAATCATAAATGTCTTATGTATAAAGTTTTAAGGGGAAGTTTAAATTTCTACATTATTCTGTTTAATCAAATATTTGAGGAGTTTTAAGTACTGCTGAGGAGCAGCTGATACATTTCTAAAATAATTCAGTTATGAAAATATCACAATTAAGGTTTGGCATAGTAGCATTCAGCAATCCTCAATCATCCACAAATGTTAACCGTCCAGGCCCTTCATTCTTCATCCATCTTCTGTATCTCTTCCATCTGGGGTCATTTGCCAATTTTTTCTTTAGTTCTTCCTCTTGTTCTTGTTTATAAACCTGTAAGTATAAATAACACTAAATTACTTTACCATCCAAAGGGAAACATTTGTCATTACCTTTATGCATATTTACATTTTTCAAATATACGTTTTTCAAATTACATTTTAGGTAAAAGTTTCCTATGAATGTACTGGTTTGTCTTCTGTAGACCATGCATCTAAAAATACCAAGCAGTTAAGCACCTTAACACTTGGTGTTAAATTAAAAAAAAAAAAAAACTTGTACAAGAACTTAGTAATTTTTGTCACTGACTTCTGTAACCTGAGAATACATTCTTTTCCTCATTGACATCATCCATCAGCTGAGTTTAAAGGGTTTAAACATTTCCTCTCTAAAACTAATGTCTAATCTTAAAGAATCACACTATTTCTTTAATATGGTACTTTGAAAATTTAACTGATGACTTTCAGTATTTGTTGATCCTAACCAAGGAATAAAATGACCTTTATATATACAACTGTCTCCAAATTTAAAGATAATTACTGGTTTTTCAAAATACTTTATTAAGGTTCCCAAAGAGGGTTAAACAAACCATGCAGGTTAAGGACAAAGAAAATCTTCATTTCTATAACTTTTTGTGGATGTCAGTTGAAACTAAATGGACAAATTTTCATAACCAGTTGCATCAAATTTTAGAAAGAAATGACTTTACTTCCAAATTTTAGGAAGTAATGACTAAGATCACCTCATATAATAACATGATAATTCAGCCCAGGATAGTACTCCATGAAAGATACAGTTTTGTGAACTGGACTGCTTACCCTACTTAAGAGAAAACTTTTCAAGTACTTTAGGAGCAAAATAGTTTGTTACCTTCCATTTTTATGTTATTTACAAGCAGGCTAACTATATCTACTTGCCAAAACATTCTGGCAATTCATAGTAAGTTACTTAAATATAATTCAGACTGGAACTCTACTTTCAGTAAAATATATTTAGTATACCACATATAAAAAGGAATGTCTACGAAACTAAAAACACAAATATATTCAGATTTCTTAGGAAGATTTTACTGTGCTGTGTTCTTTTTGTTTTGTTTTTTAAATAAACTCTACCCTGATGTGAGGCTTGAACTCAGGACCGCAAGATCAAGAGTCACATGCTCTACTGACTGAGTCAGCCAGGTGCCCCATCACTGTGCTTTATTCTTATCTTTAATACATTAGCCAATTAATTTTACCCAAAACCTAAAATAGTATCATTATGATGAGATAAATAGTTCCTCTAAGACTTTAGCTAAGCACGTGATCACCTCAAGGTAACTGGTGTAGCTGACAATTACAGAATATAACATTTATTAAACTGCCCAAAGTTTAGAGGCATTTTTAAAAAAATAAAAGTAACTTTTCATATATAAGTTAGTTATACAGAAGATTCTGTGCTCTATTTTGAAATGAAATTATTTCAACAAAATTTCCATGTCTTATTCCTTCCCTGTTTTGTTTTTTAATCCCTGTAGCTAAGTTTACATGACTGAAAGAAAATTTGGGGAAGAACAAATTTTAATTAGAGCAATTAACGGAAAGTTGTTGTGACATCCTTGCAAACATACATATTATCCCACTGCAGTTTAACATAACAAATTAGACCATTCTTAAGATTTTCAGCATGAGTCAGTTAAAGTATTTGAAGTTCATCTTTTAAGACAAATTACAGGTTAAAAACCCACTGTCCCACTACCAAACACAGTCACACTTTCAATAAAAATAAGATCTTTATTCATTATTTAAATCTTGGATTTCAGAAACTGGAGTGCATTTCTGTGATCCCTTCCCCTACACCAAATTTTAACTTCATAAGTAAGAGGACACAAAAATCCCAGCAAATAATTACTCACCTCATAATTCTCCTTTATCCAGAGCTCTCGTTTAAGAAAAGTTTCTTTCTGATGATCTTCTAGACTATCAAACTGAGATTTTGACATCTTCATGGATTTTCGTATGATATATAGTCTTTCTTCTTCCCCATATTCTTTGCCTTTGATGTTAAAATTATAGATCCATCGACAATACCAAACTACATATGAGCACACGTGAAAAGGTGCTAAGAGAATTTGAAACAGGAGAAGATCACATATCTGGGGTTTCTGATAGCCTCCCTTTATATCTATTTTACTTTTTATAATGTTTTTTATGATATTCTCCTCCTCGTCACGAATTTCCTCTTTGGACTTTTTGTTTCTGCCCTTCTCTTTGGCTTTTTTGAGTAGCCCCTGCTGCTTGGCAATCTCCATGGCTTGGATACGGTATTTGGGCACTGTGGCTAGGTAGCTGATTGCCTTGTCGTAGCTGTTCCACCAGCTGAAAAACTGAAATATTTAACAAAGAAAAATGGATCATTTTACTACCAAAATGTACCTTGGTGAACACCATCCCCCCCACCCAAAGCAATTCTGATTAAAAATAGGGACCTCAAGGGGTGCCTGGCTGGCTTAGTCAGTAGAGCATGCAACTCTTGATCTTGGGGTCATGAATTTAAGCCCCATATTCAGCGCAGAGCTTACTTAATTAAAAAAAATAGGGACCTCAATCATCTTTCTCTGTAAGTAAAAGATAAAATTGAATAATGCCCACATGTACATGGGACCTGAGGCTGGATAAATCAGGTAAGCCCTAAGCTAGGCCAAAAAGCCATTAATTCAGACAGGAGATACCCAAGATTAGGGGATAAATCAATAGAATCACACCACACCTGTGATTTCACATCTACCATTTGGCTTTCCCTAGATCACTATTAAGAAATCTCTCTTTTTTTTAAGACTGTGAGACTGTGACCTACATTCTGGGGGGAGCAGTTACATGGCAAAACTAGCCAGTGACGAACCTGTTTAAAAAAAAGAAAAATCACAGGATATAGACTCAGGCAACTATATTCATTCCCATCTCTTCCCTAAACCATCTCGATCTATCACAGTAATGCTCATCATATTCTGAAGTAAAGGATTCTAATATGTTTGAACTCTTATCTGACTGGAAAACACGTAACTTATTTCATAAATATACACAAAGGGTTTTGTTAATTGTCAGAAAAAGTCCTATTCATATTTCCACACATTTAATTTGCTGTTTTACTGAATGAATATTGCAGTTACACCAATAATATCTTGAAATATTATAGCAGCACTCTATTAGGACTAGGGGAAAAAAATGTTACCAGGGTATTACGTTATCTAAAACAGAAAGGTAAAATTATCCCTGCTTTCCCCTTTGAAAGGAAAATATTTCTGCAAAAGCAGATACATTTAAAATCCACAACCTTAGTTTTCAATAGTAATTCTTTTTGTCATATAAAGTAAATCTCATTTCTGGGAATTAAACTAGAGAAGCATTTTTCAGACTAGCAAATTGATTCATTCTAGTCACCTGACATGTTCTTTCCCTCTAAAAGAAGACAAGATACCTGTGGTTAGTTTAAGAATAATAGTAGGAAAAACTCATTTCAAGCTGAAGTTAAATTTGTGTGACATTTAAAACATGAAAGATTACTACTCTTTTAATCTATTTCAGTAGTTTTCAATCAAAGCAAAACTGCCCTTAGCAGACAGTGGAAATGCGTGGGACATTTTTGGTCGTTAACAGTGATGGCAAGCACTCCTGGCTGGCATTTGGTGGATAGGTGCCAAGACTTGTCAGGTCATATTAAGAAGTTCAGGTTTTCACAGATTTAATGGGAAATCATTGAAAAGTCCTACAAAAGTAATATTATCAGGTTAGGAGGGAAATACTCTAAAGGGAACAATGAGAAAAAGATGTTGTTGGGTTTTCTTATTATATAATGACATTTATCATCAATTTCTTGGATTTGCAACTGACAAAGATTCCAATGTTAATCAATTGGTTGAATAAATGAATATTTTTCTACTCTAAAAAAATTAGTCTCAAGTACAGGTTAAATTTTATAAAAAGGTACTTCTAATTCAGTTTTAATGACCAGCACTAGGCAACGTGCACATGTAGACACACTCCTCCATCAATACACACCTGAAACACTGAAATAGCACATACACTGACCAAAATCACAACTCTAACATCCACTTTAGGGGCTAAGCGCCTGCTGTAGTAGTGGTAGTAATGGCTATAGTACTCTTCTGGGTGATCCAGCATGTAGTCATAATCTTTTCGTGTTTCTTCATCCTGTAAAATAACAAGATACCCAATTTCATAGGATATTTCAGAAAATGGCTGTAGTTTATAATCTGTTAAGTCAAACAGAATTTTATAACCATATAAGATTAATCTGAACAAAAGAAGTGAAACTATCAAAACCAAAAAATTCCCTACCACTCTTCAAAAGCACACATAATTTGTTTCTAGAACTTTAATATTAGGTATAAGCATAATAAAAGTAATCTCCCCAAATTCTTAAGTATTGTTAGTCCTCCTGGAAAAAAGAAAAACATTTTAATAACAATTAACTATGCCGTTTTAGCCAGTGTTGTGGTGGTAATAAGGATGTTGTGTTCTTGTAACTTCAGAACATGTTGCTACCTTCTCTCAGTAACTGTTGATAGGAACAAATGTTTATCCCTATAACAGATATTCACAATCATTTTCCAGGCTTGTGTAGAAAGCTGTCTGTTGAAGGCAATGATTAAGACAATAAAAAGGAGACAAAGCCAGTCTGTGCCTATAAAACTGAATTATGCTCATCTCAAAGAAACCCTGACGCAGTAATGTTGAAAGTTTAACTCTGTGACTTCAAGTGATATTTTTAGCCTCTCTGAGCCTCACTCTTCCTCATTTGTAAAACAGAGATAACATCTGCTCTACTAATTTTAGTGTTTTGAATATCAAATGATATTATACAAAAACATGTTACAAATATGTTGTCCCATATTGTCCCAGCCCAGTTCGTAAATAAGTTAACATATACATCTTTCTTAATCATACAAACATGTTGAAAAAAATCAGAGCATTCTGAAATGCTGCTCTGAATGTTCACAAATAAAACATTTCTTAAAACCTTTAATTTTAATCAATTTCAAATAGGGATAAATGCCAATCTCTTACTGAGCTACATACGTTGAAGAACTATTACACTGGGTTATGATTTGCTTTTTTTTTTTATCACACAGTAAACCTATTTTGTCTTTTTTTTTTTTTTTTTTAAGTAAACTCTACCCCCATGTGCGGCTTGAACTCACAACCCAGAGATCAAGAGTTGCATGCTCTACCAACTGAGCCAGCCAGGCACCCCCATTTTGTCTTATGTCCAAAAAACGTTAAAGAGTAAAACCACAACAAATTCTTTACTTTCTATAAGGGAGTACAATACAAATCATTATGAAAATTAAAAAAAAAAAACTTTTTTAACTAGAGGATGTCTTTCTAGGATGAATTATTCAACACTCATAAAGTTGCAAATACTTAACTAAAGGCATTTCAAAATCTACACCTAGTGCTTTCCTACCAAAGACAGAGGCTCTCAGGTCTATTCAGGACCTCCTGATCCTCCAACATGCAGTTTCTTAGATTTAAAATAAGTTTGCTAATGACAAAATCTCCTCTGTACCCATTAAAATCATATATTTTCTATTAAGAATTCTGAATTTGTGGAGTGCCTGGGTGGTGCAGTCAGTTAAGCATCTGACTCTTGGTTTTGGCTCAGGTCATGATCTCAGGGTCCTGAAATCGAGCCCCACATCAGGCTCTGCAGTCAGCATGTAGTCTGCTTGTCCCTCTCCTTCTGCTCCTTTCCCTGTGCGCACACACTTTCTCTCTTTCTCTCATAAATAAATAAATGAATGAATAAATAATCTTTTTTTTTTTGAATAAATAATCTTTTAAAAAAATAATTCTGGGGGTGCCTGGGTGGCTCAGTCACTTAAGCGTCTGCCTTCGACTCAGGTCATGATCCCAGAGTCCTTGGATTGAGCCCCACGTCAGGCTCCCTGGTCAGTGGGGACCTGCTTCTCCCTCCGCCCCTCCCCCCTCTTGTGCTCTCTCTCCCACTCTCTCTCTCACTCTCAAATAAATAAAACCTTAAATTAAAAAAAAATTTTTTTTAATAAATTTTTTTTTAATTCTGAATCTGAATGACAATTCTCTTAGGTTCAGTACATTCAAAATATTTTTTTAAAGGTTTTATTTATTTATTTTAGAGAGACAGAGAGAGAGAGCATAAGCAGGGGGAGCGGCAGGCAGAGGGAGAGGGAGAAGCAGGCTCCCCGCCAAGCAGGGAGCCCGATGCCGGGCTCGATCCCAGGACCCTGAGATCATGACCTGAGCCGAAGGCAGATGCTTAACCAACTGAGCCACCCAGGCGCCCCCATTCAAAATATTTTTTACCTCTGGCTAGAATTTGAAACTAGATAAACTAGTATCTAGTAGAATTAAATGTAAATATATTTAAAGTCTATTCCACAGCACTATTTAGAGGGCCAGTATGAGAACTGTCTGTTATATAAGGAGGGCTGAACTCAGGCTGTTAATCATTTTCAAATTCACACCTTGAATGTTCCTTTCTGTCAAAAAAGATTTTCTGTGTCAACTGCCACATACCTCAATTGTCAATCTATTATTCTTCCTATAAGCCATTATCATACTTTGGAGCTTCTAACCTAAAGAGGGTAAAACTTTATAGGACATAACAGAAACTTTATAGGTCACAGATAGCTCTGAAGACGATAGCCTACAACTCTTGATGTATCTCATTTTGAGTACTTCAAGACATCTTTTAAGAATTTTTGATTCTCCCTCCAGTTTTTGTTTTTTGGACTAATTTTATAGAAGTGTTCTGCTTTTGGCCTGAGATCTTTGACTTTCAATTTAGCCTCCCAATCTTGGCAGATGCCTTTTGAAATGTATTTCTTCAAATACGATTCTTCTCCTTGCTCCGACTAGATTACATGTAGTTTTGAAACTAACTGCCACACTGAGATCAGATTCTGACAGATCTCCAGCATCATTACCTATACAGAGCCCTTTGCCCAGCCTGACTGTACTCCTCCTGGTTAAAGTATACAGCAAGATCTTTGAGTGTCATTGAAATGTACTATTCGAATGTCATGGGTCCAATAACTATCCTTCCTTATCTTAGTGAAGGTCACAATCCATAGAATGCAGATATCCCTATTCAAACATTTCACCCAGATCATCCACCAGGGTCACCATCTTCTCACTGGTCCCTAAATGTGTGACTTACTTCATTGAGTCTTGAGCTCCTTTAATAGGATAGTCAACTAATGCTCCAGCAACCAGCCACTCCAAAATCTGCACCTTGTGTCTGACCTCTCTACTGCAACCAGGGCCCTCTAATAAGTCCTCAAATTAATTCCTGCAGAATGTTTCAGGATCAAGTCTGACTTCTCTTAAGATGGTTTTCTTTTCCTTGAGGTCACCATAAATTTATGACCCTGTTTTTAAAGACAAGAAAGGTTGGCCACCTCCTTGTTACAGCATTTAATCAGCCAGAATCTTTACTCTTGGGTTTATAGCTTTCTCTCCAGAATGAAGAAAATTATTTTAGGTTGAGACATGAATACACTTTGGAAGGTGTTCAAGGTTGGCACAAATTGGAGAGTGAGTTCTCAATAGTCTAAATCAAAATCCTACTCTCCAGTAACCTACAAAGTTTAGAATCAACCTAGTAAGAACACAAGGATATGAGGACTAGTAGCAAAAAAGGAAAGACAAGAGACTGGGACCCAATTGAGAGCTACAGGTACATACTTGTTTTAAAACCATTATACTTATTTTTTCTTCTACCCATCTTGGAACTCAGGTAGTCCCACAATTTTTTTTCATCTTCAATGCTTCCCCATGGCTAATAAGTAAGTTAAAATTTCCTTAGCATGCAACAAGACCTCCATAACTAGTCCACTCTCACCTAGCAACATCTCATCACTTGCACCCCTTCTGCCCCATAGCGAACATCAGATAGTAATTTCTGCAATTTGGTGTGTTCTTCCAGTACAGCACACTCTTTCATACCTATGTCTTTAAACATATAATTCTCTCTACCTCAAATGCCCATCCCTTTCTTCCAACCTCATGAGCTTCCATTAATCCTTTAGGACACAAACATTACTGCTTCAGATTTAGACCACTCTTATTACACATGTGACCTATTTATTATAGCACTTATCACATTGCAAATATCAGTTTTTTCTTTTCCTTGAATGAGAACTTCTGGAAGATAGGTAGGGTGACTGACACATTAATCTCTGTATATCCAAGGCCTACCACAGTGCCTGGCATTCAGTAAATGTCAATTTAAAAATGAGTACAATTTTGTAAAGGCTCTCCCTCACTATAAACATCCCTTGAGCAATACAGGTCTCTCTCTCACCAGGACTGCTGGATGGGTGATTATTTCACAAAAACTTTGGCTTAGCAGAAATGACTGCTTGATTTCACAGCTTATGAAGACATGCTACTGTGGCTAAAACGGCTTAAACCTTAAAACAGTTTAATGTCTTACCTTTCAATAAGGTAGTACTTTTTCTTTCAGCAATTTTGTGGATCTTAAGGTCCCAGGGTCAGGAGATTCCAACTTCTTTCCAAAACCAAAACCTTTATACTTGTTTCTTCCTCCTCTCTGTCCTGAGCCTTGACAAGCAGGGCAATAAGCTCCTTGTTTCTAATGTCTACAGGAAAAAATGGTGCTTCTGCTGGTGTCCACTCCACTCCCAATCCTCTTGGGCACATGCAGGAGGACTGGAACATAACCACCAATATCTAGATCAAAAGTGAACAAGAGGAAACCCACAAACAAAGAAAGCACTGAATCCTTCCTTCTCTTATGAAAATGATCATTCTCCCCCCTCCCCAGAGGCAAAAATATATTACATTCTTGCCCTTGAAAGAAATAATGAATTGTTTGATCTCAATATACATAATTGCAATAATTTGATATTGCAGCCACGTTTACATTAAAGATTTTCAGTTACACAGATAGGAGAAACCATTTTAGGATGTTAAAGGCCAGGAATCAATAATATATGAAAATGTAATAATATTTTGTTCACTTTTTTTCTTTTTTAAAATTCTTTAAATTCAATTTAGTTAGCATATACTGTATTATTAGTTTCAGGGTAGAATTTAGTGATTCATCAGTTGCGTATAACACCCAGTGCTCATTACATCAAGTGCCCTCCTTAATGCCCATCACCCACTTACCCCTTACCCCCACCCACCTCTCCTCTAGCAACCCTCAGTTTGTTTCCTATCGTTAAGAGTCTCTTATAATTTGCCTCCCTCTTTGTTTTTATCTTATTTTCCCTTCCCTTCCCCTATGTTCATGTTTTGTTTCTTAAATTCCACATATAAGTGAAATCATACAGTATTTGTCTTTCTCTGACTTATTTTGCTTAGCATAATACCCTCTAGTTCTATCCACGTCGTTGCAAATGGCAAGATTTCATTCTTTTTGATGGTTGAGTAATATTCCAGTGGATATATATACCACATCTTCTTTATGCAGTCATCAGGATATTTGGGCTCTTTCCATAATTTGGCTCGTTTGGGCTCTTTCCATAATTTGGCTATTGTTGATAATGCTGCTATAAACATTGGGGCGCATGTGCCCCTTTGAATCACTATGTTTGTATCCTTTGGATAGATACCTAGTAGTGTAATCACTAAGTCATAGGGTAGCTCTATTTTTAACTTGTCACAGAACCTCCATGCTGTTTTCCAGAGTCGCTGCACCAGTCTGCATTCCCACCAGCAGTGTAAGAGGGTTCCCCTTTCTCCGCATCCTTGCCAACATCTGTTGTTTCCTGAGTTGTTGTGGAAGGTGGTACCTCATTGTGGTTTTGATTTGTATTTCCCTGATGCCAAGTGATGTTGAGTATTTTTTCATGTGTCTATTGGTCATTTGTATGTGTTCTTTGGAGAAATGTCTGTTCATGTCTTCTGCCCATTTCTCGACTGGATTTTTTATTCTTTGGGTATTGAGTTTGGTAAGTTCTTTATAGATTTAGGATATTGGCCCTTTATCTGATAAGACATTTGCAAGTGTCTTCTCCCATTCCATAGGTTGACTATTTCCTTTGCTGTGCAAAAGCTTTTTATCTTGATGAAGTCCCAGTAGTTCATTTTTTGCTTTTGTTTCTCTTGCCTTTGGAGATTTGTCTAGTAAGAAGTTGCCATGGCCAAGGTCAAAGAGGTTGCTGCGTGCATTCTCCTCTAGGATTTTGATGGATTACTGTCTCATATTTAGGTCTTTCATCCATTTCGAGTTTATTTTTCTGTATGGTGTAAGAAAATGGTCCAGTTTCATTCTTTTGCATGTGGCTGTCCAATTTTCCCAGCACCATTTGTTGAAGAAACTTTTTTCCATTGGATATTCTTTCCTGCTTTGTTGAAAATTAGTTGACCATAGAGTTGAGGGTCCATTTCTGGGTTCTCTATTCTGTTCTACTGATCTATGTGTCTGTTTTTGTGTCAGTACCATACTGTCTTGATGATTATAGCTTTGTAATACAGCTTGAAGTCCGGAATGTGATGCCACCAGCTTTAGTTTTCTTTTTCAACATTCCTTTGGCTATTCGGAGTCTTTTTTGGTTCCATACAAATTTAGAATTATTTGTTCCAGCTCTGTGAAAAAAGTTGGTGGTATTTTGATAGGGATTGCATTGAATGTATAGATTGCTCTAGGTAGCATAGACATTTTAACAATATTTGTTCTTCCAATCCATGAGCATGGAACATTTTTCCATTTCTTTGTGTCTTCCTCAATTTCTTTCATGAGTGTTCTCTAGTTTTCTGAGTACAGATCCTTTGCCCCTTTGGTTAGGTTTATTCCTAGGTATCTTATGGTTTTTGGTGCAATTGTAAATGGGATCGATTCCTTGATCTGTCTTTCTTCTGTCTCATTGTTAGTGTATAGAAATGCAACCCGATTTCTGTGCACTGATTTTATATCCTGCCACTTTGCTGAATTCCTGTATGAGTTCTAGCAATTTTGGGGTGGAGTCTTTTGGGTTTTCCACATAGAGTATCATGTCATCTGGGAAAAGTGAGAGTTTGACTTCTTTGCTGATTCGGATGCCTTCTATTTCTTTTTGTTGCCTGATTGCTGAGGCTAGGACTTCTAGTACTATGTTGGACAACAGTAGTGATAGTGGACATCCCTGCCATGTTCCTGACCTTGAGGGAAAAGCTCTGTTTTTCCCCACTGAGAATGATATTCGCTGTGGGCTTTTTGTAGATAGCTTTTATGATATTGAGGTATGTTCCCTCTAACCCTACACTGTAAAGTTTTAATCAAGAAAGGATGCTATACTTTGTCAAATGCTCTTTCTACATCTATTGAGAGGATCATATGGTTCTTGTTCTTTCTTTTATTAATGTAGTGTATCACATTGATTGATTTGCAGATGTTGAACCACCCTTGGAGCCCAGGAATAAATCCCACTTGGTCATGATGAATCATACTTTTAATGTACTGTTGGATCCTAATGGCTAGTATCTTGGTGAGAATTTTTGCATCCATGTTCCTCAGGGATATTGGTCTGTAATTCTCCTTTTTGGTGGGGTCTTTGTCTAGTTTGGGGATCAAGGTAATACTGGCCTCACAGAAAGAGTTTAGAAGTTTTCCTTCCATGTCTATTTTTTGAAACAGCTTCAGAAGAATAGGTTATTATTTCTTCTTTAAATGTTTGGTAGAGGGGCGCCTGGGTGGCTCAGTCATTAAGCGTCTGCCTTCGGCTCAGGTCGTGATCCCAGGGTCCTGGGATCGAGCCCCACATCAGGCTCCCTGCTCCGCGAGGAAGCCTGCTTCTCCCTCTCCTACTCCCCCTGCTTGTGTTCCCTCTCTCGCTATGTCTCTCTCTGTCAAATAAATAAAATCTTTAAAAAAAAAAAAAAATGTTTGGTAGAATTCCCCTGAGAAGCCATCTGGCTCTGAACTCTTGTTTGTTGGGAGATTTTTTATTATTGCTTCAATTTTCTTGGTGGTTATGGTTCTGTTCAGGTTTTCTATTTCTGTTTCAGTTTTGGTGGTTTATATGTTTCTAGGAAAGCAATCATTTCTTCCAGATCACCGAATTTGTTGGCATATAGTTGCTCATATACATGTTCTTATAATTGTTTGTATTTCTTTGGTGTTGGTTGTGATCTCTCCTCCTTTCTTTTTTCTTTTTTATTAAGTCTGGCTACTGGTTTATCAATCTTATTCTTTCAGAGAACCAGCTCCTAGTTTCATTGGTCTGTTCTACAGGTTTTGATTTCTATATCATTGATTTCTGATCTAATTTTTATTATTTCTCTTCTGCTAGATTTAGGCTTTATTTGCTGGTTGTTGTTTTTTTGTTTTTGTTTTGTTTTGTTTTGTTTTTTTAAGATTTTAGAGAGAAAGAGTACGCATGTAAGTAGGAGAAGGGGCAGAGGAAGAGGGAGAGAAGCAGACTCCCTGCTGAGTGGTAACCCTGATGCTGTGCTTGATCCCAGGACTCTGGGATCACAACCTGAGCTGAAATCAAGAGTCAGTTGCTTAACTGACTTAGCCACCCAGGCACCCTATTTGCTGTTCTTTTTCTAGCTCCTTTAGGTGTAAGGTTAGGTTGTGTATTTGAGACTTTTCTTGTTTCTTGAGAAAGGCCTGTGTTGCTATATACTGCCCTCTTAGGACCACCTTTGCTGCATCCCAAAGGTTCTGAACTGTTGTGTTTTCACTTTCATTTGCTTCCATGTATTTTTTAAAATTCTTCTTTAATTTCCTGGTTGACACATTCACTCCTTTTTTTTTTCTTTAAGATTTTATTTATTTATTTGAGAGACAGAGATAGAGCATGAGCGGGGAGCAGAGGGAGAAGCAGGCTCCCTGCAGGGAGCCTGATAAGGGCTCGATCCCAGGACCTCAGGATCATGACCTGAGCTGAAGGCAGACGCTTAACCAACTGAGCCATGCAGGCACCACCCCCCCCCCCCGCCATTCATTCTTTAGTAGGATGCTCTTTAACCTCCATGTATTTGTGGTCCTTCCAAATTTTTTCTTGTGCTTGACTTCAAGTTTTAAAGCATGGTGGTCTGAAAATATGCATGGTATAATCTTAATCTTTTTGTACTGGTTGAGACCTGATTTGTGGCCCAGTATGTGATCTATTCTGGAAAATGTTCCATGTGCACTCAAGAAGAATGTGTATTCTGTTGCTTTAGGATGAAATGCTCTGAATATATCTGTGAAATACATCTGGTCATTCAAAACTCTTGTTTCCTTGTTGATCTTCTGCTTAATTGATCTGTCAGTTGCTGTGAGTGGTGTATTAAAGTCCCCTATTATTACTGTATTATCAATGAGTTTCTTTAATTTTGTTATTAATTGGTTTATATATTTGGCTGCTCCCAAGTAGGGGCATAAATATGTACAACTGTTAATTTCTTGTTGGATAGATCCTTTTATTATGATATAGTGCCCTTATTCATCTCTCATTATAGTCTTTGGTTTAAAATCTAGTTTGTCTGACATAAGGATGGCTACTCCAGCTTTCTTTTGATGTCCACTGGCATGATAAATGGTTCTCTACCCCTTCACTTTCACTCTGGAGGTCTTTGGTTTAAATTGAGTCTCTTGTAAACAGCATCTTTTTTTTTTTTTATCCATTCTGATACCCTATGTCTTTTGATTGGAGCATTTAGTCCATTTACATTATTGAAAGATATGAATTTAGTACCGTTGTATTACCTGTAAAGTCATTTTCCTGTAGATTGTCTCTGTTCCTTTCTAATCTTTGTTACTTTGGGGCTCTCTCTTCACTCAAAGGATCCCCTTTAATATTTCTTGCAGGGCTGGTTTACTATTCACAAATTCCTTTAGTTTTTGTTTGTCCTGGAAGCTCTTTAACTCTCCTTCTAATCTGAATGTCAGCCTTACAGGATAAAGTATTCTTAGCTGCATATTTTTCCCATTTAGCACATTGAGTATATCATGCCAGTCCTTTCTGGCCTGCCAGGTCTCTGTGGACAGGTCTGTTGCCAGCCTTGTTTCTACCCTTGCAGATTAAGGACCTCTTGCCCCAAGCTACTTTCAGAATTTTCTCTTTATCTTTGAAATTTGCAACGTTCACTATTATATGTTGAGGTGCTGACCTATTTTTATTGATTGGGGGGGGTTCCTCTGTGCCTCCTGGACTTAAATGCCTGTTTCCTTCCCCAGGTTAGGGAAGTTCTCAGCTATAATTTGTTCAAATAAACCTTCTGCCCCTCTCTCCCACTCTTCATCTTCTGAGAACCCTATTATCTGGATATTATTTCACTTTATGGAATCTCTGGGTTCTCTAAGTCTCCCTGCATGATCCAGTAGTTTTCTTTCTTCTTTTCAGCTTATTTTCCATCATTTTATCTTCTATATCACTGACTCTTTCTTCTGCCTCATTCATCCTTGTTTTTATAGACTCCATTTGGGACTGCATCTTGGTAATAGCATTTTTAATTTCAGCCTGACTAGATTTTAGTTCTTTTATTTCTACAGTAAGGGATTCTCTAGTGTCTTCTATGCTTTTTTCAAGCCCACTAATATCTTCATAATCATTGTTTTAAATTTTAGTTCAGATATCTTACTTTTATTCATATTGATTAAAGCCCTGGCAGTGAATACTACCTCCTGTTCTTTGTTTTGGGGTCAATTTCTCAGTCTCATCATTTTGTCCAGAAAAGAATAGAAGAAAGAAAGAGAAAAACAACAATAACAACAACAGGAAAAAACACAAAACAAATCAGAAAAAAAAAACAAAACAAAAAAACAAGAAACAAACAAACAAAAACCACAAAACACTAGATCCTGAGTGTGTTTTGGTCTGCTTGTTAAAGGAAACTAGATCCCAAAATAAGAAAGAAAATTTATATATATATATATGTATACACATATATATATACAAAAATAAAATAAAATACAATGAAAAGAATAATATATATAACATATATATAAAAATAAAAATTGAAAAAATAAGAAAATAACTGAAAAAATAATACTGAAAGACTAAAGAATAAAAAACCCCCACAAATGCTATATACTGTTTTCCTCAAGAGCGTAAGCTCTGTAGCCGTCTATGATCAGTAAATTTGGTGCGAGCCGGTTGTTCCTGCTCGCCTTCTGGGGGAGGGGCCTGTTGCACTGATTCTCAAGTGCCCTCACCCTAATGGAAATGTGCCTCCCTTGCCAGGGGGCTGCGCTCAGTGTAAGCCACTCTGGGTTCCACCATGTGGCACTGTTTTGCTCCGTGGCTTACAGCACCGACGGATGGGAAGAAAATGGCTGCGCCCTGCTCTCTAGTCCTGGAGCTGAAAGTTCACACCAGTGAGCCCTCACAGAAAAGCAGTCAGTCACTTTTGTCTCCCTGGTTTCTGTCTGAACTCTGTTCACCTGGCCTATGGCCAAGCATTTTTATCCCAGGCACGCAACTGAGTTTCAAAACTCCAAATTTTATAGTTTCCTGCCGAATAGACCTGTGCTGTTCCTCTCACCACGCTTCTGCCTTTTGCTTGACACCTGCCAGAAGAGCAGTCGCACAACCGTGCAGCAGTTCCCGGGTTTATGGCAACCCAGAGCAGAAAGCCAGCACCTAAACTGGCTGTTTTCAGCTGGGTTCCCCACTCTTGTACCTGAGAAATCTGCCACACTCAGGCACCCCCATTCTTCTTGTGACCCTGGGGATCCTGATACCACGGTGTCCCACCCGGGATTCTGCCCTGCTTTGCCACCTGAGCACCTTTAAGCCAGGGACTACCACACTATAGCAGACTTCTGAAAGTTCCGATTTTGTGTTCCACTGCTTATAATACTTTGCAGTAGCCTTCTTAAGCAAGCTCCCTTCCCTCCATCGTATCCTCTGATATATCACCCCAGATTCAAGTTTCCCCACTTCCTACCTTGGAAAAAGTGATTGCTTTTCTATTTGTAGAATTGCAGCATTTCTTTTCTCAGATTTCCAATTGATTTCGCAGGTGTTCAGAATGATTTGATAACTATCTAGCTGTATTTGAGGCACCAAACTTAGGGTTCCCTACTCCTCCACTATCTTAATTCCCTCTATTTTGTTCATTCTTAAAAATATATATTAATCCCATTGGGGCGCCTGAGTGGCACAGTCAGTTGAGCAGCCAGCTCTTGATTTTGGCTCAGGTCATGATCTCGGGATCATGGGACTTGTCCCCCTGTCGGGCTCCACACTCAGCGTGGAGTCTGCTTGAGACTCTTTCTCACTCTCCCTCTCTCAAAAAAAAAAAAAATATATATATATATATATAATATGTGTGTGTGTGTGTATATATATATATTATGTGTGTGTGTATATATATACATATATATATATATAAACCCCATTTTAAAAGAAATACACATATACAAATGATCCTTTAAAAAAAAATAACATCTGTTTCCCTAAATTTTTTTCCAGGCCATTACATCCTATTAAAGAGAAATAAAATTAACTGCTATCAGTTTTATTTCTCTTCTTGTTCCCTGCCCCTAGTCACTAGTGCATATGAGAATATGTCTTCCCTTCTGTCTACATGTGGCCTCAACAACTTCCTTGATTTGCAGTATCACCTAATTACTAGTGACACTCAGATCTGCTTTTCCTGTGTCCTATTTTCAAATATCTCCTAAGTATTTCCTAAATGTAACATAAATATCTCAAAGTAAACATGCTCAAAACCCAAATCTGTCCCTCCATGTTTCAGTTAATAGTAGAGTATTATCATCTACTTGGTTACTTGAGCTTTTAGAAACCTTAGTTATTTCCAATTCAGCAAATAATTATGCAGAGCATTAAGCCTTGTGCTGGACTCAACGGAGGATAAAAAGAAAAGATAATATCCTGGCCTCAAAAACTCTCCCATCTAGAAGAATCTAGCAAGCAAGAAAAATGCAATTTGATGTGCTAGGCAAGAAAGGACTGACTAACTCTGCCTGAGATCACTGGTAATGGGATCCACAGCAGAGAAGAAATGAGTACTGGATCTTGAAAAGCAAGTACGATGTAGTAAAACTTGTTTCAGACAAAGGTTAACAGCAAGTGTTAAGGTACAGAAGCATCAGTGAATAGGATGGATTCATTGAAGCTTGAGCACTAGGGTAATTTAGGAAGAAAGGTGTAGTAAATGTGGCTAGGAAGACTGATTTGGGTAAGAACTGTAGAGGGACCTTATATGCCATGCTAAAGTGCTAGAGTGTTAATTGTCCGTGCTATTCAAAAATGAAATGTTTTAAAGCATGAGAACAATAGCACTGAGTAGGTGTGTTTATTTTTGAAAGTTAACTCTGACAATATTGTAAAGAATAGAATGAGGGAGGAGCGCCTGGGTGGCTTAGTCGTTAAGCAGCTGCCTTCGGCTCAGGTCATGATTCCCGAGCCCTGCATCGGGCTCCCTGCTCCGCGGGAGGTCTGCTTCTCCCTCTCCCACTCCCCCTGCTTGTGTTCCCTCTCTCGCTGTGTCTCCCTCTGTCAAATAAATAAATAAAATCTTTAAAAAGAAAAAAAAAGAATAGAATGAGGGAGAAAGAGATTTTAGAGACTAAAAAGTAGAATAAATAAGATTTAATGATCAAGGGAGTTTAAGAACCAATCATGTTGAGGATTAACAGTGAAGTTTCTAATTATAGTTACTGTGTGGACCATGTTACTCTGTGCCCCAAAGCACATGTATATAATCTCTTAAGATTCTCATGAGAGGGGTGCCTGGGTGGCACAGTCAGGTAAGTGTCCAACTCTTGGTTTCGGCTCAGGTCATGATCTCAGGGTGGTGAGATCAGCCCCACGTCACGCTCTGTGCTCAGCGCGGAGGCTGCTTCTCTCCTCTGTTATGCTTTTTTTTTTTTTTTTTTTTTTTTTAAAGATTTTATTTATTTATTTGACAAAGAGAGACACAGGGAGAGAGGGAACACAAGCAGGGGGAGTGGGAGAGGGAGAAGCAGGCTTCCCACCCAGCAGAGAGCCCGATGTGGGGCTCAATCCCAGGATCCTGGGATCATGACCTGAGCCAAAGGTAGACACTTAACAACTGAGCCACCCAGGCACCCCACTCCTCTGTTATGCTTTAACAAACATAACAAGATTGATTTCCGAAATGTTTAATTTTGGGTAACTACTACAAATGAGACACAACTGAAAATATGAACCTAGAGACCACACAGATTTTAGAATTGTCACAGATGTGGTTGAGTTTCATCAGGAAGAGCTTAGAAAACAGAAAAGAGTACCCAAGGGACAGAACTCTAAGGAAAAGCAATGTTTAAGGTGTAGGCAGAAGAAGATTATAAAGACTGAAAAGACATGACTAGAAAGATAGGAGAAACAGGAGAGAATAACACTGAGGGAGTCAAGGGAAGCAGCTTAAAGAGCTACATGATCAACAATATCAAATGCCACAGATAGTGCCAGGAGGGAGAAATGAAGAGCAGCATTCAAATCTGACACTTAGAACACCATTGTTCGCGTTAAGAACAATTCCATTACGTGTGCTGATGCACGTCAGTCTACAACAGCTTGAAAGAAAAGGAGATGAAGTGAAGATAGCCAACAGTAAAAAAAGAAGATAAATGTGACCTTAGCTTTAAAAGAAGCAAAATTAAGCAAAAGGAATGTGAAATACATCAACTAAGAGGTTTTCAAGTTACCAAAGAGGGAATTGAGATTCCAGAAAATGGTGGAAATGAATTCAGACAAGAACCTTCCAGCCTTCCCCAACCCATTCTCAATATTGTTCCCAGAGTTTTCTTTCTGAAAGAAACATCAGATTGTGTTATTTCTCCACTTTAAAACCTCTGGTCACTATTCAATACATAAAGTTCAAATTCCTGAACACAGATTAAAGGGTTGTTCATCACCCGATCCAAACTGTGTTCCAGTCTCCTGAAACATTCTCCCCACCATGCACCTGACAGGCTTCTAACCTAGAAGCAGTAGATCCTCTAATATCTGTGAAAAATGCAGTAACGGTCTTTGTGCTGTGAATATCTCAAAATGTTCTTTTATCTATGATAAATCCACACAGGCTAAATTAAAATCTCAAGCGCTCAGTTTCTGGCCAGAATTATATCAACTCAGTAGTTTTTATGTTAATCAGAAGCTCTGACTGGTTATTGGTGACATCATGTGTCATCACAGAACTAAAATTGAACATATTTGGTGTACAGTCAACCTTTGCCCTAAGTAGGGAATAACAGCTGAAATTACGGTATCAGTAAAAAATAAAGAGCACTTATGGGTTCATAGCAGAAATAGCAGGTGTGGTAAAGTACCACACCTTTCTTCTAGGCCCATGGGAGAAATCACTATCAAACATCTTATCTTTCCCACTAAACCCAGACAAGTCCTCAAAACCTTGGCAAGTGTTTCAGGGAGTCATGACCAATCAGAGTTGACATGTGAAATGAAAACTATCTGCCATCAAGCTTACTTAATTTCGCTGTTTATCAGCATCACAACTGTAATAGAAATTTACATGTTTTTTATTATTTTTATGGATACCCAATTATTATGATGACTGATTAATCTGGATAGATGCTGAAAAAGAAAAACAATAATACTAAGAAGTGCAGTTAATTGTTTTTCCCCAAAACAAAGAGTCCTTGGGAGAAATATAACAAAAATGATCACTGGTGGAGAAAACACTATAATACCTCACAAAACTACATCTCGTTCCTGGACAAGTCTTGCACATTCATGACTCCATGTTTTTGTTGATCAAGTTTTCCCTCTACCAGAAATGTCCCTTCACTGTCAACCTTTGGTGACTGTTATAGATCCAGACCAAAGAGTACATTCTTCTTCAATCCCCGAAGAAGAAATAATTGTACCCTCTCAGTGCTGTAATATAATCTACACATATCTTTATTATATAACTTAAATAAATAATAACCGAACAATAAGTACCTGTCTTCTTGGTATGGTAAAAGCTTACAGGCAAGAACTGTGCCTCTTCATTGGTTTCCTCCCCCAACGCCCACCTCAGTACAGGTTACAGAAAGGATTGAGTAGAATAAACTAGGAAAGAACAATGAACAGTAACATAAAAGGGCAGGGCATTCAGAATCCCCCCTTATGCCAAATTCTTCGTAAGTGCTAAAGCCCTGCTACATCAATCAGGCTGATAAAAAGAAAGTGAAGTGTTGTGTGACTTCCCTGCCAAGACAAGGCTAGAATAGTAAAAGGCTCTCACTACCTATTACCTTATCAGATAACCTTCATGCCAGTAGTACTGCCAAGACCTTTTCTGTTCTTCTTTTGTGATTTTTGCAAAATACTGTCAAAGTCTATTTTCCCATGTTCTAAGTGCATTCTTTCCACCTGTTCCATCATCTGTTTATTTCTAGGCCATCCTTATTTCATCTACTTCATCCAACTCAGTCTATATTCAAAAAGGATTAATGTTCTCACTTTAAAAAACAGAATTTCTCCTTAAAAACAGAAGTGCAATTTTTCTCTCGTGGGAATTTTTCATTCATAGTCATCCAATCTACTTTATCTGTACCACTTTTTAAAACTACATTTAGGGTAAAATGCCAAAGCAGGCTTCACATAACAATGTCAAAATGTCAGAAATCCACTGAATCTATCTCCAGATACCAGTTTTTCATTTAACAAACATTCATTATCTGATGTGCCAGACACTGGGCTAGGTGCCATGGATATACAAACAAAAAGGCAAGGAGATGGTTTAGTGGAGAGGGGAGGGCTACTCAGTATTTACAGTTCAGTGTGATAAGTGCTATATCCACATAAAAAGATCCAATGTTGACACAGCAAGTAGAGTCCATTTACTTGACTGCCAAAGTCCATGAATTCCCTGAATCCCCAGTAGTCAAATACACTAAATACTATTTCATTGTCTTGACTTTGCTTATATTATGAAACAAAAATAAAGCAGTGTGTGAAATCATAATGGTTTGAAGTCCTGCTGAGAACTGCAATTTTAAGCTATTTGAAACTATGAACTAAGCACGACCTGATGAAAGCATCTGACCAGTGCCTTTACCTTCCATTATTACCCATCCTTCTTTTTCTGGTTTTCCTCAATCTCTCTATGCACAGGTAGAATCTGTGTTGCTAAAAGAACAATGATCAGGTGTGATAATATCTTCTTCTCTTTCCAGCTGTATTTATATCATGTTAGTGTACTTACTTTTTAACAACCACCATTAAAAAAAAAAAACCCTCTCTCTCAAAGAGGCATGTATTTGACCAATACAACCTCAGAGTCATAAATCCACTATATTTCTCGAATATAAATTCCCATTTTGGTGATGTACATATTATCAACATTCAGAGATCCTTGGTTATTAGGAGTTTTGATGAGTACCACTATAAGGTTATAATGAAGATATAATATAGCTTCTTATATAACATACATTAAAAATATTAAGAGACTTGAACAAACTAATAAGAGAAATTAAAAGGTTATCAAAAAATTATGGGGGGAGGGGGTGCCAGGCTGGTGCAGGTGGTTGAGCCTCATACTCTTCGGCTCAGGTTGTGATCTCAGGGTGGCGAGATTGAGCCCCTCGTTGGGCTATGCGCTTAGTGTCCAGTCTGCTTGAGATTCTCGCTCTCTCCCTCTCCTTTTGCCCCTCCCCCATCACTCGTGTGCGTGCGCGCGTGATCTCACTCTCTAAAATAAATAAATAAATCTTTTAAAAAATTACGGGGGGAGAAAAAAAAGACTCCTAGCTCCAGTGAATTTACAACTAAATTATTTCAGATTTCAAGAAAGGAACAATTTCTGTTAGATACACTGTTCCAGAAATGGAATATACCTGTGTATTTTACAAAACAAACGTAAAATCAGCTTCTTCTTCCATATGCCAGCAATAATTGCATGTGGCTATGAAGGATGACATAGTCTTCCTGAGTCCCTCCCTCCTTTTTTGCTGGCTCTGTAAATAAGTACACCTTTCACAGGGTTTACTATTATTCTTTATGGAGAAAGATATAGCATATAACAAAAATAGCAAACAGAAATGAAGTGGTCCCAGGTAGGCATCTGCTACCTCCATGAGATGATTTGTGGAATTCTATATAGGCTTCTGTATCTCCTCTTTATTCCAGAGCCATTGGAACTCATCAGCTTCTCCCACTATAATATCTGACTGGCCACATGGACCTCTTGCCCTCATTCTAGCCTGCAGATATAATTCGAGTAAAGTAGTGGTTAAAACCTCATTGCCTCAAGGGGATAATTTGGAAGGCTGAGGCTGTCCAAACTGGATGACTCCAGTTCATTAGATCTCTGCATTACCCAGATATGATACTCTCTGGCAGCTTACTCACAGTTTTCCATTATAACAGAAATAAAATCTGACCATCCTGTTTGTTTTTAATAATTTCCACATACAGCAAATCAAAGTCCTTTTCCTTATTTCAGGAGAGAGCATCTGCAATGAAGTCTGAAAAAGAAAGTTTCTGGAGATGTTCCACTTAGAAGTCCATTCCTATAATTTTAAAAGAGCTCTCATGGAGCTCAGTTAGGTCTGGTTTTCAAGGGCCCAAACCATCCCCAGACATCCCTTTCCTCTGACAGTAACACTGAATGAGGCTGAGGAAACTACAGCACATTCTCTCACTCCCTCATCCATCGGTATAACTCCAATTTTTGTTTCCTACTTGGGAGACATTTGTAGTACCGCAAACCTCTTGTTGGAATCAAGATTAAAAGTGTTACTTTCTCCAGACATACCAGTTTTTAACAGCCCAAAAGTGGACAAATTATTTTATCAAGCTTTTATTCGCTAACAAATCAGCACTAAATTTTAGGGGCAGAAACTTTTAGAGTCAACCATTACAGATTCATCAAATCAGCCTCCAAATTTGTCTCTTCAAGAAAATGGCAAGAATAGTCTTGTGCTTCCTCCCAGCAAGAATTTCTCTACTGTCTCTCTTTCTTCGTTCATGTCTTACTAACATGTTCACCACTCTCATGCCAAACCTACCCATCTCCAACCCCAACAGAAGGCAGCAATTGCCAGTGTTTCTGCTGCCCTCTCTTCTGGAAGTTCTCCATCCTCCCAGTGCTTCCTTATGTGTCACCAGAGCCTTCTGGCTGCTTGTCTGGAGCACTATCTTTCTTCACTGCAGAAAAACAAAGATTGGGACTTTAGATGCTGGGTTGCCCTGGATGGAGAAGTTCTTTCCCATTTTTCTGAAGTCTTTCCTCAATCACTCTATATCCTAAATAATAAGCAACTAACCCTCTGGTGTCTGCACTTTCCCCAGCCCCCACCCACTCTTCAGCCAACTGCCAGTAAGAATTACAGTCTCACCAATGCTAGGGAGAATACAGTGGACTTGTCATATTCGTTAATAGGACTGCATATTATATATACTGCTCTGGAAAGCATGAACGAAGAGCCTTTAGCTCCTTGATTCAGTATTTTCAGTTCTGGAAAGCTATTCTGAACAAATAATCCATGGTTAAATTATGGCATACCCACTCAAAGTAGTCATTAAAAACATTACATAGCAACATGGAAAACTTCGCCTCCAAAGGGGGGGGG
This sequence comes from Halichoerus grypus, assembly GCF_964656455.1. Lineage (NCBI taxonomy): Eukaryota > Metazoa > Chordata > Mammalia > Carnivora > Phocidae > Halichoerus > Halichoerus grypus. Next base: position 72,820,425 of record NC_135725.1, on the reverse strand, counting down.
GGGAAGGCCATAAAGAAACACCTTACAACTACAACTGCTGTTACATTAGCATGATGGGGCCCTTGAAGCAGTAACACTTCCATCAAATATGATTTATACTTTGTGATTCCTTACGTGATTTGATTTTTTGCAGTAGCAGAAGAAAACAGGAACAGGAACAGGCTAAATCTCCCCGTCCCCAAAGGACTCCATAAAACCTTTGTCAAATGACTACATCCATATTCACAAAATTTTTCCTGACAGAACTTCTGAGTCTTGAACCCCAAGTCATTAAGCATGCATGTATTTGCAGGTCCTGTATAGGGGATTTCTCACATTTATTCAATTCTCATTGAGGACTGAACCCTGTGAGGAGGTATCATGGCTTTAATTTTGCATATGAAGAAACAGCTACTGTGACATATTAAGTCACTATCCAAGGTCATACTGGGGTGTAGGAGCCAAGAGTCAAATATCCGGTCTTCTGACTGGCTTGTTCATTGTTCTTCTTAGTGTTTTTCTAAGTCCTTAAACCCAAGCTAAATGTCAAATTTATTTCTATTTTTTTAAAGATTTTATTTATTTAGAGAGAGAGAGAGCAGGGTGAGGGCAGAGGGAGAGAGAGAATCCCAAGTAGACTCCCCACTGAGAAAGAGCCGGATCTCACGACCCTGAGATCAGGCATGACCCGAGCCAAAATCAAGAGTCCAACGCTCAACCCACTGAGCCACCCAGACACCCCTAAATGTCACATTTAATACCATCCCCAGAAATCTAGTTTTTGTCATGTCAAATTGGCGCCATCACAGTCATTCAATATTGGAGACCTTTCCTGTGTTCTATCACAGATCTTGGTAATAATAATCACCCTGCTTTCCAAGTGTGAGCTGCACGTTTTTAAAGTGCTTTCTCTAAATTGTAAGATGCCCAAAGCTTTGCATAACAAAAACTGTCACAAGAAGGAGAGGGCTAGCTGTCCTCCAAGACCCGAGGGGGTTCCCATCTTTGTCAATGAGCCGCGTGCGGGTTCTTTCGCAAGGCCACGTAGGAAATCACGAACATCCTAGGGGTCGTGACGGTGGCCGCGCTCGGAGCCGGGGTCACCGAGAACCCTCTCCGCCGGCCAGGAGTCCTCGCTGCCCATCCGCGTCCCCAGACCTCACCTTAAGAGTCTCGTAGGCGGTCGCCACTAGCAGGAAGGCCTCTTCGGCGCTCTGCGGCGTCCGTCCGGGGCCCTCGTCGCCAGGCTCAGGCCGGTAGCGGTCGGGGTGGTAGCGCCGGGCCAGCTGGCGGTAGGCCCGCGCGATCTCCGCCTTGCCCGCCGTGCGGCTCACGCCCAGCACCTCGTAGCAGTCGCGCGTGCCGCAGTAGAGCCCCTCCACCAGGGCCGCCGCGGACCGCGCTAGCAGCAGCGCCAGCAGCAGGGGCGGCAGCAGCACCAACCAGCACCGGCCGGCAACGCCGGCTCCCCAGCGCCGAGCGAGCGGCGCAGCCATCCCGGCCTCGGCCGCTGCTCCACCACCCCGGCCACTCTCCCGCACTCCGCCGTGAGCGGGGCTCGGCCTCCGGGACCTAGCTCCACGTCAGCAGGCAGCGCCTCCGCGCAGGCGCACAGGGCGCGACTGCAACAACCACTTCCTTCACGATCGTTGCTAGGGGAGAAGGACGCCTCAGCCGCCTGGCCGCTTCCGGTGTGTCACTGCCTTCCTAGCCCCAGCTGCTGGAGGATTTGTTCTTAGTCGGATCTAAAGGATGTCCCAGTGTCTGAGGCACACGTAACCAGTGTGTGCAGAGCGCGTTACCGTCCACCGTGGCCTTCACGCGCGGGTTCTCTTGCCGTCTGGTTATCCATGTGAAGAAGATGTGTGCACAGAATTTTAAAGCCGAGTCCTCAGCCCCGGACGCCTTCCTTTCACTAACCCCATGCTGTCTTTCCAAAAGGAAGATGAATTTAGAGGTTCTAGGCGCTGTCTTCTGCCTGCTAGGGACTCTCAAAGTTCATGACCATCTGGTTCGGGGTTTCTCAACCTCCACACTGTTAACATTTTGGACCCTATAATTATTTGCTAAATAAGAGCTGGACTATGCATTGTGAGATGTTTAGCAGCATCCCTCCACACACTAGGTACCAGTAGTACCACCACTCCAGTCGTGACAGTCAAAAATGTCTCCAGATTTTGCTAAATGTGTTCGGGGTGCAGGGTTGCCAGAACAAACAGTTCACTCACTTAAATTCGAATTTCTGACAGCAACAAATAATTTTTTGGTATAATTATGTCCCAAATATTGCATGGGACTCTACAACAGCATGAAGAATTTCGCCTCAAAAAAATGTGCTTCTATCATTCATTCAGTACGTATTTATTGAGTCTCTAATTTAAGCTAGCACTGTTGGAGGCCCTGAGGACATAGTGGTGAGTAAGGTAGACAAGATTCTTTTTTTTTTAAGATTTTATTTATCCATTTATTTGACAGAGAGCACAAGCAGGCGGAGGGGCAGGCAGAGGGAGAGGGAGAAGCAGACCCCCCGCTGAGCAGGGAGCCGGATGCAGGGCTCCATCCCAGGACCCCGGGATCGTGACCCAAGCCGAAGGCAGACGCTCAATCAGTTGAGCGTCCGTATTTGAAACATTTGATGATTCTTATTGAACCTTGCTTCCCATGAGGCTCTTCAGATATACAGGCTTCCCAGTCCACGCAGCGCCCCCATAGACAAGATGTTGATTTCAGGGAATATATATTCTTTTTTTTTTTTTTTTTAAGATTTTTATTTATTTATTTGACAGAGAGAGACACAGGGAGAGAGGGAACACAAGCAGGGGCAGAGGGAGAGGGAGAAGCAGGCCTCCCGCAGAGCAGGGAGCCCGATGCTGGGCTCAATCCCAGAACCCTGGGATCATGACCTGAGCCGAAGGCAGACACTCAATGACTGAGCCACCCAGGCGCCCCTCAGGGAATATATATTCTAGTGCAGGATGACAGACAATAAATAAGCAAAGAAACTTTAAGATATAATAAATTCCTTTAAGAAAATGAAACAAGGGAAAGATATATATGACATATAGTATACATATATAGATATAGATAGAGCAAGAGAATTAATGCAAACACATAGGAGAGTCACCAAGCTGAAATTAATTATTAGAGTCAGGGTCAATCGTTAGAGTCAATTCCAGGACATCTAAACTGACTCAAAGGACAAATAGAAGATGACTTGAGGGGTGTGAGGGAGTTTTGGGATAAGAGAGTTGTGAAGTAAGTACCAAGAAGGGAAAAGAGGCAGAGGCAAGAAAAGAACATGAAGCTTTTCAAGAAATAAAAGCCTATGTGCCTGGGAGTGGGGATGAGTGGAGGGTATGAAACTGGAAGAAGCCAGATTGTGAGAGGTCATTTTCTTTCATGTTGAAGAAGTTGCTCTGTATCCTAAGAGCAATGGAGAGCCAGTGTGGAAATTTAAGTAGTAAAGTGATACCTTCAAATTTGCACATCAGAACAATTACTCAACTAAGAGAATGAGTTGGGAGATGTCAGGACCACCATTATGAGACAGTTTTAAGAGTCCAAGTGAGAGATGCTACCTGTTTCAAGGTAGTAGCACTGAGAATGGAGAAGGCATAGTGAAAAGCTGAGACACATTTGTGAAGCAAAATGAGAAGTTTGGGGTCATCAGTTCGGAGGAGTGAAGGAGAGGAATAAATCATGATAATGCCCAGGTTTCTGGATTGAGCAACCAGGTGCCATCTCTAAAATAAGGATCACAGAAGGAAAGTAGGCTTATGGTATAAGATGATGCACCCATTTGAGACATGTTGTGTTTGAGATCACAGCTACGTCCACATCAGAGTGTGTCATGTCCATATTTGAAACATTTGATGATTCTCATTGAACCTTGCCTCTCATGAGGCTCTTCAGATATACAGGCTTCCCAGCCACTTCCTCCATGCAAGCTCTTCTTATAGAAGCTCGCTGACACCTGTTCAGGGCTCAGCTTCCCGGGTGGAATAAGTTCCCATGCTACCTTGAGTTAAAGGAAATTTTCTACACTACAAATTTGATCATGTTGCTCTCACCCAACTTTACCCTTAGATTAGAGTTCAAATACTTTAGCAGGCTTTCAGGATTCTGTGTCAGTCTAGGGTCTCACATGCTCTGCTTTTGCTCCTACTGATCTCTCTGCCTAAAATATCATTCCTCCCCTGCTGTAATACCCTTCAACCCCTATATCCTGTAGGACCTAGCCCAAGTTCTCTCCTATTGGGACGCTTCCCTTGTCAGGTCATAGTCCCACAGCTGATTTAGAGCTTTGTAGTCAAGATAAAACTAGCAATGGGAAGGCTCACTTCAAAGCAGACGGGACTTTGATCTGTGGCCATTATTAATGTACTGCCTCTGAGCTGCAAATTCACCATTCTTTGCCCTGGGGAACAGTACTCTGCAGACTGCATTTCCCCCCTTGCCAGCTGGCTGAATGTTAAACTCTGCCTGTAGAGGGTGCTTGAGGCACACTGCAAGGCTGGGAAAGAAAAGGGGCTTTTTTTCTTTTCCCCCTCAAACAGATCAATGTGCAGTGTTCCCTGTTCAGTGCTGGTTTCTTTGTCACCACATTGGTGATGGCTCCTATTTTAGGTTGAATTGTCTCCCCAAAAAGACATGTTCAAGTCCTAACCTCTGGTACCTGTGAATGTGGCCTTTTTTGGAAATAGAGGCTTTGCAGATGTAATTACTTAAAATGAAGTCACACTGGATACGGTGGGTTCTAATCCAATGACTCATGCCCTTATAAGAGAAAACAGGGCGCCTGGGTGGCTCAGTCATTGAGTGTCTGCCTTCGGCTCAGGTCATGATCCCAGGGTCCTGGGATTGAGGCCCGCATTGGGCTCTCTGCTGGGCGGGAAGCCAGCTTCTAGTGTTCCCTCTCTCGCTGTCTCTCTCTGTCAAATAAATAAATAAAATCTTTAAAAAATAAAAAAATAATAATAAATTAAAAAAAAAAAGAAGAAGAGAAAACAGCCGTACATACAGGGAAAATGACTGTGCGAAGACAGAGGCAGAAATTGGAGGTGTGCTACCGCAAGCCTGGAAATGCCAAGGATTGCCAGCAACTGCCAGAAGCTAAGAGAAAGGCCTGGAAAGATTCTCTCCTCAGAGGCCCCAGAAGGAACCAACCTGCCAATACCTTGCTTTCAGAATCATAACCTTGATGACAACTGTATTTAGGATTCTGGTAATTGAGATTGATCTCTACAGCATTTCTAAGTTTTAAAGATTTTTTTTTTTATTTGACAGACACAGCAAGAGAAGGAACACAAGCAGGGGAAGTGGGAGAGGGAGAGCAGGCTTCCTGCTGAGCAGGGAGCCCAATGTGGGGCTCGATCCTAGAACCCTGGGATCACGACCTGAGCCGAAGGCAGAAGCTCAACGACTGAGCCACCTAGGTGCCCCAGCATTTCTAAGTTTTGATAAACAATATCGGAAGGTCATATTGAACACAATTGATTTTATAGTGTCAACACGATCTTGAGACTTCCATAAACTTAGCTTTATTTCATTTGATGTTAACTTGTTACATTTGGAATAAGTATACAAACTTATTCTAAAATATAAGTGTCTATTAATAGTAACATTTGAAATTTTGCAAGTACAAGTACAATTAATTCACACACATGGCAGGAAGTCCCAAAATTAAAATCTTTCTCTTCAAAGTGAATGAAGAAATGCCTTAATTCACATGTATTTAAAAAATGAGGGGCGCCTGGGTGGCTCAGTCGTTGGGTGTCTGCCTTCAGCTCAGGTCATGATTCCAGGGTCCTGGGATTGAGCCCCGCGGCGGGCTCCCTGCTCCGCGGGAGGTCTCCTTCTCTCGCTCCCACTCCCCCTGCTTGTGTTCCCTCTCTCGCTGTGTCTCTCTCTGTCAAATAAATAAATGGAATCTTTAAAAAACAAAAAAAAAGAAATTACAGTTTAATGGGGCACTTGGGTGGCTCAGTTGGTTAAGCATCTCAACTCTTGATGTCAGCTCAGGTCTTGACCTCAGGGTCATGAGTTCAAGCCCTGCCTTAATTCACATATATTTTAAAAATGAAATTATAGTTTAAAAAGCTTATTCAACTGGAGTATGGTGGTGACTTTAAAGATAAACACCAGAGGAGGGATCCATGAAAGAAATAATTGATAAGCTAGACTTCATTAAAATTAAAAATTTCTGGGGCACCTGGCTGGCTCAGTCAGTAGAGCATGTGACTCTTAGTCTTGGGGTTGTGAGTTCGAGCCCCACGTTGGGTATAAAGATTACTTTTAAAAAATTAAAACTCTGTGGTGCCTGGATGGCTCAGTAGGTTAAGTGTCTGCCTTCGGCTCAGGTCATGATCCCAGGGTCCTGGGATCAAGCCTCACATCGGGCTCTCTGCTCAGTGGGGAGCCTGCTTCTCCCTCTCCCTCTGCTGCTCCCCCTGCTTGTGCTCTCTCACTCTGTTGCTCTCTCTCAAATAAATAAATAAATAAAATCTTTTTTTTTTAAGATTTTATTTATTTATTTGAGAGAGGCAGAGACAGCGACGAGAGCACAAGCAGGGAGGCTGCATGCTATATGGCTCCAACTATGTAACATTCTGGAAAAGGCAAAACTATGGAGACAATAAAAAGATTAGTGGTTGCCAGGGGTTAGAGGGAGGGAAGAAAAGGCAGAACACAGAGAAATTTTAAGGCAGTAAAAATACTCTATAGGACACTATAATGACAGATCCATGTCATAATACATTTGTCCAAACAAATAAAACATACAACACCAAGAATGAACACTAATATAAACTATGGATTTGGAGTGATTGTGATGTGTCAGTGTAGGTTCATTAATTATAGCAAATGTACCTGTCACCCTGGTGGGGCATGTTGATAATAGGGGAAGCTGTACATGTGTGGGGCAAGGGGTATATGGGAAATCTCTGTACCTTCCCCTCAGTCTTGCTGTGAACCTAAAACTGTTATAAAAAAAAAAAAAAAAAGTCTGTAAAAAACCCACTAAGGCCATGCCTTGTAATTCTTTGTATTCTTATAGTATCTTTATGTAACTAGCATTCAATAAATATTTTCCAACTGATGAACAAATTGACTCACCTACCAGGTGAATAATCTGGGTAAAATAATTTGGAGTTGATTGGCTTTTTCTATGTATCCAGTGGTGAGACAGTAAAGATAAGAAACTACTCCAACCATGGATTTTAGCCTAGTGGGTCTACACTGTCCAACTAGAGCAGTGGGTGTCATGATTCATACTCTCAGCTGACATTTGTACCGCTGTGCTGGGTGACTACTGATCCGTCTGACCAAAAGTCAGGCCAGTGAGAATGTATCTACAAGGAAACGACAGATGTTGGTGGGGATGCGGACAAAGGGGAACCCTCCTACACTGCTGGTGGGAATGCAAGCTGGTGCAGCCACTCTGGAAAACAGTATGGAGGTTCCACAAAAAGTTGAAAATAGAGCTACCCTATGACCCAGCAATTGTACTACTGGGTATTTACCCCAAAGATACAAATGATCCGAAGGGGCACGTGCACCCCAATGTTTATAGCAACAATGTCTACAATAGCCAAACTATGGAAAGAGCCCAGATGTCCATTGACAGATGAATGGATAAAGAAGATGTGGTGTGTATATAGATATATAATATTCCATTCCATATATATATATGGAATGGAATATTATGGAATGGAATATTATGCAGCCATAAAAAATGAAATCTTGCCATTTACAACGACATGGATGGAACTAGAGGGTATTATGCTAAGCGAAATAAATCAATCAGAGAAAGACAAGTATCATATGATCTCACTGATATGTGGAATTTGAGAAACAAGACAGAGGATCATAGGTGAAGAGAGGAAAAAATGAAACAAGACTAAACCAGAGAGGGAGACAAACCATAAGAGACTCTTAATCTCAATAAACAAACTGAGGGTTGCTGGAGTGGAGGGGGATGGGAGGGATGGGGTGGCTGGGTGATGGACATTAGGGAGGGTATGTGCTATGGTGAGCGCTGTGAATTGCGTAAGACTGATGAATCACAGACCTGTGCCCCTGAAACAAATAATACATTATATGTTAATAAAAAGAGAAAAAAAGGAAATGTTGATAAATTTCCAAAAAAAAAAAAAAAAAGAATGTATCTACAATCTCCATTTACCTGAAACGAGAGAAAACCTCACTATAACTTCTGGCTATAAGACTTTTAAAAGGTCTTTCCATTCAAATCGAGCATACTTTTTTCATACTTACCTTGACTTGCTTGGTTCAAAAGTTGATTTGAATTACGTAAATAAAAGTTACACCTACATACCCACAAATCAATAAATGGTTGAAAAACAACCATTCCATATACAACTTGGGATATTATACTATTTTAAAGTTCTCTATACTTATAAGGCAAGGAATAGGTACTACAAGATCTTTTTTTTAAAATTAAAGAATATTATAAAACTAGGAAGGAAAAAAAAAGCTAATTCAAAACCAGCATTGCTTTTGATCTTCTTTAAGTCATATCTACTAGCCCAGAGGTCTGGTGGTGTGAACAAGGTGGTTTATGGAGTTGGAACACCACCAATTTCATTGCCAAACTCATTTTATTAGGAGGGGGGCGGAGGGAGAGGGAGAGAGAGAATCTTAAGCAGGCTCCACGCCCAGCACAGAGCCCAACCTGGGGCTCAATCTCACAACCCTGAGATCATGACCTGGGCCAAAATCAAGAGTTGGACACTTAACTGAGTGAACCACCCAGGCACCCCTGCCAAACTCATTTTTAAATTTTGTCAGAATTCTATGAATATAACCTCTCGTCTGCTTTCTTGATATATGCCTACTTTTTAAAAAGAGGTAATATCTGTTTCTTCCCATCTCTTCTATCAGCCATCCACTTGAAGGATGGGAGAGGGGAAGTTTCTGACTGTATTAGTTCTTGTTGTTTCTCACATCCATTTGCCTTTTAACTGTTCAGCCCACTCAGTCACTTCTGTGGAGAAATTCATTTTGCAATTCTCCCCTCATCCAGCATTCTTATTTAAGACAAGAAGAAAAATCACACAACTCGCACAACTCTCATACCCCACTCCTACTGGGTTTATATCCTGGACCCGCTAGGTCATCAGGTAGACAGAAGTCAGTTTTTTATTTGTTGACCACCAGAGAGCCACAGATAAAATCTTGTTGAGCAGAAATTCTGGAGAGAACTCATCCTGGCCCTATACCTCTGATTGCTTCCAATGGGCTAGACAGAGACTATGCCAGTTCCAAATTGTCCACCAGAGGGTGCTACCCATTTCTGCACAGTCTGTTACAGATGTCTGATGGCTAAATTCCACAATTTACAATGGCTTCAATTTTTCTTAGCCTTCCCTCAGAATTCTTGAATGAAGCACTTTTTAAAACCAAGGGTCTAAGAAGGGAAAATAAACCTGATTGGTTGCATAGACAAAAGAGGAAAGCTAAACATAGCTCCGATGCCCACTCCCCTGGCGTGGTCCATAACGGGATGGCAGTTACAAGGATTTTGCACCAACCATGTAATTTAAACACTGGCATTTGGCTCTGTTTTTAAAAGGAGGAAAAACATTTGCAAAGAAAGATCTCCAATATGCAAATGTATATCTATTTACTTTTTGCCTAAATAATGTGTGAAATTAGGTAAAGAGTCATTTCAGAAATATTCTCTATGATATGGTTTTACACGGGAAGTTTAAGGACATACGCATCTACTAATTAGCATAATACCCACTCAGATCTGTCTGGCTCCTGAGTGTGGGCAGGTGATATAAATTTGAGAGCCTTTTGTCTACAAATGGTTTTTGTCTTTTTATTTGTTATGGAAAGCATTCTAGTTGATACAGAAGAGGTTGATTATGCAGGAGAAAAGAAATAACCCAAGTAGCCTAAGAAAGTTAGAAGAGATACAGTCCATGTTCATTAACCTTTAGTAGGAGGAGAGAGCTTCCCCCATCATCAGAGGAAGAAAAGGGAAGATGAGTACAGATGCAGAGAAGTTTGTAACTTTGACCATGAAAAGACAAGGTCTCTGATCTAATGGTTTCTATTTTCTCAGTGAAGCCTAAGGTAAGATTATCTCTTGAGAGCTGAGGTTTGAGAACAGAAGTAAAAGTGTAAAACTGTTATCACACTGTGTGAGAAAGCAGGTTTATTGGGGAATGACTGGGATTGCTGGGTGGGGTTGAGTGTGCCAATATGTTGTTTGTGATCATTCAAGTAAAACCAGTCAGTCTGGTTGTGCAGTTTTCTCCATTAATGTTCAGCTGCTCATGAGAAGGCATGGAAAAGGCAAGAGTTGATTTTATTCAGGGTTAGTATTACGCCAAGGTGACTGATAAAGGAAGAGAGAAGCAAGAAACTGAAGGCATTTGCCAGGTAGTAATTATAATGAAGCACCTTGGAATCTTATGTGAACTGAATTGGACTAAAATTCATACCCACTATGATAATGGTAATGAAAGGCCAGCAAGTCAAAAGCAGGGAAAGAAGAGCACAGCAATAAAAGATCTATAGGCTATGAAAATTGAGTCTCCTAGATGTCCTGCTTGGTGGCCTGCATTTCGTTTAGGAATGGGTCAGCCATCAGGATGTCAGTAGTACTGAGTGGGCTGAGGAAGTGACAGGGACAAAACTCTATTGTTGCTATGAAATTGGGTGTTTGGGAGGAAGATGCTGGGAATTGTGCATCACATGCTAGGATGCTGAGGAAGGGGTCAATTGAGATATTGGAGGGAGTTCAGAAATGCCAATTCTCTTAAAACACTGCAACTTTATCACTTGGTCACTGATCAGTGGTTTGGATAATGGCCAAATAGATTTAGATTCCATGGCTCATTAATAGTATCCTTCAAACCAGGAGATAAGATGGGGACCATAATTGTATGTGGGAGAGGCTAGATGGTGCCATGGTTGTGCAATAAGGTAATTATGAATTGAATCCTTTAAATATTCATTTAGGGGTGCCTGGGTGGCTCAGTTGTTAAGCGTCTGCGTTCGGCTCAGGTCATGATCCCAGGGTCCTGGGATCGAGCCCCACATCGGGCTCCCTGCTCGGTGGGAAGCCTCCCCCATCAGCAAGCCAAGAAGCTTGGGCTCAGGAGAAGCCAAACTTGCCAACACTTTAATCTGGACTTCCAGCCTCCATAACCACGAGAAACTTAAAATTTCTGTTGTTTAAGCTACCCAACCTATGGTATTTTGTTATGGCAGCCATAACAATCCAATATACGTTCTCAGAGACACCCAGATTTTTTTCAACTCTTCTGTTGAAAGCTTTTCAAGCCACCAAACAAACCAGCTTTCCTGCAAAACTGACAATACTATACAGCTAACATCTGATTACTACTTAATGCTATTTTATGTTGAAAGCTGAGAAGTCTGTCTCTTGGGAGTTCTGAATCTTTCACTCAGTGCCTTGTAAATTGAAAGCCTAGCAAAGAGAAGACCGGAATCCTACCCCTGATGACACATGATTGGTTTAGGTAACCCAGGCCCAAGCTTTTCAGTCTTTAATTGGCCACTGATGGGTTTAGAGACATTTCAACCAATGAGAGGTAGAGGAGTCTTGCTAGGAATTTTGTGACATGGATATTTTTCTTTGCTTTAGGTTATAGAGCTACGGCTGCCATTGTGTCAGCATGAGGGAAGCAAGCCTTGTATGTAAGGATGAAATATGCCAGATCTTGATTCAGACCAACCCTGAAGCCCATCCTACTTCTGGACTTTCCAGTCACATGAACCAGTAAATGTCTTATTTTTTAAGCCAATATGAGTCTCATGTAACTTGGAAAAAAAAAAAAAAACATTCTAAATGATACAGGTAGGTACAAGCGTATAAATCTTAATAAAGTCAGATCTCATCCCTTGGGGGGCATAAATTCATTTGCACTGATCAGATTGGCAAAAAGCGAATACAACAATAATAATACCAGTTTTGATGTTGGCTTTAGGTAACAAAAACTCACCTACATTGATGGTAGGAATGTAAATTGCTGCTATATTTTTAGAAATTTTTAGAAATTACTGGTAATATATTAGGCTTATTAGTCCCAGGCTGGATCAGAACTCAGTGGGGAGTCTGCTTGAGATTCTGTCTCTCCCTCCTTCAGCCCCTGCCCTGTGCGCGTGCACGCTCGCGCGCTCTCTCTCTCTCTCAAATAAATAAATAAAAAGTAGAAAACTCTGAGCTCTGCTCAGGGACCCTGCATTTGTCTCCTTCCTGCCTGAGCGGCTGGTTCTCCCACACACCATCTTTGCACCCAGTTCCCAGTTAGGAAGCTGGTGCAGGTATAGTTACGCGCCCGCGCACGCGCACGCGCAGCTCCGCCCCTGGGGGGAGGGGGAACTCCACCCTCTCCTGGACGGCCTTAAATGCAGGCGGTGGGAACTCTGCTGCACAGCCCCAACCACATTCTCTGTCTAGGTAGTGGAACCTGCGGGCTGGGGTAAGTAAACGTCTCCGTCCCACTCTTTTTTCCTGTTGAGTTCCTAGAATTCCCTATTGTAGAACGTTTGCGCGTTGCTCCCCCGTCTCCTCTTGCTTAATAACTTCTGAGTCTTGCACTACGAGGAAAGTGAAAGCCAGATGTCCCGATCGATGCCTACCGGACCCTGCTTGTTCTTGGAGAGTTCGGAGACATGCTGGAAGGAAGGGCATGGCCTGTCTGCATTCGGGTGCACGGCATAGCTGCCTTAGCCGGGGCGGCGGCTGGCCAGGAAACTTTCAGGACTGCAAAACTGGAACAAGTGTGGAAGGAGATGAAAGACAGGGGTTGGAATTCGCTTAGACACGGGTGTGTGCAGGGAAAGGAGGTGGGAGCCTTCCCCAGGGGCAAGTGTGCCTGGGGGCACTGCACCCGGACATCTTCTGGTGGGTGGGACTCTCCCTGAACTTCGGCTGCCCGAGGCCATGTCCTTTGGTGGGGGGGAGCTTCTGGACTTCCAGCGAGGTCGGAATTCGCAGTTGGCTGCCTTTTTAGGAAAAGAGACAAGTAGAAAAACCGGGCTGCGGATCCGACCGTCGGGAACGCTCCATTTGCAATGCAAAAGTGTCCAGGGCACTGCTGTTACCCCCAACTGGGGTCGCCTCTCGGTGGGTGTCCAGTCAAAAGACACAACCAAGCCAAAGCATAAGAAAAGGAAGGGTTTTACTTGCAAGAGTAAAGGAGAACACCAGGGATATTTCCCAACGTAGTGTCACCCGGAAAAACAAAATTGGGGAAGTTTTAAGCTAAGGGTACGTGCATATTCATGAGGGGGTTCGCAAAAGAAAGTTCAGTATGGAACTGGGGCAAAGGTCATCCGAAATCAACAGAGTCCAGGTCCTAGTTGATTGAAGCCTTGAGAGCCTGCAAGGGTCGGCAACATCAGCTCCCTGACCAGTTCCCCCCGGGTTTGAGTGCTCAAACAGCCCAAGAACGTTCGTGAGATCAGTCTTTGCTTTTGAAACAGCGCTGGGAGTTTTACCATTGATTTATTGCCTCTGATTTGGTTGGGCTATTATTGGGACCCGTAAAAACGATTAGTTTTTGCATTCCCTTTGTTTCCATAAAATCCTAAACTGCGGAGGTTCTTGCATTCCTTTGTAATTTTAACACCTCCTAGAGGAAGTTCTGCAGGAAGGGAGCGAGGGCAAGTAGAGTCAGTAGGGCATAGATCACAAGAATAGCTGACGGCCTAAAATGACTTCTCCTGTGGCCGGAAAGCTATGTCTCAGTTTTCTTTTTCGGGGGACCCCTAACTCTTTTCTGCTTACGCTGCTGTGGGACCGTTGAAATTGCCAGCGACTGCAGACCCGTCCGCTGGAGGTACACACGTGGGGAAGGAGCGGCTCCCTCGTGATGCAGGGGAGATCTGTCCAAGAAAATGTCCTGATCCCAAAGCTCAGGGCTGTCTGAATCATTTTGGTTTCCTGTGGAGGCAAGTTTAAACCCTGGATTTCCCATTTAGTGCCAAAGTCAACTCGCCACTGAGCTGAGCAGTAGCGCCACGCCGGGGTGTTCAGGAGGCTGAGACTGTTTGCCTTAGAAAGTTGTTAAATCCGTCTGAAAGGTGTGCGTGCACTTCTATGCGGTTCTTTGTGTTTGACGCTCTTTCTCAGGATTCGCTTTATGTGAGGTGAGGAACGGAATATTCACACACCACGGAGCTGTCCAGTGCCCTTGTGAAACCCCAGCGGTGGCTGGGAAGAATTTCGATGTCGGTTTTAATATTTTTCCTTGTCTTAGAGATTTCTGAGGAAGCCTCAGTTTCCTCATTTGTACCCTGTACACTGGCAATGATAATAATGCCTATCTTAAAATTTATGAGGGTAAAATGAGATAGTGCATATGAAGTGCTTAGCACAGGAATAGAAAGGTAGTAAATACCCAATAAATGTGTTGGCGTTAAATGATCATGAAGAGAAGTAGATGGTGAGTGGACCCTGCTGCCTGGCTTCCTCGCGGGGGCTAGGAAGTCATAATAATCCAGTCACGTCATGGCAGTTGACTACATGTTTACTGTGTTCCAGAAACTTCAGGATGGTTCATGCTAAGAGCTGGACCCTGAAGAAGCACTTTGAAGGCAGCCCTACTCATAGTAACTTTGAGTTAAAGACAGTTGAACTCCCATCCTTAAAAAATGGAGGTAAGTCATAAGATTTCAGCTGGAAAAGACTATCAGGTAGCCTTTGCTGCATAATAAACTACCTCAAACAACAATCAAACAACAATGACATCTAACAGCAATCATTTATTGGCTTACAATTCTGTGGGTTAGCAATTTGGGCTGGGTTAAGTTGGTGGTAACTCTGTAGGTTTCATCTGGGCTAACTGTTTAATCTAGGTTGGACCTCACTCATTTGTCTGGTGGTTAGCAAGCTCTCTGCAGAGATGCATGTCTCAGTCCTCTGGGTGGCCTTTCTAGCAGGCTAGTTTCTAGCAGGCTGTGAGCTCTGTCTTTGCAGTGGTCCCACTGATCTAGAACAGTAGGTGTTGGCAAATACTTTTCAAGCCTCTACTTATATCATGTTTGCTAATATGCAAAGCAAGTCACATAGCCAAGTCCGGATTCAAGGAGTGAGAACATAGACTTCTTTTTTTTTTTTTTAAGATTTTATTTATTTATTTGACAGAGAGAGACACAGCGAGAACAGGAACACAAGCAGGGGGAGTGGGAGAGGGAGAAGCAGCCTTCCTGCTAAGCAGGGAGCCCGATGGGGGGCTCGATCCCAGGACTCTGGGATCATGACCTGAGCTGAAGGCAGACGCTTAATGACTGAGCCACCCAGGCGCCCGGAGACATAGACTTCTTGATGGGAGGAGTGGCAAGGAGGCCCCACACAGCGATGGGAGGTATTTGTGACAATTTTGCAATCTTCCACAGAGACTTTTTCAAGGTTTTCTGTTTGAAGCCTTGATGTCATGTGGGAGGAGGATCCCTCTGATTTCTTTCATAATTGAAATGGTACATTGTTCCTGACTTTGACAAATGCTGGGGAGGATTTCCTCTCTGTCCTGGCAAGCCTGGTGATGGGGTGAGCAAGGGGGTAAGCAGGGCCTAGCAGCTGTGTGCAGATCTCAGATTATCCTGTGCACAGACAGGAGGGAAAAAGTCTCCTCCTTTGTTGAGGAGTCTCCCATCCCATGGGGGGAAGTGGAAGGACAAGGCAAACCCCTAAGGAAATCTAGGGGAGAGAAACAGCGGCACCGCTGTAACGTGTTTGGAGATTAGCTTTGTAGAGCAGACCATATGGGGTATTTGCAGGTAGGAAGGCAGGCTTTGAGAAAGGGGCATGCAGTCAAAGAGCTTGGCCAAGTTCAGTCCCATCTAAATTGGGATAGACAGCCAGGACTCCGGTTCAAAATTCCAGAGAATGTGTGCATGAGGATCACTCCATCAAAATATATGTTCTTTAATACTAATGGGGGCTGTCAGTGAAACCTTATATGAGCACTGTAACATAGTGATTACAAATGTGGCCCTGAGCAAGTTCCTTAACCTAAGCCTAAGTAAAATGGAAACAATAGTTGTTGGGAATATCATGTGAAATAATCCATGTAAAGCATGGAGTGAGTTCTAAGTACATAGCATGATGATGATGGTGATGGTGAGGATGATGATAATCAGGGCTGGGCCCCTCTTGTTGTCTATCTCTTTAATAGCAAGCGCAGAAGGGCAACCGTGAAGCAGAAAGATAATCTTATTTAGAATGTTAATTTTGAGTGCTTATTTGGAATGCCAAAGTCAAGGAAGGCATCAAGCCTTGAGTTTCCAATTGCCTATGGAATGCTTTATTTCATAGAGGTCCTGCTGGAAGCTCTGTTCCTTACCGTGGATCCTTATATGAGGGATGATTTCCCTCCTAAAAATTCATGTGTTGTGCTTTGGATCCTGTTTTGAAATAGTCCATCTTTTAAAATACCCAACTGATTGTCTCTTCCCCCTGTCGTCCCAGTATAATATCAGCATTAAGATTCATGGTTGCTCATCTTTGCCAGCAAAGGTTTGAGAAGCTTGATGAGGGATTCCCTTGGCTCCGTTATTTGACCACCATTTCCTCTCTTAATGTGCACAATTTGCCTCTCATTGCTCCCCAAAAATTAAAAGACTAAAGAAGCCCAAATCCAATTTGTCCATTTCACTACTGACAACTAATTTGGGTAGAGGAAGACGGTAAGACTAAAATAAGCTTTTCTTGCCTTCCATTTACCTGTATTCTTTTAATTTAATCAAATATTTGTACTCAGTAAACAATCCAGGGAAGGGAGGGAATGAAAGCCTTTATGGGGCACTAACTTCTCAGTAATTTTTGCCTATTGATAAATAATGTAGTCATCATTCTTTAAAATAATTGTTTTCAGAACTGATCAATAGAGATTCAAATCTAAGGTAAAAAAATGTTTCCAAATGTTAACTGGCATCCCTTTTTGTGTGGCTGGTATGATTCTGCGACAATAATTCCAATTTGTAAACTTTTCCCCCTACAATACCAACCAATTCTCTAATACCAGCTGGTTGTCCTACAATTCAGTTCTGACACTATCTAACTGTAGATCCCACAAGTGAAGGTGTCAGTCTTACAAGACTGCCCCTCCCCACACTTCTGATGCCAATCCCAAGTCCACATTGTTACCTCTACTTCTGACCAACAGGCTATATCCGAGGCTCCAAAGACCCCCTCCTTGGGTTCAATTAATTTGCTAGAGCAGCACATAGAACTCAGGAAACCAGTTTACTCTCTAGCTTACTGGCTTATTATAAAAGGGTATGATTTGGAAACAGTCACGTGGAAGAGATGCGTAGGGCAAAGTATGTGGGAAGGGGCAAGGAGTATCCATGCCCTCCCCAAGGACACCACTCTCCCCACCTCTCCTCATGTTCACCAACCCAGAACCTGTCCTTTTAGGGTTTTATGGAGGCTCATTACATAGGCATGATCGATTAAATCATTGACAATTGGCAATTGATTCAACCTCTAGCCCCTCCCCACTTCCTGGAGGTCTGGGGAGGGGGCAATGAAAGTTAGAGCCCTCTAATCATGTGGTTGGTTCTGGCAACCAGCCCCCAACCTTAGGTGCTTTCCAAAAATCACCTCATTAATGTAACAAAAGATGCCTTTATCACTCTCATCACTTCGGAAATCCCAGGAGTTTAGGAGCTCTATGCCAGAAACGGGATGTAGACAGAATACATTAATTCTTATTCTAAATCACAATATCACAGCTAGTGATTTGAGAAACAAAACCCAGTGGTGTCTGGGTTATGTTTTAAAAGTTACTGGTAGAAACTCATCCACAATGGAGCATGATGGTAAGATTCTCATATTCATTTCACAGGAAAATGCTATCAGAATGCTTCTCTGGGGTCACAGCAGAACTACCTCTAACATCTCTCCTCTTGCATTTCACCCAATTATTTTGCCTTTATGTATCAGCACACACTTTTCCCATTGATTTTCCATGTGGCCTGAAACTCAAGATGGTTTTCCCCAGATGCTCTTTTTTTTCTTTTTAAGAGAGAGAAAATGCATGCACGCAAGCAAGAGAAAGGGGTGGGGATGGGGACAGAAGGAGAGGGAGAGAGAGAATCCAAAGGCAGGGTTTGATGACCCAGTCAAAATCAAGAGTCAGATGTGCAACCAACTGAGCCACCCAGGGGCCCCTCCCCAGATGTCCTTATGTATTAAGAATGGATTTTTTTTTTCAGAGTGGCGGCCAAAAGATTGAAGGAGGGTGATATGATGATGGGAAAGCAAGTGGCCAGGTATTTCTGTGTGTCTCAGTGCTTGAAAAATATGTCTCTCCTTTACCTCCTTCTGGGTCCACCTCTGTCTATCACCCCTACAGTTTCTTCAGTCCATGTGATTCACTCACTGATCTTGGAAGCAACTTGGGAAATCTTGCCCCTTTCTTGACTAATTGGAAAGGAGGGAAGCCTGTGAAATTGACATCGTTGCAACTCTTAAACTTAAAAAATTGTAATTGTCCAGTTTATGACTATGGCAAAAATTCAAATAAATCAAAAATTTGTATCTTGGAAACTGAAAGTTCCCTTATCTTAATCTGAACCTTAGAGGTGACTGTTGTTAATGTATTATTCTTTCAAAAATTGCTTAGTACACAAATTAATATTTATAATTTTTCTTAAATAATGGGATTATATGCCCTTCAACAAATTGCTTTTTCTCACTTAATATGTTATGGATATCTTTTGTTGATAAAATGTAAATATACTACCTACCTTTTAGTGGCTGCAGATTTTTTTAAATCAATCCTTTTTTTTCTCCCAAAGATTTTATTCACTTATTTGAGAGAGACAGAGAGAGCACAAGTGGAGGGGGGAGGTACAGAGGGACAAGCAGACTCCCCACTGAATCAGGGAGCCTGACACAGGGCTCGATCCCAGGACTCCAGAATCACAACCTGAGCTGAAGTCAGACGCTCAACCAACTGAGCCACCCAGGCACCCCTTAATGGCTGCCAATTTATCCCATTGTTACCTGCCATGTAACTAATCTACTCCTGGTAGCAACTGTTCCCAGTTTTTTCTATCACAAATAGTTCTGCAAGGAACACGTATGCCTCTTTTGTGCATGTCTGTGTATTCTTTGCCTACTTAGATGAATATTGCTTCACATTAAATTCCCAAAAGTATAAATTCTAGGTCAAAGGAGATGCATATTTTATTAACTTATTTATTTATTTATAAGGATTTATATATTTATTTTAGAAAGAGAGCACAGGGTTGGGAAGGGGCAGAGGGAGAGGGATAGATTCTTAAGCAGACTCTACGCTGAGCACAGAGCCCAACACGGGGTTCGATCTCAGCACCGTGAGGTCATGACTTGAGCCTAAACTGAGTCAGATGCTTTTTTTTTTTAAGATTTTTAAAATTTTTATTTATTTGACAGAGAGAGAGACAGCGAGAGAGGGAACACAAGCAGGGGGAGTGGGAGAGGGAGAAGCAGGCCTCCTGCTGAGCAGGGAGCCCGATGTGGGGCTCGATCCCAGGACGCCGGGATCAAGACCTGAGCCGAAAGCAGACGCTTAACAACTGAGCCACCCAGGCACCCCTCAAGTCGGATGCTTAACCAACTGTGCCACCCAGGTGCCCGAGAGATGCACATTTTTTTAAAATGAGCAATCATCTGATTTATAAAAAGATGCAACAATATTTAAAATGATACAAAATATCAATTTCAGAACAACTTCAAAAAGTGAGTGTATTTAACCATACTCAGCTCATAACAGAGCAAATGGGTAAGAAGAATAATTCACGCTTATAGCATATTGCTAATATGAACTGGCAACAGAAAAAGTTGGTAAAGGAAGGCAGAGGAACTCTTATCTTTTAAGAATTAGGGGCGCCTGGGTGGTTTGGTCGTTAGGCGTCTGCCTTCAGCTCAGGTTGTGGTCCCAGGGTCCTGGGATCGAGCCCCGTATCCTGCTCAGCGGGAAGCCTGCTTCTCCCTCTCCCACTCCCCCTGCTTGTGTTCCCTCTCTCGCTGTCTCTCTCTGTCAAATAAAAAAAAGAAAAAAAGAATTAGAACCGAGGGGCTCCATTATCATCTGGCATCCGCTCAATGTTGTACCTATGGTTAGAAATGTACATAATGGGAACTCCAGGGATCTTCCAGATTCGTCCTTTAAGGTCCTGGTCAACTTGGCCACAGTGTAACACTTGTGCTGAGTTACTCTCTGTACTAAGCAGTCATCTGCATAGGCTCCTTTGTGTGTGCATGGTAATGGTTCAGATCTTGGCTCCTTGGCAATCCTTAGAGCCACTCAATACTTTTGCCCCAGTTTCTCAGTTTGAGCCATTACACAGTCAGTTCTACAGAGACACACTTGGCATACAGACAGTCCATCACTGACTGTACTAAGTCAAGTTTGGCTTGAATGGAAAAGTTGATAAAGTTGGTATCAACCAGGATGTGGTAAGGTGGGCCCAGCTCTGTGTTATATTGGAAGAATAAGCAGGGAGGATGTTGGGGGACTTTTCTTTCCTTGAGTGCACTGGGATCTTCCTTTTCTTTCTTTTTAGGTTTTAATCTATCCTCTTTAAGCCTCTGATCTCGAAGACTAAGCATTCGCTTCATGGTAGCATACTTTCTTGCTTTCTTTTGCTTCCCTATGTTCATGCTGTACTCTTGTTTCATCCGGAATCACCAACCCAATAGATGCACATTTTTAATTTGAAGTTTTGATGTCAAATTTCTCTTCAAAAAGATCGTATGAATATCCACTCCCACCAATAGCATATTAAAGAACTTGTTTCCTCATACCTATATGCCCATTGCTTATCATCTTGGCAATCTTGAGATGAATTCACATTAATATTTCCATTTAACTTCCATTTCTTTCATTATTAGTGATGTTGACATTTTTTTCGTAAATTAATCATCAATTTTCTTCTGTGAATTATGTTTATGTCTTTTCCTTTGTTCCTTTAGGTCTTTTTATCTTTTATAGTGATTTGTAAGATCTTCTTATATGTTAGGAATATTAGTGTTGCAAATATTTGGATCTTTGTTTATCTTTATCTTTCTCCCATGTCCAATCATAGTTTAAAATTTTTATGTGGGGGCACCTGGGTGACCCAGTTGGTGGAGCGTCTGACTCTTGGTTTTGGCTCAGGTTGTGATCTGAGGATCATGGGATTGAGCCCCGCATCTGGCTCTGCCCTCAGCGTGGAGTCTGCTTGAGAGAATATTAAGCAGGCTCTGCACCCAGCACAGAGCCCGGTGCAGGGCTTCATCTTACAACACTAAGATCATGACCTGAGCTGAAATCAAGAGTCAGATGCTTCACAAACTGAGCCACCCAGGCGCCCCTAAATTCATTTCAGTTTTAAAGGATTCTTACTAACATGGGAAAAAGTATAAGTCATATATACTAGTATAATGTTGAGAGAGAAAAACTGGGTTGCAAAACATAAAGTGATTTCAATTATGTAAATATGTATACATTTTTAAAAATGCATTTGTTTTTTTAATTCCAGTATAATTAACATACAGTGTTATTAGTTTCAGGTATACAATATAGTGATTCAAAAATTTTATACATTATTCAGTGCTCATTACAATAAGTGTACTCTTGGGGTGCCTGGGTGGCTCAGCTGGTTAAGTGTTTGCCTTCAGCTCAGGTCATGATCCCAGGGTCCTAGGATCAAGCCCCACATCTGGCTCCCTGCTCAGTGGGGATCCTGCTTCTCCCTCTCCCTCTGCCTGCCAATCCCCCCTGCTTATGCTCTCTCTCTCTGTCAAATAAATAAATAAAATCTAAAAAAGACAAAAAAACAAAAACCAGTAAGTGTACTCTTAATCCCCATCACCTATTTCACCCATCCCCCTAGGGTCCACCTTCCCTCTGGCAACCACCAGTTTGTTCACTTCATTTAAGGGTCTGTTTTTTTGTTTGTCTCTTTTTCTTTGTTTGTTTGTTTTGTTTCTTAAATTCCACATATGAGGGCGCCTGGGTGGCTCAGTCAGTTAAGTGTCTGCCTTCGGCTCAGGTCATGATCTCAGGGTCCTGGGATCAAACCCCACATTGGGCTCCCTGCTCAGCAGGGAGCTTGCTTCTCCTTCTCCCTCTGCCCCTGCTCTCCCTCGCACACATGCTCTCTCTCTAATAAATAAATTAAAATCTTTTTTTTTTTTAAAGGGGAGTGGCAGACAGAGGGAGAGGGAGAAGCAGGCTCCCCGCCGAGCAGGGAGCCCAATGCGGGGCTCGATCCCAGGACTCTGGGATCATGACCTGAGCCAAAGGCAGACACTTAACTGAGTGAGCCACCCAGGCGCCCCTAAGTTAAAATCTTTTAAAAAATTCCACGTATGAGTAAGATCATATGGTATTTGTCTTTCTCCGACTGACTTATTTCACTTAATATTATGCCCTCTAGATCCAGTCTTGCATATGGCAAGATTTCATTCTTTTTGATAGCTGAGTAATATTCCATTGTCTATATACCACATCTTCTTTATCCATTCATCTATAGGGGGACATTTGGGTTGCTTCCATAGTTTGTCTATTGTAAATAATGCAGGTAAACAATGGGATGCATATATCTTTTTGAATTCAGGGGTAAACACAGGGGTGCATATATCTTTTTGAATTAGTGTTTTCATATTCTTTGGGTAAATACCCACTAGTGGAATTAACTGGATCATATGGTAGTTCTTTTTTTAATTTTTTGAGGAATCTCCATACTGTTGTCCATAGTGGCTGCACCAGTTTGTATTCTTATAATATGCCTTTTTTGAATATATCATTAAGATTGCCATAACACACCCCAAAATATTAGCAGTTATCTTTGTATTGTGGGATTAGAACTAGTATTTTTATTTCATACATCAAATTTTCTAAAATAAATGTGTTATATAACTTCACGATCAGGGGGAAGACAGTATAAAATGGTAACGGTGGGAGAAGGTGGGAGAAAGAAAATCAGCAAATGAGACTGAAAAGGAGCAACTCAGAGGGAGAGACAAAAATCCCAGTGAAGTCAGTATTATGGAAACCAATGAGGAAGTTTGGGTAGCTCAGAGTGTTGAATACAGTAGAAAGGCAAAATCAGATAATGAATGAAGAGTGTCCACTGGATTTTGCAATCAGAAGTTGTTGTGACCTTAGTGGAGTAGAAGGCAGGTTGCACTGGAGAGAAGTGGGTGAGGACAGGGACAGATGTGGAACCAGTTCAGAGAGTTCTTCTCTAATGGCCCATATTTTCTCTCGAGGAGGAGAAACCAGCAGCGAGGAATTACGATGGAGAGATGTGGTGGGGTATTTAATCATGGAATATTAACTTCAATGCCCTTTTAGGAAACTACCCATGCATCCCAACTCCCTTGAAAGAGGTTTCCCATGTCTTAATGTGCTTTATCTTTCAGAGTTGTGGAAAGTAAAAACTCAGCCTTCCCAGCAGGAACTGTGGTAGTGGCTTTTTCAGGCTGGATGACACAC
This sequence comes from Halichoerus grypus, assembly GCF_964656455.1. Lineage (NCBI taxonomy): Eukaryota > Metazoa > Chordata > Mammalia > Carnivora > Phocidae > Halichoerus > Halichoerus grypus. The sequence goes on along the minus strand of NC_135725.1, from coordinate 72,796,969 downwards.
TCTATTTCTGATGGGAAAGATCTGGAAAAGCTACCCGCAGAGTGGCCAGACACGGTACCGGTGTCTTTGGCTCTGGGAACAGTGGGCATGACAGGGTGAGTTTCATGGGTATATTTCATTTGTTTAAATACCTGACATTCTGGTTTTCCAAAATAGTTTGTTCAGAATGTGGTCAACAAGAAGAAACTTGAGACAGTCTAGGCTCAGGGGCTGGTTAGAGTAGATGGTAGGACTAAGAAGGGAAGAAGATGGACTAGAGTTAGCCTTGGACTGAAGGAAAGAGGGAAAATGAGGCCAGAGACCCTCCAGTCCAGAGAGCAACAGAGCAGAGAAGCATGGGGCATGACCCCTCCCTAGCAGCAGGCAAATGGTAACACGACAGAACCAGCTCCCTCCATCTCTGGAAGTGTCTTGGCTTCACTCCTTACTCATCTCTACCTCCATTTCAGAGTTTAAAAGGGGGAAAAGAATTCAGTCTACCTTGGCTTTTCTGTACTGTCTCTCATTCCCCACCTTTCCCTATGCACATCTGAATTTCCTGAGGTATAAAGGGATCTGAGATTATTTAAATTGAGATGAATCATAAGTATGGTTGTACAGTCACTCAGCTTGACACAGACTTGAACTACTCAGGAGTTCCTTGGCCTTATCCCTCAGGAAGACTCCTGGGTCAGTTCATCCTGTCTCAACTGAACTTGGGACCTCAAGTTTCCTTTTATGGTTTGGAGAAGCAAGGTCAATTGAATTCCTTTTGTTGGAGTCCTCCCAGAACATTTTTAGTCTGGAATTCATGAATTTCCTTTCTCTCTTCAAGTTGTATGATCTTTCATTTCTTCCATCCTTCCTTCCTTCCTTCATCCCTTCCTTCCTTCTTTCCTTCCCCCCTCCCTCCCTTCCTCTTTCTTTTTCACACCTCAAAGGACTTCTAAAGAATGAAATGGAAATACATACCTCAAACGATCAGCCTCTAGCAAAAACCAGTCCCCTATACCCCAAGTTCATATTGCACTCAGAATATGAACTCCTCAGAATTGCCATGGCCAAGAGACAGTATCGTGAATTTAGAGGATGCTTAATACCTTACTTTCAATAAGTGGGCACTAAAAAGAATTATAGCACTTCCGAGTCCTGCCTGCTTGCCCTAGACCCTCTACTAGTGAGCTCTTCCTCCCACCTTGTTATTCCACCTGTCTTTCTCTCTAAATTGTGAGCCAGGTGGAAGAAGGCAGGGGTGAAGGGAGACATGAGGAAACCTTGAAGCAAGTCTCCCATGACTTAGTTGGGGAGAGAGTAATCTATAAAATAGTAGGAGATTTGAATCCTAAAATAGAGGGTAATTTATTCATTTGTGTAGACTTCTCATTCCCCTGTTCAAAGCCCCTGAGGAGTGCACTTTTACTCCAAACAATCAACTTTATATCAGTGGTTCTCACTGATTGAGGAGAAGGAGTTATGCTATGTTTCTAACCTCCTCTAGTGACACACTACCCATTCTTTGAGCATTCCTTACCAGTGGCCTGGGTCAACCCTTCAAGAACACTGGAACTTCTGCTATAGACTATCAAAGAAGTTGAACTTTGAAACCTAGGGTGTTGCTGCTGTCCAGGCTCCAGAGATTTAACATTCCTCCAAAGTTTGCATGACTTCCTTCATCGGACCTTTGTTTTCTCTGTTAAGCTGGAGGTGTTTATGTGTTTTGCTCTCCAACCTGTTATTGATTGAAGTCCCCCTTAGACCAAAATGTGCCTTTAATTTTTCCTCTAAGATTTCTCTACTGTTGACTTCTCCATCTTACCTCCTTTCCATTTTTAGAAGGATGTGATGTTTGGGAAAGGCCTTGTATATCTTGGGTCAGTAGGTCTAACTGAAAGCTGATTTTAGAATTTTCTAGGACAGAGATTGGGGTGGAGGGTAGGATTGTCATGGGTAGAATGTCATGGGTAGGATGATTGTCATGGGTAGGATGACAATCAGAAAATGCACCTTCTGCTTTGCATTTGAGGTTTTGCTAACTTGTCCAGCACACTCAGCCTTCAGCATTAATGAAGGCGGCAGTTTTCAGTGGGAATATTAGCTTTTGGGTCCTCAGAAAAAGTGCAGATTTCTGTGCCTTTCACTGCCTCACCTTCAATGTCCAACCCCAATGGATCCCCAGATATACTCAGAAGCAGACGTACAGTTTCTGTTCATATAGAAATAACTTTACATGAATTTGTCTGAAATTTTGCAAGTGGCTTAGCAATCGCCATAGTGGATATAGATTTCATTGGCTCAGACCCAGGGGTGCAGAAACATAACTTGGAATTTTTCTACTACTGTACATCATTTCTTTTTTTTAACTTTATTTTATTTATTTTTTTTAAAGATTTTATTTATTATCAGAGAGAGAGAGACAGAGACAGAGAGAGAGTGCACAAGCAGGGGGAGTGTCAGGCAGAGGGAGAAGCAGGCTTCCTGCTGAGCAAGGAGCCTGATGTGGGACTTGATTCCAGGACCCTGGAATCATGACCTGAGCCAAAGGCAGACGCTCAACCGACCGAGCCACCCAGACGTCCTGACTTTATTTTTCAACAGAGAGAGAGATAAAGAAGAAACACAAGCAGGAGGAGTGGGAGAGGGAGAAGCAGGCTTCCCTCTGAGCAGGGAGCCCAATGCGGGACTTGATCCCAGGACCCTGGGATCATGGCCTGAGCCGAAGGCAGACACTTAACAACTGAGCCACCCAGGTGCCCCTGTACATCATTTCTATCTCAAGCCTGCATCTTGGCTTGTGTAGTAAAACAGAGCCTCAGTTAAATTCAGTGATTTTTCATATTGTTCAGGTTTAAAACTCAGGATTTCCTTTTTTCCTCTCCCTAGGGTTGATGCAAAGTTCCAAGGGCTAACACAGATTCTGTGCCAGTAGAGGGGAGACAACAACTTCTTGAGCTTGATCTGTCTTAGTCTTATGCTGGTCTCCTTTTCCCACTGAGTCCTCAGCCACATCGCCTTCCAAGCTGGCCATCCGAGCTGGTGGCTTCTTCACCCAGTACTTGTCAGTACTGTCTGAGCTGCATCTTTGTAGACCCTGTAGTTCTTTCCTTGACAGCTAACTTCGACATCTCATTTGGGATGAGATGGGGAAATTTCAGTTCTTCCATCCCACTTAGGAGCCATGGAAAACTCCAGGTGTTTCCCTGGGAACCTCTTATGCCTAGACACTGCATACCATTATATCTGCTCTGTGGCTGTGGCACCATGATGACATGGAGGCTTTCCTCATGAAGCTCACCCTCTCCCTAGGACACACATGGAATGAAACACAAGCTCTCTGTTCTAGGATCCTCAGAGTTTATCTTCTTTTGCTCCTGAGACTTGGCCTAGGGGTAGACAAAGTGCAGCCCCTTTCCAACCAACTCTCAATTTCTTCTCTAGTTCCCATCATCTTTATTCCTATTTAAGAGTGAGGAAGGGGGGTGCCTGGGTGGCTCAGTTGGTTAAGCGACTGCCTTCAGCTCAGGTCATGATCCTGGAGTCCCGGGATCGAGTCCCACATCGGGCTCCCTGCTCAGCGGGGGGTCTGCTTCTCCCTCTGACCCTCTCCCCGCTCATGCTCTCTCTCATTCTCTCTCTCTCAAATAAATAAATAAAATCTTAAAAAAAAAAAAAAAAAGAGTGAGGAAGGAGGAGGTGGACCCACTTAGTGGCTGGTAATATTCATTTCCTATATTTTTTGTCTTTTATTTGGACCCATGGCACTGGGCTATTGAGAAGGCCTTCAGGATGTATCTGAAGCAACAAAGATATAAATATAGATTTATAAGCAACAAATCTATCCACATATCTTTAATTTTCTTCCCCCAGGCTAACAGCCTACTTTGGCCTACTTGACATCTGTGGTGTGAAGGGTGGAGAAACAGTGATGGTTAATGCAGCAGCAGGAGCAGTGGGCTCTGTGGTGGGGCAGATAGCTAAGCTCAAGGTAAGTGTCTTCGTCAAGTACCAAACATTTACTCAATACCCACAGTGTGCACTGAGAATACAACAGTCAACAGAGCAGAACTTCCCCAGTCTCACGGAGTTTAGTTTAGTGGGTCTTGTTTAGAAGTTGAAGATACATTAAGAATATAAGAGATTTCTGAAGAGCTACTCTCTGTGTTCCAATACAGTCTCTAGTCTCATCCCAAAAGTGCTTTTCAGAATGCTTTCCAATTCCTCTACGATTAGACAGGATCTAGTCCAATGCTTTAGCCCAAATGAAAGAATAAGGGGGCAGTCACTGGGAGGGCTGACAGTCCCAGAGCTGAGCCCAAATTATAGTCTAAAGGACCACTGTACCAAAAGATAGCATGCAAATCACTGCAAGAGAAGCCCAAAAATAAAGAAACAAGAGAGTCAAATAAAAAGGTTGTCAAGCCAACAAGTTAAAACGAGCTGCAAACCACATAACCAGAGACCGGAATCTGTTGGTTGGTCAGAGGCAGGCTGAAGTTACAAGTTGGATTGTAGGCTGATTCAGGGACTAATTTCACCTATGGGCCTGTTGGCCCATTGTGGTATCTTCATATATGTGAGCACTTTGGGTGTTCTTGGGGAACCTGACCATACTAGACTAGGAGGGGGGTTGGTCCATGCTTTTGACTTATAAATGGTTTCCATTTTTTTCTCCTCATTTAGGGCTGCAAAGTTATTGGAGCAGCAGGGTCTGACGAAAAGGTTGCCTACCTCAAAAAGCTTGGATATGATGTTGCCTTTATTTTTTTATTTTTTTAAAGATTTTATTTATTTATTTGACAGAGAGAGACACAGCGAGAGAGGGAACACAAGCAGGGGGAGTGGGAGAGGGAGAAGCGGACTTCCCGCCGAGCAGGGAGCCCGATGCGGGGCTCGATCCCAGGACCCTGGGATCATGACCTGAGCCGAAGGCAGACGCTTAACGACTGAACCACCCAGGCGCCCCAATGATGTTGCCTTTAACTAGAAAACAGTAGAGTCTTTGGAAGAAACTTTGAAAAAGGCCTCTCCTGATGGTTATGATTGTTACTTTGATAATGTGAGTACAAATTGGACTTAATATCTTATTTTCTAACAAAGTACTATACAAGAGAATATGCTTCTAAAGTTTCCACCTAAAATATGTAAAGAAAGTACATATGCCTTTAAAAAAAACAGGCATATTGAGATACAATTTACCCATTTTAAAGTGTTGAACCTAGTGGTTTTTAGTATATTCCCAGAATTCTACAACCATGACCACAATCAATTTTAGAACATTTCATTATCCCAAAAAGAAATGCTGTACTCATTATAGTCACTCCCCATTTACCCCCAAAAGTGGTCTTTTGTGACTAGCTTCTTACACTATACATTAGCATGTTTTCAAGTTTCATCCATGTTGTAATGTGTCTCAGTGCTTCATTCCTTTTTTATGGCCAAGTAATATTCCATTGTATGGGTATACTACATTTTATTTATCCATCCATCAATTGATGAGCATCTGAGTAATTTTCACTCTTTGGCTATTATGCTTAATGTTGCTATAAACATTCATGATCAAGTTTTTGTGTGGACATATGTTTTCATTTTTCTTGGGTATATACCTCTACATGGAATTGTTGGGTCATGTGGAAACTCCATATTTAACATTTTGAGGAACCAACAAACAATTTTGCAAAATGGCTGCACTATTTTACATTCTCACCAGCAATGTATGAGGGTTCCAATTTCCCTACATCCTCACCAACACTTACTATCTATCATTTTTATTATGACTATCCTTGTGGGTTTGAAGTAGAATTTCACTGTGGTTTTGATTTGAGTTTCCCTAATTACTAATGATACTGAGCATCTTTTCATTTGTATATCTTTGGAGATATGTCTGTTCAGATCTTTTGCCCATTTTTCAATTGGGTTATTTGTTGAGTTTTAAGAGTTCTTCATAAAAGTTCTGATAAGCCCCTTACCGGATGTAGCCAATCCTCAATATTCCTGGTAGTTATGTTCTATCAAGTCACACATATGTACATGTTTCACCTTGATTACAGTCTTAAATCCTAAAAACAACTCTTCCTACAGCTTCTATTTTCTTTATTTTTCAAAAGAGAAAAGGAGGTTCAGAAGTGGTAAGAAGCTTGCCTGAGGCTGCCCCAAAACTCATTCTCCCAGATTTGGGGTTCACATCCCATCCAACCAGCCCCAGAGCTGGAGCTTTTTGAACTACTCTGCACTGCCCCCTACTGCCTTCCCTCCTGGGTAATCTCTGGGAGAGCTGAAAAAGGAACACAGACCCTCGGCCTTTGCTGACCTTAGCTGGGAAATTTGTGTCTCTTTTGCAGCTCTAGGCATGTCTCCAAATGAGCAGGCAAGCTCTGTGAATGTTGATTTGGGGGTTATAAATAAATGTTAACAAGTAGTCCCATTCTCAAATATGGAATACACTAATAAAGAGGATTGACTATATGGTTTGCAGTTCTTTTCTTCTGTTCTGTGAGTTGTCTTTCACTTTCTTTTTTGCTTTTTTCTTTCTCTTTCTTGATGGTGCCCTGTGAAGCACAAAAGTTTTAAATTTTGATGAAGGCCGATTTATTTCTCCTTTTGTTGCTTGAGCGTTTGGTGTCATGTCTAAGAAGGCCTTGCCTTATCCAAGGTCACAAAGATTTACTCCTATGTTTCTTCCTTTTTTTTTAAAAGATTTTATTTATTTTTGACAGAGTGTACAAGTAGGGGAAGCAGCAGGCAGAGGGAGAGGGAGAATGTGGGGCTCAATCCCAGGACCCTGGGATCATGACCCGAGCTGAAGGCAGACGCTTAACCGACTGAGGCACCCAGGCACCCCTCCCATGTTTTTTTCTAAGAGTTTTATGGTGTTAGCCGATACATTTTAAGTTAATTTTTGTGTATTGCCTAAGAAGGGGTCCATACCCCTCCTTTTCCATACCCAGTTATTCTACACCATTTATTGAAAAGACTATTTTTTCCTCCTATTGCATTGTTTTGGCACTCTTGTCGAAAATCAATGGACCATAAAATAAGGGTTTATTTTATTTTATTTTATTTTATTTTATTTTAGAGTTAGTTCAAGTTAGTTCTATTGATCTATATTTCTGTTCCCACACTGTCTTGATTAATACAGCTTTGTAGTAAGTTTTGAAATTGGAAAATGTGAGTCCTCCAACTTTGTTCTTGATGTGGCTTTTGAGTATTTTTTCCATGCTCTTGGATAGGGGCAATGAAAATTGAACTGATCAGAGAACTCCAAAACATAATAAAGTAAAAGGTATAAGTTATATATGGTATGTTCCTACAAACAGAAATTCCCAGCCTCTCCTATCTTTTTCCAACTGCAATTTTCTGCACTGCTGTGCTAATTCAATCAGGTTTTTTTTTTACTTCTAGAATAAATTTTGTGAAATGATGGTTGTGACTTACTGATTCTCCTGAATCTTCTAGTGTTTAGATTATTTAAAGTGGGTTTTGTTTTCTTCCTGTCTGTATAGGTAGGTGGAGAGTTTTCAAACATTGTTATCCCCCAGATGAAGAAATTTGGAAGAATTGCTATATGTGGGGCCATCTCTACGTATAATAGTACTTGCCCTCTTCCCCCAGGTAATGAGCTCATGCACATGATCACAGATGTAGAAAGACTAGACAAGAAGAATATTCACGGATATGGTATAGGCCAGTGACTATCAAAATGTTAAAAAGACTTCCTGATATTCTTGATGAAATAGTGTTTATTAAACTAAAAATATGTAATTTCATATATTTGTACTAAATAGCTTACTTTACACTTTGATACTGAGAAATAACAGAATCTGAAAATATAGAAGAGTGTTGATAATTTTTTAAAGTTTTAGTTTTTTACCTATTGTTTTGGGCAAAGTTGTAAAAAAGCAGCCATGATTTGATTTAGAAACAGAACACCTTCGTCTGGCTGGTGCAATATGAGGGTTCTTTAGGATATTCGAGGTGTTGCTGGAGGTATGGGGTTGGGGAGAGGATGACTTGGGTGGGTGAAGGGAACAACGGGCTGCCATGTCCTTTCATGGTAGTGGGCAGTGCTTCTGAGAGCAGCAGGACACACTGGCTCCCCCAAACTGACAATTTCCATGGAAAGGGAAAGGAGTGTGCATTTCCCCTCTGTTCCTGGATTGTCCTTATTTTGATTCTCCTGTGCCTCTGTCCCCCACCTCTCCGCTCTCCTATGCAGAGACCACCGCCTCCCCTGTCCATACCACAGAGGTCCAAAAGCAGTATCAGCTAGAGAACTATATTCCTGAAGTCCTACTTCTCTGAGAGACATTGTATAGGCCTCTTATTTTATGGATGGGGAGATGAATGGCAAGAGGACCAGAGGTTCTTTAAATCCTATTAGCAAGACACTCAAAGACAGGTCTCCTGAACTCCTCATACAGAGTCCTTCTCTACTACAACAATTTTTTTTTTTTTAAGATTTTTTTTTTTTAAAGATTTTATTTATTTATTTGACAGAGAGAGAGAGTTAGCAAGAACAGGAACACAAGCAGGGGGAGTGGGAAAGGGAGAAGCAGGCTTCCCACTGAGCAGGGAGCCCAATGTGGGGCTCGATCCCAGGACCCTGGGATCATGACCTGAGCCGAAGGCAGACGCTTAACGACTGAGCCACCCAGGTGCCCCCTTTTTAAGATTCTTATTTTATTTTATTTTATTTTAGAGAGAGAGAGAGAGAGGGAGCTGGTGGTGGGGAGGGGCAGAGGCTGAGGGAGAGAATCACAAGCAGACTCTGAGCTAAGTGCAGAGCCTAACACGGGGCCCGATCCCACGACCCTGAGATCAAGACCCAAGTGGAAACCAAGATTCAGTCACTAAACCGACTGAGCCACGCAGGAGCCCCTCAAGACTACAATTCTGTGCTGTTAGTGAGATTATAGATTTACCTGTGGTCCAAAAAACTGAGAAAAAAGAGCAAAAAGGAATCTTGGAGAGTGTCATCGGGATCTGGGATGATAACTGTAAATAAATTGGGTATTCATTCTGTGATGTCTTCACTCATGGGAATGAAACCCTACAGCCCTGCTAGTTAACAACCCCTCAACTGCATTGAGACAAGTGAGCGAGAGTGGAAGGGGCTGAGAAAGGACAGCTTGTAGATTCCCTCTTGGTTCTGAAAAATCAAAGACAACTACCTTCTCTAAGAAAACTCCAGGTGCACTTGGCAGTCTTACTGTTCAGGACTTTTTTCTCCTATATTTTTCTAACTGATGCTAAGCTAGAATCATGGGAAATCTTCTGTCTGCGCATCGAGCAAAGCTCCAGGATGCATTTTCTTGACCATAGTCCAATTAGGTACAGCCAAATATTTTGGATCCAATAACTTGATCTAGCCTTTTTAGCAATTAGAGTTTGGAAGTTCAGCTGCTCAGATAGGTCTTTGAGGACATCAGCTGGCTTTGTCCATCCATTTTAGATGAGATTCTGCCCTGCCTCTGATCTCCAGAAATTCTGACATACTTCATTGTTAGGATAGCTCAGGGGTATTTCCCCGGCTTTAATGCCACATTAAAATGCCACATTCTTTTTTTTTTTTCTTTGATGGGTTTTAACTATATTTTATTTTATTTTTTTAAGATTTTATTTATTTATTTATTTATTTCAGAGACAGAGCATGTGAAGGGGGAATGAGGCAGAGGGAGAGGGAGAAGCAGACTCCCCGCTGAGCAGGGAGCCCGACATGGGGCTCAATCCCAGGACCCTGAGATCATGACCTGAGCTGAAGGCAGACACTTAACCAACTGAGCCACACAGGCGCCCCAACTTTTCTAAAATTTAAATTAAATTAATTAACATATAGTGTATTATTAGTTTCAGAGGTAGAGTTCAGTGATTCATCAGTTGTATACAACACCCAGTGCTCATTCCATCAAGAGCCCTCCTTAATGCCCATCACCCAGTTACCGCATCTCCAGCAACCCTCAGTTTGTTTCCTATGATTAAGAGTCTCTTATGGTTTGTCTCCCTCTCTGGTTTTGTCTTGTTTTATTTTTCCCTCCCTTCCTCTATGCTAAAATGCCACATTCTTATTGCTCCCAATAAAGAAACTGTATTCCCATCAGGGTGGATAAGCCCAGAAATAGTATTTCATCCTCTTCCAGGATGAGGATATGAGGATTCCAGTCCTTAACCTCAAAAGAAATATGGTTGGTGTGGATCTTCTGAAGAAGCAGTCTTTCTGCAAGAGCAGCCCCGCATCTGGATGTGCCACTCTCCTGTGTCACCCTCACATCTCACTCATCTTGCATTAGTTTGTTTTGGTTTAGGACAAAGCCCTATTTTTCTGACTGCTCCTGTGACTTTCTTCAAAGTAGTGAGTGGGAACTTTCAGCTTAAGTGATGCCAGTCACCAAGGACGTCGCAAATAAATTCTGCCAGTCACCTTGGCTCTTCTTCCTGGGCATTTTCACCTGACTTCCTGGAACTTTTCTTTTCTTTTTTTTTTTTTTTTTTAATTCTTATTTATTTATTTGACACAGAGAGAGAGAGACAGCAAGAGAGGGAACACAAGCAGGGGGAGTGGGAGAGGGAGAAGCAAGCTCCCGGCCGAGCAGGGGAGCCCGATGCGGGGCTCGACCCCAGGACCCTGTGACCATGACCCGAGCCGAAGGCAGACGCCCAACGACCGAGCCACCCAGGCACCCCTTCCTGGAACTTTTCACACTATGCTCATGGGTCATTCCCTCAGTTTCTGGTCCCTTAGGATGCTTGAGAAAACAAGCCAGGCAACCAACACAACCTTTTCTCTCTCACACAGTAGATAGAGTACCATCTTCTTAATAGGCCGCAGGGTAGCCTGGGGCTTTTTCTAGGCTGGTGGTTCTCCAAGTATGGGCCCAGGACCAGCAGCATCATCATCTCCTGAGAACTTGTTAGAAGTACAGATTCTTGGGACCCACTCCATATCCACAGTCAGGAATTGGGGGAGGGGCCAACGTCCTCTTTCCACAAACCCTCCGTTGTGATTCTCATCCACACTGAGTTGTGAGACCATTGTTTGGGCCAACTCCTGGTACCCCGAAATGGTGAGGTGGAGTTGCTGAGCCTCTTGATCATTCTCTCTTAGCTCTTGGGCCAGAGGTGGACACTAGCTTTTTTTATATCTGCTTTGAGAAGAGAACAGGAGATAGGGCTATGCCATAGAATGACTGCCATAAAAAAAGAACAAAACATGCGAAGTAAGACATAAAAAAAGAATAAAACATGCGAAGTATCAGGAATATCAGGGTATTTAAGCCTGAGTAGCCCAGAAACACTTCCACAGGTTATCTTCAGGACCTCTTTCTGTTCCATAGAACTATTTGGGACGTTTTTGGTGGGTCTTGGTCCTGGCATGTGAAGGCTGAATATTCCCTGGCTGCCTGGCCTGGATAAGGGTTCTGAGGGTGGGTCAGTCCGATTGCTGCTGTGACAAATTATCTCAAGTTCAGTGGCTACAACAACACAGATTCATTGTCCAATAGTTCCGGAGATCAAAAGTCTACAGTGGGTGAGCAGGGCTGAATTCTTGCTGAAGGCTCAAGAGGAGAAGCTGTTAACTTGCCTTTTCCAGCTTCTAGAGGCTGCCTGCATCCCCTGGCTCATGTCCCTTCCTCCATCCACAAAGCCAGCAGCAGGGTCTTCCAGTGTCTCTCTCTCTCTCTCTCTCTCACTCTGATCTGTGCTTCCATCATCACACATTTTTTCCTGCCTCTGACTTTTCTGCCTCCCTTACAAGGGCCCTTGTCATTATATTGGGCCCACCTGAATAATACACAATAATCTCTTCAGCTAAAGGCTCTTAACTTGATCATACCTGAAAAGTCCCTTTTGCCACGTAAGGAAAGACATTCACAGGTTCTGGGAGTTCAGATACGCCCATCTTTGGGGACCAAGATTCTGCCTACCACAGAGGCCATGTTGATTTGTGGACAGCCCCATGGATCAGAAACGAGTGGAGAAATCTAGAACAGTGTCGTGACTTGTACTGCTTGTGTTTTTACCACGGCCACCTCCCTGGACCCTGTCACCTAAATGTGTCCTCCTGTTCACAGGCCCACCCCCAGAGAATATTATCTATCAGCAGCTCTGCATGGAAGGGTTCATCGTCACCCGCTGGCAAGGAGAGGTCCGCCAGAAGGTTCTGAAAGACTTGCTGAAATGGGTCGTAGAGGTAACAGGCTCCAGAGCCCCTGTCCCCATTGCACATGAGATCGCATTCCCTCTCCACACTATAGGTTTCACCTGCACTGCAAATACAGGTGCATCTCACTGCTCCCCCTTCTAGAACAAAATCCCAGAGTTGTTTACACGCACCATCTGCAGTTCCTCTCTTTCCATTCTTTCTCAAACCCACATATCAGGCTTTTACACTCTTGCCATTCTACCAAATTGCCTTTGTCAAGGTTGACGATGTCCTCCTGCTGTGAACTGCAGGGGTCAGTTCTTGGCTTCGATTGGCTGTGGCAAGTATCGGACAGAGGTGATCACGCTTTCCTCGGTACACTTTCTTCCCGTGGCTCTTGGTTTTCCTTGCAGATTTGTTCTCCTCAGAGGATCTCCTCTGCCAGCTTCTTTTCTGCTCTCTAAATTAATAATAGAGTGTCCCAAGGGACAGGAGTGGGCTCACTGGGCTTCCTTTCTTCTCTACCCAAGTCTGCCTATCCCTTACTTAGCTCAGTCAGGCTCTTGGCTTTAAATATCCTCCACATGCTGACAGCTCCTAAATGTCTGTCTCCAGCCTGGGTCTCTCCCCTGGGCTCTCGGCCGCTCAACAGCTGCACTTGGATGTGTAATACACATCTTTGACTCAACACGTCAAAAACTAAATATGTCTTGATCTTTCCTGCCAAACCCATTCCATATACAGACCTCACCATCTCAGTTACAGCAATTCTATCCTCCTAGTTGCTCAATCCAAAAACCTTGAAATCATCTTTGATTCCTTTCTTTCTCTCCTACCCACGTCTCATCTGTCGGGAAATTCTGGTATCTCAACCTTCAAACTACCCGCAGAATCTGACCAGCTCTCCCACCTCCACTGCTACCACCCTGGTCCAGACTGCCGTCTGGTCTAGCCTGGATGTTGCAGGAGACCCTGTCTGACCTCCTGACTTTATGCCCCAATAGACCATTCCCAAAACAGCTGCCAGAGTGATCTTTTAAAGCATAAATCAAACCATGTCATTCTTCGGCTCAAATCCCTGCAAAACTCCCCCATTTCACATAGAATAAAACTTATAAGGCTGTACATGATCTGACCTCCATTACCTCTCTAATTTCATTTCTTAGTGTTCACCCCCTTGCTCACTCTGCCCAATCCCTCCCCACTTCCCTCTGTCCCTCTGTAACTGCTTCCTTAATTCGCTCATTCCCCATAGGACTTTGTTAAAAACTACCTTCTGAATGAAGCAACTTTTAAAATGGCCCTATTTTAAATTGCAATCCCTCTTCATTCTTTTTTTTAAAGATTTTATTTATTTATTTTGGGAGAGAGAGAACATGCATGTGAGTGCGTGTGCATGCAAGCAGGGGAAGGCGGGGAGAGGACAAGCAGCCTCTACACTCAGCGCGGAGCCCATTGAGGGACTTGATCCCATGACCCTGAGATCACAACCCCAAGATCACGACCTGAGCAGAAACCAAGAGTCTGATGCTTAACCGACTGAGCCACACAGGCGTGCCTGCAATCCCCCTTCATTCTCGGTCCTCCTTACCTTACTTTTATCCTCAGCAGTTATCACCTTTTAAATAATGTATACTGTAATTCACTTATATTTATTGCCCATCTCCCTCCTGTGAGAATGTAACCTCCATGAAGGCAGTAATGTCCGTACATTTTGTTTTCTGATGTACCCTCAGCATCTAGAATAGTGTCTGAGCCAATGTAAACACTAGATGAATATCGTTGAATACATGCTGGAGGGGCATATATTCGTGCCGTGGCTCTTCCAGGCCCTAGGTTGGTGTCTTCTTAGAGCCATGGCCTTAGATCCACAGGAAGAAGCCCATCCCCTTGTCCTGTGCTGTGATACTTTCCCACCTTACACCACGTGGTTATTCAGGGTTACCCAGGGGCATTATTTTAGTTTTAGAGGGAAAAAGTGGTATCACACTTCTAAACTCCTGGCTTTATCATCATTTCCCAATTCAAAGAAATAAATTGCTCCTCTGGCAGCCGTTGGAGCTTGGTGTTTTTCCAGTCCAACTCTTGGAGTGCTGAGCTGGGCTCTTTCCAGGAAGCTGAGAAGAGCTGAATGATTTTTAAGTTCCCACTGTGGAGCCTCTTTGTCCCTGTTGTTGAAATCGGATCTAGCCCTCCCACGATCACAGCTGACGACAAGAAGCCACTGTGCTGGGGTCCCGAATGCCTCCTTCTAACAGAGTGGACCTAATGACAGTTTTGTTTTCAGTAACTAGTGAATTGGCCTAGTTTCTCTCTCGTCTACTTATTTTTTTTTCTCATCTCTTCCCCTTCTGAAAAATACACTTTTCTTTTAGAATAGTTTTTGATTTACAGAAAATTCACAAAGTTAGTACAAAGAGTTTCCATATGGCCTGTATGCTGTACCTTAATTTACTGTATTATCAACACTTTTATGTTAGTATTCATCTTCAACTTTGAACTTTTAAACTTTGGGTTACAGCTTTTAACCCCTTTCCAGGTTCTTTGCCTCTTTAAGAACAGGAAAGAGCTGGGGCTTTCTAGTCAAGAGTTCAAATCCCAGCTCCTATGCATATTAATTCGTTGAGTGACCCCCACCCCCAGGCAAATAGTCCCTCCATAAATCTATACTGGGTGCTAAGCCATCACTGGAATACATTAAGAAAGTAAGTGGTATCAGGTAACTCCTGTCTCCACATAAGACCCCTTTTAAAAAACCTTGAAAATGTAAATTAGTTCCACTTAGTAGACTGCCTTGAAATAGAAAGAAAAATGAAAAACCCTCAACAAATGAACCCTTCCCTCCCGCACTCCTAAGTGAATATTCAACATATATTGAAAGAATCTGGGCTTGATTCGAGGACAAACTATTAGACTGCCATTGTATTTACATTTGCTGAACAGGCTCTGCCTCTTCAGGGGTCAAAGAGGTAATGATGCTATGTCATGAAGCTACTGGAAGGATTAAAACAGATAATACCCTGCAAGGGGGCCCCTTTCTCCATCTTCTTCCATCTCTTCTGAGATCATTACATTACTAAACTTTTCCATATAATTTACTTAGAAATTGCTTAATCGCTTCCTGTGACATTTCTCCTATTATTATACTGTGATCTAACACCTATTATCAACATTCTATCTGTACTTTGTGGACCATGCCCCGAGGTTGACTATAAGTTCACGGAGGACAGGGCCTCCATCTTAGATTTCCAGGTTTCCCATAGTGTACCTGATAAATTTGTTGCTGTGATGAGAAGAGTATATCATTTAGAATATGAAATTAATCTGTTATATTTGTTGTCGTTCTGATACAGGGTAAAATCCAGTACCATGAATACATCACTGAAGGATTTGAAAACATGCCAGCTGCATTCATGGGAATGCTGAAAGGAGATAATTTGGGAAAAACAATAGTGAAAGTATGAAAAAAATGACACGGAATCTAGAAATCATTTGGATAATTACTTAATTTCTTCTTAACCATTTAGTAAAAATGTATACTACCTTCATCATCTAAGAAATAGTCATTGTGATGAGTTTGATCTCCCTAATAAAACACATCTAAGTGGTATGTAATTAGAACAGAGAGTGAAAATTTCATAGTGAACAATGGCCAGTCACCTCACTCCCTACTACAGCTCCTGGGTTGTGGTGCAAAATAATGGTTTGGAGTCCAAAAGTTTACTGCTTCTGTGACTTTGGAGTTCTGATTTTTTTTTTTTTTCCTGATCTGTAAAGTGAGGAGACTAACATCTGCTTTATATACATATTATAAATTTATTTAAAACACCAGCATAGGGGCGCCTGGGTGGCTCAGCTGGTTAAGCATCTGACCTGATTTCGGCTCAAGTCGTGATCTCAGGGTTGTAGTATCCAGCCCGGCATCAGGCTCCGTGCTCAGCAGGGAGTCCGCTTGGGACTCTCTCCCTCTCCCTCTCTCCTTTTCCTCTCACCACACATGTGCTCTCTCTCTCTAAAATAAAAAATCATTAAATCTTCAAAACGAAACAAAAACGCCAGCATAAGGCCTGGTCTATATTAGGTACACAGTATGAGCTACCTTCTTGCAGAAATCAGTGAATTTGAAGTCATAAGGTTACCACCCTTATTGCTTATGATTACATGAGAAGAAATAATCATTGCTAATGTCCAGGGGTCTCGGGGCAGCCCACACTGCTCCTCCACAGCAGCCTTCTAACATCCCAGACCACGGAAGGTATTTATTGTTCGCAACAGCTGCAAATAAATAACACATGGGAATATGAGCCTACAAAAATGTGTGAGATTATATGAGGAACACTTTCAAGCTTTATTTATTTATTTATTTTTTAGTAATCTCTGCACCCAGCATGGGGCTCGAACTCATGACCCCTAGATCGAGTCAGATGCTCCACCAACTGAGCCAACCAGGTGCCCCATGAACACTTTCTAGCTTTAAAGCACTACTCAGGAACGCAAAAGACTGGAACATTTAGAAAGGTACCATGATTTTGGACAGGAAGATTTAGAATTATGAAGATGTCAAATCTGTTGATCAATTCTGCCTCCAAATAGAGTAGGGATTAAATCAGACCACCGTGAAAATATGGGAGAAGAAAGTGTATGTGTGAGAAACCTCTGGAGAAATGTAATAAACATATGATTTGTCTCCAGGCCAGAGAACTGAGGAGTGCCTGAAGGGCAGGAATAAGAAAGAAACTTTACACTGCATAACCTTTTGTACTTTTTGAATTCTAAGTTCTAAATCTTATAAGTTATCCACTATTAAAAATGCAATTAAAAAAATAAAAGTCCCTGCCCTTCTGGGTCCCCATTCCATATGGGGAATGTAAAACATATGTATGAGAGAAAACTCAGGAAAGTGTGGGGGTATCCTCACCCAAGGTGGGCGCCTCTGGTGTTTTTAACTCAAAGACATCCAGAGTGAGCCTCCAGCAATTCATCACTTACAGTTTGTTTTCCTACCATGGATGCTACTGGTGCCCATTGAGATTTCGGCTCTTGGGCTCTTGGGCTTCAACTTCAATAGCACGAGTCTCTGTATCTGCCTGTCTGACTCTTCAACTTTGGGGGCAGCCGTTTGTGATCTCAGTTCTCTGCTGTATCTAAAAAGAGTTATCTTTCAGTTTCCTCAACTTATTTCTTGTTGGGACAGAGTGATGACTTCCAAATGCAACACATGCTTGTCCAGAAACTGATAGTCAAGAGCATTTATTTTATTTTTATTTTAAGATTTATTTGAAAGAGACCTCGAGTGCACGTGAGCACGAGTGGGGGGAGGGGCAGAGGGAGAGAATCTTCAGGCAGACTCCCTGCTGAGCACAGAGCCCCGGGCTAGATCCCACAACCCTGAGATCATGACCTGAGCCAAAATCAAGAGTTGGATGCTTAACCGACTGAGCCACTCAGGCGCCTCAAGAGCATTTATTTTTAATTTTGATAATACTTATCTTTTTTTCTTTTACAGTTACTGATTTTAGTGTCTCACCTAATCTTTGCCTAGTTCAAGGTCATGAAATTTTTCTCCCATATTTTATTATGTAAGTTTTACAGTTTTAGCCATTACGTTAGATCTGTATCAGAGCAGAGAATAGGGGATTGAGATTGACTGCAAAGGAGCAAGAGAGAATTTTCCGGGGTGATTTCAGTGTTCTGTTGGGGTGAGGTCAGGGGAGACATTGTCAGAACTCATAAAGCGGTACATTTAAATGTGCATCTTATTATATGTAAATTCTATCTCAATACAGTTAATTTTTAAAAGAAGAAAAAATATGTCCAGTACAAAAGTAGGCCACAAGACAGGAGCTTGCTGGCTACCAAATTGCTATAGACTCCTGACTTACTCAGAGGGAGAAAGACAGATAATAAACAGCCAAGGTAAGGCCAAAGTCTGTGAGATCCACAACCACACGGTACATACTTGGTACATACCAAGTGGGCAATAATATTTGCAACTTCAGAGGAGACAGGAAGAACACAGGTCTTCATGTTTCCCCCACTCCCGTCTATATCTCTTTCTCAAATTTATTTTGGTCCCAATAGTAAGATAGGTATCAGTCTTTGTTTTTTCCAAGTTACGAGCCAGTTTTTCCTACATCATTTATGGAATCCATCTTTCCTTTATTGACTTGAAATACATCTTTTACTATGTTTTCTATTCATAGGTACTTGGTTCCATATCTAGACGTACCCACTCAAAACACAAAGATTTGTGTTTCGTTAATTTGCCACTAATGTCAAGAGGATTTTTTAAAAGATTTTATTTATTTATTTGAGACAGAGAGAGCGCTCACAAGTGGGGGGAGGGGCAGAGGGAAGGGGAGAAGCAGACTCCCTGCTGAGCAGGGAGCCTGACATGGGGCTCGATCCCAGGACCCCTGAGATCATGGCCTGAGCCAAAGGCAATGGCTTAACCGACTGAGCCACCCAGACACACCAAGGATTTTTTTCCATTACAGTTTTTAGTTATTGCTAGAGCTTGGGAAAGTTTTTAAATACATCTATCAATCTAGCACAATTGTGCATTTTTGTAATAAAGTATTAAAGAGTGCTCTTTTTAATACAGTATTTCAGATTCATTTATTTTTTAAATTTTATTTTATTTAAATTCAATTCATTAACATATAGTGTATTATTAGTTTCAGAAGATTAACTCATTAAAATACTTGCCACAGGGTTTTAGCCTGATGCTAACAGCATAACTGGCTAAGCGGACCTGATATGATATAATTCATTGCATCAAAAAAAGTGATTTTTGCCAGCATGTAATATTCCACAATTCAAGTATTCTGAGTTTATGTTCTGTGAACTTGTGTATGTTCCAAGAATATAATTTTTTCAGTGCAATTTCAATAGTAAAGTGACAGGGGTGCCTGGGTGGCTCAGATCGCTCAGGTCATGATCCCAGAGTCTGGGATCGAGCCCCACATCGGGCTCCTGGCTCAGCAAGGAGCCTGCTTCTCCCTCTCCCTCTGCCTCTCTCCCTGCTCATGCTTTCTCTCTCTCTCTCTATCTCCGTGTCTCAAATGAATAAATAAAATCTTCAAAAAAAAAAATAGTAAAGTGACAGTCAACATCCTATGGACATTTCCAGATGAAGAACCAGGCAGGACATCACCACTGATAGCATATTATCAGCCCGATTGAAAAAATTTAACAAGATTTACAGAGCTTCTAATTTTAAGGGGGTGAGAATTCTGCCTTCTCGTTTAGAAAATCATCCAAAACAACATAGGGCATAAGAAGCAAAAAAACAAACTCCATTTAAGAAAAATTAAGAGGAACCAGTAGGATTTTTGTAACCAGTTGTTATAAAAAAGACAGGCAATAACAAGTGATGACAAAGGTGAAAAATCGATTTGACCAGTTTACTCTCACACATTGCCAGTGGGGATGTAAAGTGGTGGGGCCACTTCAGGAAACAGTTCAGCAGTTGTTTAAGATGATAAACAGAGTTGCCATGTCACTCACCTGTCACTCACAGGTATACCAGAAAGAACTGAAAACATACATCCACACAAAACCTTGTACACAAAATGTTCATAGCAGCATTATTCATAATAGCCCAAAGAAGAAACAATCCAATGTTCATCAAACAATGAATGGCTATGATGTGGTATATCCATACAATGGAATATTATTCAGCCATAAAAAGGAATGAACTACTGATACATGCTACAACATAAATACAGATCTTGAAAACATTAGGCTAACTGAAAGAAAACAGACACAAAAGACCATTCATTGTATGATTCTTTTTTTTTTTTTAAGATTTTATTTATTTATTTGGGAGACAGAGAGCACAAGCGGGGTGAGGGGCAGAGGGAGAAGCAGATGCCCTGACACGGGACTCCATCCCGGAACTCGGGATCATGACCTGAGCCCAAGACAGACACTTAACAACTGACTGAGCCACCTAGGCGCCCCTGTATGATTCTATTTATATGAAATGTCCAGAGACAGAAAATAGATTAGTGGTTATATGGATGGGGAAGGGAGGAGTCAGAAGTGATGGCTAATAGGTATGGAATTTATTTTGGGGGAGATGAAAAATATTCTTAAATTATATTGTGGTGATAGTTGCACATCTTTGTGACTATACTAAAACCACTAAATTGTACACTTCAAAAAAATGAAGTTTTGCAGCATTATTCATGATAGCCAAGGTATCATCATCATTATTCATCAACAAATGAATGGATAAAGAAAACACACGCGCATGCATGTAAGTATCTTTCAGCCTTAGAAAAGGAAATTGCCATTTGCAACAACATGGATGAAACGAGGGCATTATGCTAAGTGAAATAAGCCGGTCAGAAAAGGACAAATACTGTGTGGCACCACATATGGAATCTAAAAAAAGAAAAGTTGGGTGCCTTGGTGGCTCAGTCTGTTAAGCGTCTGCCTTCGGCTCGGGTCATGACCCCAAGGTCCTGGTATAAAGTCCCGCATCTGGCTCCCTGCTCAGCGGGAAGCCCACTTTTCCCTCTGCTCGTGCTCTCTCTCTCAAAAATAAATAAAATCTTAAAAAGAAAAGAAAAAAAAAAGTCAGACTCATAGAAGCAGAGTAGAAAAGTGGTTGCCAGGGGTTGGGGGTGGGGAGGAATAGGGAGAGGTAGGTAAAGGGTACAAACTCAGTTATAAGATGAATAAGTTCTGAGGACCCAATGTATAACATGATGAGTATAGTTGATAACATCATATTGTATAATGGAGATTTTCTAAGAGAACTTAATTTCCCATCAAAAAAAGGTAAATATATAAAGGGATGGATGTGTGAATTAACTCAGTGGGGGGGATCATTTCACAATGTATATGCATAACAAATCATCACTTTGTATGCTTTAAATATCTTAGAATTTTGTCGATTTTACCTCTACAAAGCTGAAAAAAGAGGTGAAATTTTGTGATGTGAATTTTATCTTTTATAAAAAATTAAGAAACACATGTAACCCCAAACAATATTGTATGAAGACACATACTGTTTAGAGGAACTTTTATTGACAGCACAGAAAAAAAAAAAGGCATGACTGCCTTCTTTCAAAGGGTACTGATGAAACCTACAAAAATTTGGGAGGTGGAGGCATCAGATACTCTGGAAGTGGGAAGGAAATTGGGGGGCTAAAAAAATAGTGCTTGAAAATATGCGTAAAGAGCAGTTCAAGCCCACAATGCCACTCCTACTTTGAGTGGTGGTTATCTATCCCTCCATAACCCCCACAGAAAACTGAAGTATAATCTTCCACCAAGTGGAACCTGAGAGGCTTTTAAATTGGGTCCCTGGCCCTGGAAGAGGGTGATGAGATAAGATGTCAGGCTGAAAACAGATTAAGTGGAAGTCTGTCTAAGTGGGGGTGAACTCCAACTCCCATCCCACCATGCTTTCTCCCACCTAGTCCACAAAGAGACAGCTGTATAGCCCCTGGCAGATTAGCTCCCTCTCTGGAAAACTATAGATCCTTCTGGAGAAATTACACTGCTCCAAGGATGACTGACAGACACTGACATTTGGGGTCCCCAAGGCAAAAACTACGTGAACACCCAATCATCCTGTGAAGCCCACAAATTGACCTGCTGCTCCCATGTACTCAAGCTTCTAACCCAGAGACCCTGGACTTGCAGGTGGAAACACTGATCAACGGGCTTTGGATTGCCTCCCTTAGGAAAAGAAGGTATGCACTGTGTGAGGGAGAATGAAAGGACATAGTGATCTGGACAGGTTGTGGCTGAAGCAATCCATGTGCTCACAATGAGGGGAAGACAATTTCCCAGCCTCCTCTGCAGTTAGGTGTCATGTAACTGATTTCTGGCCAACGGAAGAGAGTGGAAGTGATTTGTAAGCCACATGTTCCCAGTTTCTTGGTTAGAGCATCCTAAGCACCACGATCAGCTTTTCACAGTGCCCCTAAGCACAATTGGGTAAGAAATACCTAACTGTCCCATTTGCTAAATAGGTCCAAACAATAGTAGTTGGTGCTATGCCCGATAGTGGTATCTGTGTTTCCCTAAAATTTAAAATATCCTGGGAAACCCCACTGAGTTCTCTACAGTGACCTGGGACACCTTGGCACCCAGTTGGGACCCATGGTTTTTTTCTTTTTTTTTAAGATTTTATTCATTTATTTGAGAGAGTGCACAAGCAAGAGAGCAGCAGAGGGAGGGAGAAGCAGACTCCACTAGCAGGGAGCTCAACAAGGGGACTCGATCCCAGGACCCTGAGATCATGACCTGGGCTGAAGGCAGCCGTTTAACCAACTGAACCACCTAGGCGCCCCAGACCCATGGTTCTAAGCTGCTTCCAGGTTAGTGTTTAAATATATATGTATAAATGTATAATGCTCCCGTTCTTGCTTTCTTTGCCTCTGGGGCCTCCAGATGGCATAGCTACAAAATGTTGGAAGGCAACAAAATGCAGGAAGCCTGCCTGGGCAATGAACTGTTATTCAGTTAAGCCACTTTGATCTGTTGGGCTCCCTCGTTAGCGCTGCTTACTCCGACTCTGTATTGTCCAATATGGTAGCCACATAAAGCTACGGAGAACTGCAAGGATGAACAGTGCCACATTCTGAGATTTAAAAAACTGAAGCGGAGTCAATGTTTTACCATTAAACACAACTTTATTGTTTTCGTAGAACTACAATTCACTTTAATTGTTTATCACATAGGATGTTGTTGTACTGTAATGCTTGTAAAGGAACGTGCATTAGTTCTAGGATTACGGATAAACACCAATCTAGGCAGTAGTGACAGATTTTTTCAGTTCAGATGACTTTCTTCTATGCACTGAAATAACATCACGATGTGTTTACTTGGATATTTTATGTGGCTAGCACAAGTTCAAGTATACTTAGGTAGACAGCACAAGTTACAGTGATATCTATGCAAATCATAATCTTCAACTGAGATACACACTATTTTAATTGTAATTATTTTCTAGATTAAAAAAATACGGGAGAATATTTAAATTTTAAATGAAGGCATATTACTGAGGCAGAATTCAGTGCCCTACAGAAGCGAGTACTACAACTAGTAAAGAGAAAATGGGAAGAGGGTATAGTGCACATTCAATGATGAATGGCGGTTGCAATTTACTGCAGGCACAGTGAAATGAAAAAGCTGTTTGTTGTATACAAAAGTGTTAAATACCGTAGACAGTATTTAAGACAAGAGCTAATATTTGTCATTTCCAGCAACAATCTAGTGAGTTCAATAAATACTCTAACAGTCAAAAAAAAATCCATGAAATTAGTCACATGAAATGAGCAATTTCCATCAAAAAAATTTAAACAGTTTTTAACAAGATTTTTGAGCTTGTAAACTTGGCCAGCTATACAATACTTGAATTCTTGAACACACACACACACACAAAATCTTCGGTGGAAAGATGATAAAAAGAAATTATCATTTCAGTTATGGTAATTTAGTTAGAAAATTATGAGAAAGGCTTAAAAAGACATTTACAAAAGTTGAAATTTTCAATTAACCCTTGAAGCAATGTTGTTCATAGAATACAAGAAGTTTCTAATACTATCAAAGATCAATTAATTCACAATTTTAAAAGTTGCAAGTATTAACTCTTAGCTTTAGATGAGTCATGTAATATTAAGACTGCCCATCGAAAATTTTGGTACATTCTGTCTCAAAGAACATCCAAATTTACAAAGAAATGTCAATTCATTGCCTAAAAACTCAAACTCATGACAGGTATTTTTGACATTTTTTTCATCTGTCAAAGAATTTCAGCTAGACCTAGAAAAATTAGTTTCTATCATAAGAATGAGACTCCAGCCATGTTAAGTCAAAAGACCAAAAGTATTAGAATTTTAAAGCAAGAGAATGATGTTTCCCTCATTGCTTTGTTCCACTGTCTGATAACTATTGAAAATATTTGTTTTCTAAGCAGACTCTATAAAGAGTCACGAATACGGATGTTAAAATTCTTCAATATATACGTGCAAATGCTATAAAATAATCATTGCCAGGTTATGGGATTGGTGAAGATGATGTTTTTAATGATCTTGTGTTTATTAATGTTCCTTGGTTGAGTCATAAAAGGATTTTACAAGGATTTCCTGTACTAGGAATTCCAATTCAAGGTTTTCTTAAAATGAAAGGAATGCCTGCCATATAATCAAGGACAAAAAGTGGCACTATGATAATTCTCCTTAACATAACACTGTGCATGAATAGGCTAAATATGAAGCTCCTTAAAACAGGAAAAACTTCTACCTACTTAGGTGAAAAAATTTAGTAAAAATAATTTAGCTAAAACTGAAACATTTTATAATACAAATTAAAAAATGACAATTGTACACATTTTTCTAACATTGGGTCAATATGCAAATTTTAAATGTAATCAATAGCATTTTATGTAAGTTAGCTGCAAAAAAAAGACAAATGTAAAGACTGGTTTGTTGATATGGATAAGTTTAGTTTTGTTTCCATTTTATGCAATACCTTATGCCAAATTTGATGTTAATACTGAGTTGACCTAAGAGTTAGTGAATTTACTTGAAGTACAGTTTTCAAAATGATACGCTTTTGCTTCAAAATCAAATCAATTCTTCCAGTAAAAAGATGAGCAGTTTTGTCAATGTGGATGCAAATATCAAAGTAAAGTTATTCTTTTGATGCTTGATGCAGTTATTGGAAAATTTTAAGTGTATGTAGAATAACAAGATATGTTTGGAAGAACTATGTGAATCTACTTTTCAATGCTAAGTTTTATAAATCTAAAAATGGATCAAATAACTCTGATAAAAATTTAGTGAATGGATTAAAATGTGCTGCAACGTTTATAAAATACACAATGGGCTTTGAAGACAATGCAGAAAATAATATAAAATGTCTCATCAGTAAGTTTTACACTGGTTAAAATATGTTGAAACACTATGTCTCTATTGGGTAAAATAAAATATATTAACTTCATCTGCTTTGCTTTTTAAAAGTAGCTATTAGAAAATTTGAAATTACATATGTGGCTCACATTATGTTCCTCTTGGACAGTGCTGTAGTAACTAAAACACCTTCCAGTCAACTTTTTAGAGCCCTCTTCTTAAATGTGAACAAAGATCGCCAGAAATGTGAGGAAAGCCTCCAATGTGAGAGAGAGAAAATAGGTTAAAAACAACCCAGAGGAAAGGCAGATAATGCAGGGAGCAGAATAACATGGAAAGACACTGTATTAGCATCTTCAGAGGGGAAAAAAAAACTCACCCACAAAACAAAAACAGATTATAAAAAAAAAGAATCAGAAAATGCACTTAGAATTACAAATGTGACAACAGTAATAAAACATTCAAAACATTTAGTAGTAGAGTTGGAAGATAAAGCTGAAAAAATTTTCCAGAAAGCTATCTTAAGATCAAAGATGTGGGGGTGCCTGGGTAGCTCAGTCGTTAAGCGGCCGGCTGCCTTGGCTCAGGTCATGATCCCAGGGTTCTGGGATCGAGCCCCGCATCGGGCTCCCTGCTCGGCAGGAGGTCTGCTTCTCCCTCTCCCACTCCCCCTGCTTGTGTTCCCTCTCTCGCTGTATCTCTCTCTGTCAAGTAAACAAAATCTTTAAGAAAAAAAAAAGAATCAAAGATGTGGAGGAAGTGATGTCAGGGAAGATGGCGGAGTAGGAAGCGCCAGGAGTCCATCTCGCCACCTAGACAACAATTGTACTGGAAGAAGGTATCTAGTGATTACTCTGGAATACAGGATGTCTACTTGAAAACTCAGAGTTCCCAGGGGAAACCCTGACTGGTAAACTGCAATGATTAGTGATGGATGTTAGCCTTCGGGACGGTAGGAGCCACCAGCCTTTACTGGCCAGCCCAGGAGATGAAACCCGCATCTGTAGTTTGCCTTGCTGGAGCCAGAGTAGGCAAGAAAAACCTTTGCCTCTAAAATATCGGAGTTCTGGGTTCTGAAGGTGGGTGGCTGCTTTTGATCATGAAAGAAGGGCAGATACAGAAGCCAGCCACCATTCTTCCAACCCCCACTGGCTAAAGTAGCTTCCAGAGGAATTAAGGGACAGCACCTGGTTTTCCTGGACATTGAAAAAAAAAATCACATAATTTAGAGAATTTAGAAAACCATGGCCTCTGCCCAGGGAAATACAGAGTCAGAAAATTTCAAGCATTCACCACAGACTGATCCCCAGCACAGAGATACCCTAAAACAATCAAAAAGACAATAAACTCTGAAAAGAGGGAAAGCCTGATTTCCAGAGCTACCAAACTAGAAGATTCAAATGTCGAGTTTTCAACAAAAAAAATCACAAGGCATACCAAGAAACAGAAAAGTAAGGCCCATTTGAAGGAATAAAACACATCAACAGAAAATGTAGCTTGGGAAGCCCAGAGGCCAGACTTGCTAAACAAAAACTTTAAACCAACAGGCTTAAAGATGCTTCACGAGCGGAAAGGAAGGTTCTGATGAGGCTGGCAGATCAAGTGAGAAAACGAAGAAGATTCTTCAAGGCAGAAAAAAACAGAGACCAGGCATCTATGAATTACTACTTTAGAGGGGAATGCTCTTCTTGGTTCCTTGAATTCAACATCTTGAATACCAATGGCCAGAACCCCCAGAAGAGCTACCGATAGATTTGGCAAAGTTTGTAGATTATCAGAACCACTCTATAGGTAGAGACACTTGAGGACTCCAACCTGGAAAAATCGCTCGACCTTAGAACTTGAGAGAGTCCAGCAGAGAGATCTCACCAATGCTCTCGGGATAGAAAATACTTTTCTAGTAATTTCCAACTTCCTAAGCACCAGATTAACTCAGGAGAGACACCTCACAAGTGCCCTGGTTTCGGGAAAAGCTTCCTTAGGTCAGACCTTTATAGACGTCCATATTTCCACATAAAGGAGAGACCCTATGAAAGTGCGTACTTTATAGACAACAATTTGACAGTACATTTTCAGAATCTGAAAATGTCTCCCTTTTCATCAAGCAGTTCCACCTCAGAGAAACAATTCTGAGGCACACACAAAACAAGAAACAACAAAAATAGAAGTCTCTATCAGGTAATACACACACAGAAGAACCTCCAGGGATTCTTCACTGCCCTGATAATAAAACACAACTCCTCAAAAGGGCTCGGAAAAAAGGTCATTATGATGTGGGGACTGAACTGTGGCAACATGGGGTGCAACCGACTCCTACCCCCAAGTTGTCAGTCACTTTCCCATGTGCTCCCACCTACTAGGTTTACATTGCATTTTTAGCACTGCACACAGCTCATTTTAGCTGTTAGCTGCAATCCTACTCTGACCTGCATCCTACCCACCCCCCAATACACATCAGTCTTACACATCCAACTGAGTTTCTACAGGGGGGAGAATGTGTACTATTCATCTCCTCATCTGTTAAAGTGCATTGTATATACTAAGCATTAATGAATGTTTGTAGCATTTGCAAAAATAGAGGCATATCTTATTTTATTGTGCTTCACAGATATTGTGTGTGTGGTTTTTTGTTTGTGTTACACAAATTGAAAGTTTGTGGCAACCTTGTATTGAGCAAGTCTACTGGCACCATTTTCCCCATAGCATTTGCTCACTTTGTGTGTCATGTTTTGTGGGAATTCGCACAATATTTCAAACTTTTCAGTTATTATTACCATCTCTGTTATGATGTTCTGTGATCAGTGATCCTTGATGTTACTACTGTATTGTTTTGGGGCATCACGAACCACACCCATACAAGACAGTGAACTTGACTGATAAATGTGTGTGTTCTGACTGCTCCATCGACCCACTGTCCCCGGGTCTCTTCTTCTCCTCGGACCTCTGATTCCCTGAGACACAACAATACTGAAATGAGACCAATTAATAACCCTACAGTGGCCTCTAAGGGCTCAAGTGAAAGGAAGAGTCACACATTTCTCCCTTTAAGTCAAAAAACCAGAAATGATTAAGCTTAGTAAGGAAGGCATGTTGAAAGCTGACCGGCCAAAAGCTAGGCCTCTCGCATCAGTTAGCCAAGTTGTGAACGCAAAGGAAAAGTTTTTGAAGGAAATTAAAGGTGCTACTCCAATGAACACATGAATGATCAGAAAGCAAAACACCCTCCTTAGTAATAGCGAGAAAGTTTGAGTGGTCTGGAGAAATCAAACCAATCACAACATTCCCTTAAGCCAAAGCCTAATCCAGAGCAAGGCCCTAACTCTCCTGAATTCCATGAAGGCTGAGAGAGGTAAGGAAGCTGCAGAAGAAAAATTCGAAGGGAGCAGGGATTGGTTCATGAGATTTAAGGAAAGAAGGCGCCTTCATAACATAAACAGCAAAGCAGCAGCAAGTTATCCAGAAGATCTAGCTAATTAACGAAGGTGGCTACACCAAACAACAGATTTTCGGTGCAGACCAAAGAGCCTGATAAACACCATCTAGGACTGTCCTAACTAGAGAGAAGTCAGTGCCTGGCTTCGAAAGGAAGGCTGACTCTCTTGTTAGGCCCTAATGCAGTTGGTGACTTCAAGTTACAACCAATGCTAATTTACCATTCTGAAAATCCCAGGGCCCTTAAGAATTATGCTGAATCTTCTCTGCCCATGCTCTATACATGGAATAAGACCCAGACGACAACACATCTGTTTACAACATGGTTTTTACTGAATTTTGTAAGCCCACTATTGAGACCTACTGCTCAGAAAAAAAAAAAAAAAATCCCTTTCAAAATATTACTGCTCATGGTAATTGACCTGGTCACCCAAGGGCTCTGA
The DNA here is from genome assembly GCF_964656455.1 of Halichoerus grypus. Taxonomy (NCBI): domain Eukaryota; kingdom Metazoa; phylum Chordata; class Mammalia; order Carnivora; family Phocidae; genus Halichoerus; species Halichoerus grypus. Next base: position 72,768,107 of record NC_135725.1, on the reverse strand, counting down.
TGAAGATGTACAAGGTTGTGGTTTTCATCACTGCTGACAAATATCCTCTCTGCAGTCCCTGCATGAAGGACTGACTTCAACGTTCAGGTCTTATAAGAGATACATCTCACAAGGCTACAGCTGCCAGAGATAGTGATTCCTCCGTTGGATCTCGGGAAAGTGAACTAAAAACCTTCCAGAAGAGTCTCCACTCTAGACGCCATTGACAACATCTGTGAAGAACTGAAAACAGGGACTCTGCTGTTTTACATCACTAACAATAGTCAAAATGGTGGAAATAACCCAAATGTCCGTTGACGGATGAACGAACAAAATGTGGTATAGACGTACGATGGAATGTTATTCGGGCTTGAAAAGGAATGAAATTCTGACACCTGCTACAACATGAACCTTAAAAACATTTTGCTAAGTGAAAGAAGCCAGACAAAAAAGGACAAATATTCAATGATTCCATTTATAGGAGGTGCCTAGAATACCCAAATTCAGAGAGACAGAAAGCAGGAGAGTGGTCACCAGGGGCTGGGGGCAGGACAGAATGAGGGGTTGTTGTTTAATGAGTTTCAGTTTGGGATGACAGACAAGTTCTGGAGATGGACAGTGGTGATGATTATACGACAACACGAATATCACTGAGTTGTACTCCCAGAAAGGGTTAAAATGGTCCATTTTAGGTTATGTATATTTTGCCACATTAAAAACTAATTCAAAAATAAGGAAATAAAAGGAGATTCACTGACAGGAGAAGCTTTATCCTGTCCTGTGACCTGAGAGAAGTTTCTTCAGTGGAAACTCATTAAGAAACATTTTTGAAAAACAAGGTCTTCATTTTAAAGTAGAATGTGTTAAAGGGCTGATTTTAATATCTGTCAATGTACATAAAGAGCATAAAGTCAAATAACTGGTTTTAATATTATTAAATACTATTAATTTAGTTAATAGTTAATAAGATCAGTTCTATAAGGAATCAAAACAAGTTTAAAATCTCTTGATGATCTGACAGGACATAAAAAATGAATTTAAAGTACTTAGATGATGGCCTGCATCACACATACTTTAGGCAATTATACGTAAGTAGTTACTGAAAACAAACTTTTGATAAATATCATGCAGCAGGGCTAGAGGCTGCTCTCTGTGGCTAGTATTTCTCCATACTGGAGAAAGGACTTTTACATAGAATAAAAAACACAACTCAATAAACGCAATTCTTTAAATGGAAAAAAACACTTGAATAAACCTTTTTCCGAAAAAGATATATGAATAGCTACAGGGCACATGAAAAGATTCTCGACATCATTAGCCATCAGGGAAATGCAAATTAAAACCACAAAGAGATACCGTTTCAACCCTTAGAACGGCTATAATGAAAAAGACAGACAATATCACAAGGGTTGGTGATGATGTAGAGAAACCTGATCGACTCAGGGCTTTAGCTACCTTTTCATTTAGAAATTATTATTCAGACTTTGCCAATGAAATTCTTAAATAATCCACTAGTATCTGCACACACTATTCCTCTGAGGTCTAATTTCACAAAGAAAATTTAACTGAAAAGTCACTCTGTATGGTTTTTTACGTTCTTTTCCTGAATTTCACTTACTATCAGTGGAGTGCCTTTAGATTTTAAGATATATATTCCCCAGATTGTAGGGGATCATACAGTGCTGCTCAGACTGAAAAATGATGTACTCACCTGGAAAACAATTTGGCAATTTCCTAAAAAGTTAAACAAAAATTTACCCTATGAGCCAGCCACTCAGGCACTACCTAAGAACAATGAAAATGTGTCTACAGAAAGACGTGCTCATCAACGTTCAAAGCAGCATTATTTTGAACAGCCAAAAACTGTAAACAACCCCAACGTCCTTCAACTGGTGAATGGACAAAATATGGTATACCCATAAAATAGGGTATCATTTAACAATAAAAATAAAGGCCTGATGTGCTACAACATGAACTTAGAAAATACGTTAATGAAAAACACAAGACCACACATGATCCCATTTGTATAAAATGTCCAGAAAAGGCAACTCTCAAGACAGAGTATATAAACTAATGAGTGATTGCCTGAGACTAGGTGTAGGAATGGGGGTTAACTGGAAACAGGCATGAGGGATCTTACTGAGGTTATAAAACGTTCCAAAAATGGGTTATGGTGATGATTGTGCAACTCAGTGAATATGCCAAAAGTCACTGAATTGTATAATTGAAATGACTTTTGTATGTAATTTATACCCCAATAAATTTGTTAAAAAAAAAACTATGTTCCAGATACCCAACTGTTACTGGTATATAAATGCTGGAGGCTATAACCAGTAAACATCCCGGAAGAAGCCTCTTCTCAAGAATTTTACGTATTTCTCTATAAATTGTACCTTAAAAAAAAAAAAAAAATTCAGGGTTTATATATGTTTGGAAAAAAACTTTAAGACCAGATGAATGATTCTAAGCCATATTCCTTTCATGGCTAGAATGTCTCTGGTTGGTTCATTTAGCAATAGCTATGCAGATCAATTTACCACACAGCAATATCTGAACTACAAGCTTTTTTGGGGGGAGGGGGTATAAGAAGAAACCAAAAGCATTATCCAGAGGTAGCACTGCAAACCTACACCCATTAAATCACAGCAAATACTGCTGAGTCTCCCGTCAGCATTAAGGATCTCTTCACTTCCGTAAGCCAAAACTGTTCTGTTTTCGTTCTCATGTATATAGGAGCTACCTCAAATTTCAACCTTACGAACTTTTTGGTACCATTGTTCAATCAGTAGGGTGCCTCCAGAACCCTAGGGCTTGAGACCTAAACCTGACTCAGGGTTTTAATGCCTTTTTCAGTCAGAAATTATTCACACTCCACCAATGAATGAGATTCATCATAAGAAATAATCCACTAATATCTGCTCACTCTTATTTTCAGGTCTAATTTTCACAACAAAAACACTTAACTGAGAAGTTATTTTGTGGGATTTCTACATTCTTTTCCTGAATTTTACTATCAATGGAGTCTCTTTAGACTTCAGAATATGTATTCTCCAGATGGTAGGGGATCATAGTATCAAGTTCCTGTAGTGGGGTAAGTCGGGTCCTGTGGATCAGAGAACCTGGCCAGCAGAAGAGTCGACTCCCTGTGTAAAGGCAGCGGTGCTAGCCCAAACCAGCTGACTTCTCCACTGAAACATGGGCCAGTTGTCAGCCCTATTATATAATTTTTCAAGGCAAGCCTTTTTTTTTTTTGGTATGAAATCTAATTTTTAAATAGTGACTACTAGTTACACACACACACACACACACACACACACACACACAAACACTCCCCTTACCATGCAGACCAACCAAAACATATCAAATGGCCCAATCTTAGTTTGTGACCTTTGCCATACACAACGTTTGCACTCCGATTATACAGGGCAGTACTTAGGATAAACAAACTTTTAAAAAAATAGAATTCTATTTTGCAAAAGGCAGTCCATCCAGAATAGCTCTATTTTCAGCACCCGTTTCCTTCCCCACCACCCCCCTCCCCAGCCCCCAACCCATTTTCCTAGGACTGGTACTCTCATGGCTGAGATGGTTCCAACGTATGCCCTCTAGATTCCTAATGCCCTCAGTCAAAGCCCAGAGGGAAAAACAGGTTGGGGTACTTTGTCCAGTTAAAACATTCCCTGAAGACACACCCGTGTGAGCTCCACCGACTCGTTCCTGTTGATATTCTAGGGATTCTGGCGTGAGGCATTCAACAAGTATACCGCATTCTCAGTTCAGGATCTTAAATGAGTGCTTTTCTACTAAAGAAACTTGAAAATTCCAATGAACCAAAAGCGTTTCGCTTATTCCCACAGCTTCAGAGAGGATCGGAGGTAAACTTGGAAATCGTGACACCCCCCCTCATGCCACCAGTAAAGAAAACTCAAATTTAGAAAAGTCAAATGATGTGCCCAAAGTTATATAGTGAGCTGGCTGGCAAACTGGGCCAGAACCCAGAACCTAGGTTATGACTTGAGACCAGTTCTTGCTAGAAGCTAGAAGAGGGAAATCTATTGAAGAAAAAAGGTTCGTCAGTGGATCCCGTGCACCTCCTCTTGCTTTTTAAATCTGCACTTGGCCTTTTAGAACCATTGCCCATCTCATCCTGCTTTCTTCACTTTCCACGGGACTTTACCAACCCTACTTACGATCTACCAAAGGAGAGTGGTAAATGGCAAAGAGTGTTTTTCCCAGCCGCCAACCCTTTAGAGTGGTAGCTACTAATCAATGCTGTGGTAGTTTACACCCTGGGTTTTTAATAAGGGACAATGTGATGAGATTCCACACCCCCCCCAAACCACCTTACTGTATTTCAAGAATTACTCTCCAGAATGAAATCCCCGATGTCTGATGAGGCCTGAGTTACTCTTAAATGTCTTTTCACATTCGTTACATTCATATTCTCTCCTTCCGGTGTGGATTTTTAGGTGTTCTACAAGGATTGAGCTCCGGCTGAAGGTTGCTCCGCAGTAGTTACATTCATAGGGCTTCTCTCCGGTATGAATTCGATGATGCTCGTTAAGAGATGAACTCTGACTGAAAGATTTCCCACATTCTTTACATTTATACGGTTTTACACCAGTATGAATTCTCTGATGACGACTGAGGAGTGAATGGGTAGGGAAGGCTTTCTCACACTGGTTACACTTGTAGGGTTTTTCTCCTGAATGAAGTCTCTGATGATAAATGACAGACGTAAAATGGCTGAACGTCATCCCGCAGTCATTACACAAATAGGGTTTTTCTCCAGTGTGGATCCTCTGATGTCGAGTAAGGCAAGAATTCTGTCTAAAGGCTTTTCCACATTCACCGCATTTATAGGGCTTCTCTCCAGTATGAATCCTCTGATGTTTGGAAAGGGACGAGCTGTGACTGAAGGATTTTCCGCAGTTGTTACACGTGTAGGGTTTTTCTCCAGTATGAATTCGCTGATGTTGAATAAGAGAGGAACTGTCACTGAAGGGTCTCCCGCATTCTTTACATTTATAGGGTTTTTCTCCAGTATGAACTCTCTGATGTTTGATGAGGTGGGCACTCAGGGTGAAAGCTTTTCCACAATCATCGCATTTGTAGGGTTTCTCTCCACTATGAGTTCTGTGATGTGGCGTGAGAGATGAACTGTCACTGAAAGCTTTTCCACATTCATTGCACATGTAGGGTTTCTCCCCTGTGTGAATTCTCCTATGTTTGGTCAGTGAGGCACTGTAACCAAAGGCTTTTCCACATTTGCTACATTTATGGGTCTTCTCTCCCATCTCAGCTCCCTCATCTTTATCTGAGGTTGCATCTTGATTTAAATTTTTCCAACATTTTTCACACATAGAGGAGTTTTTTCTCTTAAGGGATGAGCTCCGCGTAAAGGCTATCCCACAATTAGTGCACTTCTGGGTCTTCCCCCCCAAATGCATTTTCTGATGTTTCTGATGTTCAGTTAGGGAGGAAGAGTGACCTAAGACTTTCCTGCCTTCATTACATTTCCGTGGCTTCTCTCCAGTGTGTTCTTTGCGGTTCAGAATAAGGTCTGAATGAAAACTGAAGGGTTTCTTGCATTCATTATACCTCCGAGATTTCTTCCTTAAGTAGACTCTCAGATGTTTAATTATTTCCGAGGTTTGCTTGAAATTACTTCCAAAGGGGCTCTTTTCTGGGTCAAATTCCTCACCCTTACTGCCTCTCCCATGAGTTTTCTTTTGTGTGCCTGTGACTTGCGAATATTCCTTACTGCTACGTTTCCGGGACTCTCCCATCAAGCCATAATTAGCACCCATTAGGCATCTTTCTATTATTTTATCTAAAGTTGATTCTTCCAGAAGAACATCTTGATTTCGAGAGGATTCCTTCAGTTCACCTCTAGGTTCACCCTCTAAAAGAAATAACAAATACAATGTGTCCCGTTTGCAATACAGGAAGCTGTCCTATTTGGGACTGAGGCAGGAAGAGAGGTAGAAATGACTATAAACAATATGAATATACCTTGGACGATTTTCAGAATCTTAGGAAACAAAGAAGGAAAAAATAATATAGAGACACTAGGTAAATATAGGGGTTAAGAAAAATATTGGGGAAAATGAAATGTTTGTGCTTTATAGTTAGAATAAAGATGCACGTTCTCACCCTCATTTCAAATTTCCATAATAGGTCCAAACTCATTTTCTCTAGATCCAATCTATTTTCTTTCCAAATAATAACAACAGTGCAAACGTTTATTGAATGCTTAGTAAACACCAGGCCCCATATCAAGCACTCTACTTGTATTTCCCTTAATCTTCACAACAACCCAAAATAAAGTAGGTGCTGATATCATCCCTGTTTTGTGGATGTGACAACTATGCACACAGAGTGTAAGTCGCTTGCCCAAAGTCACATGTGTTGTAAGCAACAGATTTTTCATCTATTCTGACACCAAAGCCCATACTTTTGATCCCTACAACCAACTGCTTCTCAAAGCAGCCAAACAGCACTGTTTATAGAAAATGTTAATCACATCACAGACATGCAGCATCGCCTACGCTAGACTTTTTTTTTTATTTTTATTTTTTTAAGATTTTATTTATTTGAGAGAGAGAGAGAGAGAGCACATGAGAGGGGGAGGGTCAGAGGGAGAAGCAGACTCCCTGCTGAGCAGGGAGCCCGATGCGGGACTCGATCCCAGGACTCTAGGATCATGACCTGAGCCGAAGGCAGTCACTTAACCAACTGAGCCACCCAGGCGCCCCTACGCTAGACTTTCTAAGGTTACCACAGTCAACCTTACAAAGACACTCTGATCAGGATCCATTCACTGTCCTGACCACACTAGTGTTTTCAATCATATTCTTTCGGTCTTCGTCCTACCTCAAATGCAATCCCATCACACCTTCCCGAACACAAACACTTAGGGCCTTGGGTTCAAGTCCCACAGTCCCCACAGCTTTCTCCAATACCATACTCTATTTACACTCCCCTCAGAACTTTGAGCCACATCATTCATCTTGGCTCTTAATCATGAGATCACACCATCACTTTCATAAAACTATTTTTTAAAGAGTTAACTACGAAACACAAAATTTTATTCCCCACAAGTTAACCATTATTAAAAATTCTGTGCATTTTTTTAAAGATTTATTTATTTTAGAGAGAGAGACAGCACAGGGGAGGGGTAGAGGGAGAGGGTGAAAGAAACTCCAGCAGACTCCGCGCTGAGTGCGGAGCCCAACGCGGGGCTCAATCTTACAATCCTGAGATCATGACCTGAGTCGAAACCAAGAGTTGGAGGCTTAACCAACTAAGCCACTCAGGTGCCTCAGTACTGTTGCTTTAAATGTATAGTTCATTGTTGTCCAATGACTTGGAACATTTTTTTCAAGTTTGCAGCAATTTATTTATTTTTAAAGATTTTATTTATTCATTTGACAGAGAGAGACACACAGAGAGAGGGAACACAAGCAGGGGGAGTGGGAGAGGGAGAAGCAGGCTTCCTGTGGAGCAGGGAGCCCGATGCGGGGCTCGATCCCAGGACCTGAGCCGAAGGCAGACGCTTAACCGACTGAGCCACCCAGGCACCCCAAGTTCGCAGCAATTTAAAGTTTAGTTTTGTTACTTATTTTTAATTTTGTCAGCTATCTGCTCAAGTTCTTCACCCATTTTTCTAACAGACTCAGCATTCCTTACTGATTTGCTTAAGTATTTTATAAATTATAGTTACCGACTCTGCTTTGTCTACGTTTTTCTCCAGTCTGTTATAAATTAACTTTTGAAACAAGCTGTACGTGTACATAATGCTTCTGGGGGAGAGGGGAGCATATTTATACCATTTGTATTAAACATAATATCCCTTATTTGGGTACCTATACTGAAAACAGCCAAATGGTTGACTTTGGTTAAGATGGAATAGAGCAAGTGAAATTACTGTTTTTCCTCTTAAAAAAAAAAACAAAACACCAAGGTATTGACATATAAGCAATAACTTATTTTTTAACTATATATATATATTTATTGTTAAATTTTAAGAGGATGAAGAAAAAACGTAATCCCTCAAAGATAACCCAGATTAACATGAATGTTCTCCAGACATTAAAAAAATCTATCTATATCTATATACTTAGATACAGGGGCGCCTGGGTGGCTCGGTCATTAAGCGTCTGCCTTCGGCTCAGGTCATGATCCCAGGGTCCTGGGATCGAGTCCTGCGTTGGGCTCCCTGCTCCGCGGGAAGCCTGCTTCTCCCGCTCCCACTCCCCCTGCTCGTGTTCCCTCTCTCGCTGTGTCTCTGTCAAACTAAAAAAAAAAAAAAGATTTTATATACTTAGATATATACGCATATATGTACATTTTTTTCCTTTTAACAAAAATGAGATTATACTCTCCATGCTGTCCACTGGATGAATTCCTACTTATCCTTCAAAATTCAACTTAAATGTTAAGTAAGCCATAGCTCCTGCGTTCCCCACGGCTCCTTGTACGGGTGTTAGTACAGCATCCCATTACCAACACTGTGTGCTTTGATCGCCGTATCATGGCGTCCCCAGAAATGCACCGCTCAGATCGCCAACTCTGCGGTGCCTACTTAGCCCCCGTGGCTGCTCCCTGACTCCACCAAGGCATGCATGCCAAGGCCACTTTCCCACAGGGGCTCCTAGTCAATGGCAAGTACAGCAGGGACACGTGGGCAGGCCCAGAGACACAGCACTCCTGATACACAACTCCAGCTGGGGAACTCTTCTTTGGCCTTGCCGAAACTTTCTTAAACGGCACCTCAGGCGCCTGGGTGGCTCAGTCATAAGCGTCTGCCTTCGGCTTAGGTTGTGATCTCAGGGTCCTGGGATCGAGCCCCACGTCGGGCTCCCTGCTCAGGGGGGAGTCTGCTTCTCCCTCTCCCTCTCCCCCCCGCCCCGACTCATGCTCTCGCTCACTTACTCTCTTGCTCTCAAATAAATCTTTAAAAAATAGAACACTGCACATCAGTCTAAGACACTTCCTACCCAGCCTTCCTTCCTTCCTTCCGTCATTCACAGGTGTTACACCCACCCACTCTGACAGGTCTCCCATTTTCCTTCACTTTCCTCACTCCCCAGTGAGTCCCTGGCATAGCTAACCACGTCTTGGCATCTACTTCTCCGAGGACCTAAGTGAATGGTCTCTCCAATAAAATGAATATTCCAGGAAGGCAAGGGGTCTATTCTAATCACCTTTCTATTTTAGCATCCAGCCCACCCAACATTTCAAAAGCTCTTCACAAATGACTTGGTTAAGCAACTGTTTTAATTTCTTTGCTTTTCACCAACTTACCTGGTCTGGAGCCTTTTGAAATTTCTTTTTCCAGCAGCCATGGCAGTTCAACCCACTTAAACTGGGAAATCAAATCTAATTTGGAAACTGGAAAGCCTGCTCATAGAGAAAAGAGTAAAAAGTGACTGTTTCTGCAGAGGGCAAAGCTGTTCCAACATTCACGCACAGCCTCTGGTTCTCTAGGGAAGAGAAGATGCTGTCAAATACAGACCTCAAGCCTGGAGAATGAGGAGGAACTGGGGAAGGTATGTCCTCGATGACAGCACATGATACTCAACATTTCCAATTCAATGAAGCAGAAACTTTTTTTGGAGGGGGGGGAGAAAACATTGCAGAAAAGTACATTTTCAGAACGCATTTTTAGGATTAGTCGGATCACCCCTGCATGCCCAGCCAATACAGTTAATAGCACTTATCTTTCAATAATGGTGGATGAAAAGATGTACAGCTCATACGTTACATCATAAAGAGATATCGTTACCCAGAAACTCTAGGTTCCTGAAGTTCTCCAGCAGCACTTCCTTATAGAGCTCCTTCTGAAAAGGCTCCAGCCTCCTCCACTCTCCTCTGGAAAAGCTGACCACCACATCCTTGAATGTCACAGATTCCTAACAAACACAGGAAATACAGTCTTTTTGCTTTGGATTAACATTCATGGGTTCTAGGGATTAGAAGTGGACACATTTTGGGCAGCCATTATCAGTCTACTACAGTGGTATTAATTACTACTGTGAATAAGAATTTTCTTTTTCAGGGTGCCTGCGTGGCTCAGTCGTTGAGCGTCTGCCTTCGGCTCAGGTCATGATCCCAGGGTCCTGGGATGGAGCGCTGGACCCGGGTTCCCAGCTCAGTGAGGAGCCTTCTTCCTCCCCTATGCAGCTCCCCCCTCCTCATGCATGCGTGTGCGCACGTGCGCTCTTTCTCAAATAAATAAAATCTTAAAAAAAATTTTTTTCTAAGTGATTTGTAACTGATTATAAATTAGTCTAATTAATTTATAACTAGCCACTTTTCTCAATTATGAGTTTTAGTACTTGTTGATTCTCAGAGGTTTTCCAAATAGACCATGCTATCGGCAAGTAACACATATTTGTCTCTTTCTTACCAATACTAAACTCCTTCCCTTCTTATCTTACTGCATTGGCTAGAATATTCAAAAACTACTCATCAACAGCAGCATGATTAGACATCCTTATCTTCTTACAGGCATCGTGAGAGCTGTTTTTTATTTTCCAATACCGTTCAGCTGGAGATTTTTTTTTATTGTATTAAGGAAATATAATTCTATTTCTACTTGACTAATTTTATCAAGAATAACTGTACAATTTCAGTAAACTTTTTTTTGTTGTTTTTCTTAGAGTCAGACTTGTGACAAATTCTGGTAACTGAAATAAAATAGCATCTGAAGAATGAGTTCGAAGAATGTGAAGGAAACTGTCATTATTCTATTATCTTTATGCCACTCCATAGGAGCTCAGTAAATATTCACTTAAGAATGAAAACCAGTGAAAGGAAGCTTACCTGGGACTCAGTACTTGGAAGGACAGAAACCACTTTATTTTCTTCAGGGTTCTCCTCTTGGGAAATAACAGACTCTTCAGAGACTGGATCTAGGAAGGGGGGGAAAAGAACACTCTAGTCTTTCAAATGCATTCCTCAGACTAGAAAATCTTATACATGTTTCTCTGGAGAAAAAGGTCAGAAGAAACTAAGTTTTTCCCACTCTTTTTAAAACAGAGATAAAAGCCACATACACTTTCTTTTTAAAATCGAAGCTTTCCCCCCTACTCCATAAAATAGCCTTTCAATTCCTAAGCTCACAATAATTGATTTCATTCAATCCACACACCTACAGTTTTAATGTTTTATTTGCATAGTAGTTATTTTAAAAATATTCATAGGCTGTATTAAGGTAAAACAGCGTATTTGTTCTATGTATTAATTTGTTTTCTTCATAGTCCTAGCACAATGCCTTGCAGAGAGTCACTTTTTGAATGAAAGCACCCAGCTGGTCTCAGGAACACACTCCTCTTCTGGGGTCACAAGCAGATGCCTAAAGCCGGAAAATCAGGAACCTGAACATATCAAGTAAATATATTACAAACCCTCAGATGTCAACAGCTCTTCTTCTGATAAGGGTTAAGTATTTTTTAAATCATGCTTTACTTTCTTATGAAAAGAATTTTAGGCAGCTTATTGAGTAGACAATCAACAGGAATTAGAAGGGACTCTTTTGAGGAAACTGTTCTTACAGAATGCTACAGCGATCAATTCACAAGCTTCTTTATTGCGAGGGGCTTCCGCACAGAGGCCCTAATTTTGGAGAAGCACCGTGTTGCCCTGACAGACAAGTCAGACAGGAAACCCCGACGTTGAACATACCAATTAGCTGTGTGGCCACAATTTAACTCTGCAGAGGTAAATGCCATTTCCCTATCTGGGAACTCTTGGTTGAATACAAACTGTCCCACATATGTACTGAGAGCTGGCTCATCTGCTACACGTATTTGGGACATCTGCAGCGTATTAGAGAGATTTTATAAAAGTTGGATTTTATAAAAGGGCTATCCACGCTAAAAGTCTTTTTATCAATATTTTATGATGATATGTTATAATTCCGTTTATATTTTATGCATTTGTGTATGTATAATAATGTAATCATAAAACTGTCAGTCAGCTGTCCTCCCCAATGCTGTGGAACCGCATCATCCAATAGCATAGCTGCTCACCACATACGGCTATTTAAATTTAAGATTCAATTCCTTATTTGCCCTCTTCACATTTCAGATGCTTAATGTGAAGTGCCAAACAGTGCAGAACGCATTTCCATCATCACAGATAGAAACTTTTTTCCTCACACACTGGAGGCAGAAGTTGAGGCCTGCCCTGGATGATATGCTTGTGACTCCACAAACATGTGCAGATAATTTCCTTCTCTTCTGTGTTCTAAGATTCCCTTTTACTCAAGGCTGCAAGGAAAGAAATTAGTATTATACCTTATCGTGTTTAACCCTCATAAAAGACTAAGCAGATGGGAATCCCTTTCCATAGATTTAAAAAAAAAAAAAAGTTTCCGAGAGGTTACACAGCTTGCCCAAGATTACACAGTAAAAGGTAGGGCTGATCCAAAGCCAGTCTCAACCCCAAACTTAAAGACTCCTTTTTAGCAATCAATTGCTTTCTTTGGAGGAGTTTACTTTCACACCTTGAGGAGATTGCTCCCTCATCCTCCTGCCATCTATAAATCTCACCTTCCTTTTCTTCAAGCATTTGGGTCAAATCCTCTATCAGGGTCACCACTTCCTCACTGCTCTCAGGATGTTGTGACTTTACCCAAAATCTGACCTCCCCAGGCAAAATGGTCAGGAATTGCTCAAATACCAAAAGCTCTAAAATCTGTTCTTTCGTGTGGATGTCTGGTCTCAGCCACTGAAGGCAGAGATCCCAGAGTTGATTTAGGGCTTTTCTGGGTCCAGCCACTTCCGAGTAACAAAACCATCTGAATCTCTGTCTGAAAGTCTCTGGGTCAGTACTGTCTCCTGTCAGGATAGCTTCTTGATCCCCAGGAGTATCCATTCTCAGGACCTTGCTTGGTTCACTTGAGGCCAGAGTTTGAGGGTCTGGGGAGATGGCGGTCATCTTATTCAAGGATACTACAGCTCGCAATGTGTATCAGCAGCAGGAATCCAAGTCCCTTTAGACTCTAGTTGAATTATCAGTACAGTCCACCAGCACGCACTATTGGCAGCAAAATACCAAGGGTTCCAAACATTCAGCTAATGGTCTTGCAGAAACTGTCAAGAAATAGAAGATATTAAGTAAAACAAATTATTACTCCTAAAAACATTATTCTTGGTTTGGTTCAGATATATGTAGACATACACAGAGGCCTAGAACTGCCCTGCCCAGCTGCTACATTAAAGGTCTAGGTGAGAAGTGGAGGAGATTTTAACGGTAATTAAAGATACCCTCCAAGAAAACAGTTTCTTCTGACTAAATACTCCTCATAAGCAAAACACATGAGAAAAGGCTCATGGCTACAAGAGAATCCAGTCACAAATTTATTCATCAGCTCCCGAACTGCTGCAGTGACGGGCCACCCATTTCCCTCCAGGTGCTCAACCCACAAGCCTGATTTCCTATTTGCCTCTCAAATTTCTCACATAATCAATAACCAAGTTCTGGCATTTTGATTTCTTAAGAACCTCTCCATTCTATCCTACTTAAACTACCCATGTACAGGTTTCTTCAATCCAGTCTCAGACTGCGGCCTCAGGGTTCCTTCTAATATGCAAACCCGGGTCCTATCACCCTCCCCCCATCTGTCCCAAGATAAAATTCAAATGCAGAGGCCATGCATGATGATCTAGAGACCCTGCCCTGAAGACCTCACCTCTTGAGCTCTAGCTGCCTGATGGATGCTGCAGCCAGAAAGAAGAAATGTCCCCATTCCCACACACCCTCCATCCCCTTCCATCCTTTGCATTGAGCAGATCCCTGTCCTCGCAAGCCGCCTTTCCCTCTCCTACCAAACTTTTACTCATCCCCTAAAACTTGACTCCTTTCAACTGTCACCTCTTGTACAAAGCTTTCTCTGATCCCCAAGTGCTCTTTTGCACAGAGCCTATCCTGTGTTACATGCGTTCTTTCATTCTGCAAATACTGACCATCAGGACACTACGGAGACACGCGTGGACAGATCGGGCAGGGTCCCCACCCTCAGACAACACCCAGGAAATGACAATACAGCCTGAGTGAGATGCGCTACAATGCGGCAGGTGAAAGCACACTCTACACTCTCCTCCTGTTGCAACTATTACACCAGTAATTACCCACCTCCGAGCACAGAGCCCGGCACACACCTACGCATGACGTCACTTATTCCTTCGCCAAATATTAGGCGCCTACCGAGTACCTGCGCCGCGCTGAGCACCTGGGGCTGTGCGGTGACTAAGACACTCGTCTCGGTCTCCAGGGGGCCTACAACAGAGGCTCCGCGAAAATATGACGCAGGCAGAAAGAAGTTCTCAAAGGAAGGGGGGCGCTGAAGACATTTTGGTTATCGCGGCTGGAGAGGAGGAGCGCTACTGAGACCTACCTGGCGGGTACAGCCAGGGATGCTGCTAAACATCCTGCAGTCACCGCAAAGCTCCCTTCCCCCACGCACACACATCAAGGAATTTTCCCGCCCAAATTGTCCGCATACCCAAGTTGCAGGACCATAGGCGCAGGGAAGGGATGGAGGAAAGCTCCGTCATTCAGGACAGTGCCCACCTCCCCCCGAAGCTGCGGCATCGGGAGTGCATGGTGAGGTCGCTCGGCTCCCCACCCACCCCCTACCCACCCCGCCCCGGGTGCATCCTTGGAGCCGGCGAGCTGGCCGCAGCCCCCAAATCAGGGGCCCGGGACAACCGCTACCTGCATCAGCACCCGCAGTCAGGACCAACGCCACCGCAATGAGCTTCTAGAAACTGGTCCTGCAGGAGCTGCGCGCGCAAGCCGGCGAAGGGCCACTGCGCCTGCGTAAAGGCGCAGAACTACGATTCCCGGAATGCGTTTGTCCCGCTTTGCGAAAGTCCTGTGTTTTCCATAGGCTCCCACCTGGCCTGTTGCGCATGGTCATTGGGAAACAGCTGGTGGGCTCGGCCACAGAATTATTGCTGCGCCAGAGGCCTAAAGGCCTACAACCATCTCAGGTTTTCAGATTTATGATGCTTGGTCTCCTTGGTAACCCCAAACCATCCCTCCTCCTTCCTTTGCCTATCCTTCCCTGAAATCCAGGCTGGGAGAACCCATTGCAGAAGCATGTTAGTGATGCATTCAATGCAAGCCATAATTAATGCCGCAAGTTGCATTTGAACAAGTACTAATTTTATTACTTTCACACCTGCCACCGTGCTCCAAAACGCCATCATGCCTCCCCTGGATTATTGCAATAGCCTATTGAATGCACTTTTCTAATCTTGTCTATTCTTTACACTGCAGCCGGAGAGATGGTTAAAAACGTAAAACAGATTATGTCCCTCCTCTGCTTAAAACCCTGCAAAAGCTTCCCATTCCACTTGGAGTAAAACCCCAAATTTTAACAGTGGCTTACAAAGCTTGATAGAATCTGATCACCCATAACCTCCTTGACCTCTTCCTAGAATTCCCTGCTCCAGTCACAACGGTCTCCTTGCTCTCCCTCCCCTTCCAACCTGTCTGGCATTTCTGGCTGCATGCTCTTCCACTAGGTAGCCCTATGGCTCACTCTTCCACCCTTTAATAGCTTCTCAATGAAGCTCTTCCACCACACTGCTTCAATTGGAACCCCACCCCTCCCCACTCCTGTTTCCCCTTTTAACATACAATTTTCTTATTTATTTGTTTACTGCGTATTGTCTGTCTTGTTTTCTTTTGGTTTTTGTGTGTCTTCTTCACTAGAATACCAATTCCACAAGAGTAAGGATTTTAATCTGGTTTGTTCCATGAGACACGATCTCCAGGCCTTGGAACAGTACCTGGTACATAGTAGGGCTCAGTAGATTTGTTGAATTTATGAATGGGCGCTTGCCTGGATTCCTGGGGGGCATAGCATATAGGGCTGAGGGACTCCAGAAGGATTGTTTGGAGGGTTCGAATAACAAGATGACTTTTGGACGGGTGGAGTTGGGAGAGAAAAACATTCTAGACTGAAAGACCAGGGTGAGTCAAGGCCCCGAGACTTTAAAAAGATAGAGCAAGCTCAAATAAATGAACCGCTGAGCTCATCTCACAGGCAAAAAGGCAAGCTGAAGAAACTCCCACAGTCAAGAAGAAGCCCAGTCCCAGGTCAGAGTGCATACTCTTCTCCTCTACCCACCTCTCCTTGTCAGGCTGAAAATGGGACATCAAGGAGAAGCTGGAGGAAGCAGAGGGACATGAAATAAATTGGCTCTTAAGTTTAACTGGGCACGTCAGAGAAACTTTACTTGGTGGTTCTCAAACTGTATGTACGTTAGAATCACATGGTATTCTTCATTTGAATACAAATTTTGGGACCTTCCCCTCTAAAATCCATTGTGGGTGATCCTTGGACTACACTTTGAGAAACACTACACTAGTTGAAATATTACGTAAGTAAGTGACATGTGCTACATATGAATAAGTTTCTAGGGAAAAAATTACTCCTTCTTGGAAGTGTGACCAAACTGTAACTTTTGATTAAATGCAAACATCATGGTAAAGAGTGGTGGATTGTGCATCAGTAAAGAAAGAGGAAAACCACAAATCAATTAGTTTCACTTGTAAGCAATCTGGTGGGATTTCTAGTCAGGATAAGCAAGCTAAGGAATACTTAATCAAATAAGTGGTCTGTTTGTTTGCTTTTTAGCTGTTTTGGCTTCAGGAGAGAAAAGATTGGAGAGAGAAGGCTGGAGGCAAAAAGACTAGTTTTTTAGGAGGCTGTGCAATAATCCAGGTGGGATGATGATGGTGGTCTAAATGGTGATGAACTAAAAAAGACCCGGGACATAATAGTAGTAGGATTTGGTGATTTATTGCAAATACTGATGGGTGAGGACAAATAAATCATCAAATTCATGCACTATATGGCAGATTACATTTTGTAAATATGGCTACACTGACCTATTTCCCACCTAGATATATAGTATTACAATGTGGTGTTGATGTCCTTCCATTGAAAGGAAATATCTGTTTCTTTCCCTTCAGTCTGGAGTGCTGAAGTAGCTGACAAAAGAGTTGCCTTCCCATTGTCTGTTCCTTCACATTTATTCACTTTTATTAAACATCTGAGGATACAAATGAATTGAATATGGTATGAGAGTTTAATGCAATTGGACACTAATAGTCAAGACAAAAAATGAATCACAATGGATTACTTAGTGCCTATTGTCCCATAAAAGACAGCATAGAAGTTTCCGTGAGATTCAAAAATTTTCCTGGTACCAAATTCTAGGAAAAGATAGTCCATGGGTACAGGAAATTGGAAAACATCACAGTCAATTTCTTCAAATGGATTTTATTTTTTAGAAATGAAAAAATGTTACTAATGAAGTAGAATAGCTCAGTGAGCCTGAATAAAATCTTAAGGCAAAGCCCTACCTCTGGAGGCTAGTGGAGCCAACCGAGCTAAAGGAAACAAGGCATTGGGGAAGTGAGAAGAAACTGAGCAATACCTTCAAAATGATGAGGAGTGGTTATTTCCAACCTAGAATTCTATCCCAGTCATCCTGGGTATTTCAGTTGGACATTAGAGACATTTTTATTTTTATTTATTTATTTTTTAAGGTTATTTATTTATTTATTTGAGAGAGGGAATGAGATAGAGAGAGCATGAGAGGGGGGAGGGTCAGAGGGAGAAGCAGACTCCCCGCCGAGCAGGGAGCCCGATGTGGGACTCGATCCCGGGACTCCAGGATCATGACCCGAGCAGAAGGCAGTCGCTTAACCAACTGAGCCACCCAGGCGCCCCTAGAGACATTTTTAGACATACAAGTCCCCAACATTCATCTCCTAGTCTCCCTTTCTCAGGAAGCTCCTAGATGAGAGATCAGCAAACTATGGTCGGTCTTTAGTCCAAATCAGCCCACTGTTTTTGTAAATAAAGTTTTAGTGGAATACGACCATGCTCCTTTGTTTCTGTAGTATTCATGACTGTTCTCATGTTATAATGGCAGAATTGAATAGTTGTGAAACTCTGTGGCCCACAAAGCCTAAACTATATACTAGCTAGCGCTTTACAGGAAAGGTTTGCTGATAAGGTGCATAAAGGAGTAGGAAGGGGAAATGATGAGGGAATCAGGCAAACTTTAGAAAGGTAGAAAAGGGGTGCCTGAGTGGCTGTCAATAAAGTGTCTGATTTCCACTCTCATTTCATGATCTCATGATTTCATGAGATCTCATGATCTCATTTCAGGGGGATGTCCTGGGATGGAGCCCAAGCTCAGGCTTTCCGCACTTGGCAGGGAGTCTGCCTGTCCCTCTACCCCTCCCCCAGCTTGTGCTCATGCCCTCGCACTCTCCCTCTCAAATAAATAAATAAAATCTTTTTATTTTTATTTATTTATTTTTAAAGGTTTTATTTTATTTTTATTTGACAGAGAGCGTGAGAGGGAACACAAGCGGGGGGAGTGGGAGAGGGAGAAGCGGGCTTCCCGCAGAGCAGGGAGCCCGACACGGGACTCGATCCCAGGCCCCTGGGATCATGACCTGAGCTGAAGGCAGATGCTTAACTGACTGAGCCACCCAGGCGCCCCAATAAAATCTTTTTAAAAATAAGGTAGAAGAGAAATGAGTTAAGAGGGACAAGAGAGGATGGAGTTGCAAGAAATGTTTGATGTTTGAGAGATGTCAGGGAGCCTAAGCTGTCTTGAAAAACCACTAAATATAATATAATATAGGGGGTATGCAAAATGGGTGAAGACGTCAAAAGGTACAAACTTCCAGTTACACTATAATAAAGTCCTGGGGATATAATGTACAGCATGGTGACTACAGTTAACAAAACCTTATGGTTTGAAAGTTGCTAAGAGAGTAGATCTTAAAAATTCTTTTTTTTTTTCTTTTTTTTTTTAAAGATTTTATTTATTTATTTGAGAGAGAGAGAATGAGAGAGAGCGAGTACATGAGAGGGGGGAGGGTCAGAGGGAGAAGCAGACTCCCTGCCAAGCAGGGAGCCCGATGCGGGACTCGATCCAGGGACTCCAGGATCATGACCTGAGCCGAAGGCAGTCGCTTAACCAACTGAGCCACCCAGGCGCCCTTAAAAATTCTTATCACAAGGGGCGCCTGGGTGGCTCAGTCGTTAAGCGTCTGCCTTCGGCTCAGGTCATGATCCCAGGGTCCTGGGATCGAGCCCCGCATCGGGCTTCCTGCTCCGCGGGAAGCCTGCTTCTCCCTCTCCCACTCCCCCTGCTTGTGTTCCCTCTCAGGCTGTCTTTCTCTCTGTCAAATAAATTAAAAAAAAACCTTTAAAAAAAAAAAAAATTCTTATCACAAGAAAACTTTTAAACTATGTGTGGTGATGGATGTTAACTATGCTTATTGTGGTGATCATTTAGTAATATATACATATATTAAATTGTGTTGTACACCTAGAAGGAATACAATGCCCTATGTCAATTGTAGCTAAATTTAAAAAATACATACATATGTACTAAGTTTTAAAAATTAAATTCTTGGGGCGCCTGGGTGGCTCAGTCCGTTAAGCGGCTGCCTTCGGCTCAGGTCATGATCCTGGGGTCTTGGGATGGAGCCCCGCATCTGGGTCCCTGCTCAGCGGAGAGCCTGTTTCTCCTTCTCCATCTGCCTGCCACTCTGCCTACTTGTGGTCTCTCTCTCTCTGTCAAATAAATAAATAAAATCTTTTAAAATAAAAAATAAAAAATTTAAATTCTTTGTATTTATAATAAAATATACAAAATATAAAAATATATGTATAAAGCAAAAATGTATATGTGTTTAAATTTTAAAAATTAAAACATAAGAGAAGTCATGGTAAACTTTCAGAGTAATAGTGGTGATCTTTATCAGGGTAAAGTGAAGAAGCCAGAAGCCAGAATGCAAAGGATTAAAGACTGAGTACTTCTTTTTACCAAAAGATGCCTTAAAGAAAGTAGATAAAGTCAAGGTATAGAGAGGAAGTGGCAGATTAGAGCCATTTTAAGGAGAATGAATATTTGCTAGTTAGATTAGTGGGAGGTGGTTGCTATTGTTTGTTTAATTGTTCAACTTTCCCATTCTCCTTCTTCTATTAATAGTCCCAAATCCCCACCAGTGTGGACAAGTGATCCAAACTAGATCAGTCAACTTTCCCATCCCAGGATTTTAAACTTGACACTGTTGAAGAAATCAGACTTTGTTTGCATTTGGATCAGCTCTATCAGAGGTGGCTTTAATTTCTACAGGTCTAAGAGAAAGTCATTCAAAATACTCTTGATTTGACAGAAGCACCCATACAATACATTTAGTACATCTAAGGCTAGTGAATTCACTTATAGCATGAATGAGATAATTTGATTACTTAAGAGTAGTCTCTTGTTCCTTATTAAATATTAAAGAAGCTATAATCATAATAACAAGAAGTAGAGCACATTTAGATTTGAATTTTTTTAAAAAGATTTTATTTATTTATTTGACAGAGAGACACAGCAAGAGAAGGAACACAAGCAGGGGGAGTGGGAGAGGGAGAAGCAGGCTTCCCATTGAGCAGGGAGCCCGATGCGGAGCTCGATCCCAGCACCCTGAGATCATGACCTGAGCCACCCAGGCGCCCCAAGATTTGAATTTTTTAAAAGATTTTATTTTTAGGTAACCTTTACACCCAACGTGGGGCTCAAACCTACAACCCCAAGATCAAAAATCGTATGCTTTACCAACTGAGCCAGCCAGGCGCCCTTAGATTTGAAATTTAAACATGACCTTTGCCACTTATGAGTTGGTCTCTTATTTATCATGCTCCTCTAGTCATCAGAATGCAAATTTTTAAAAATCATCTCTCTTTTTATTGTTGTTGAGAAATGATAGACCAACAGAATACTTTGGATTCCCAAAGAATTTATGTCACAGAACACTTTGGGTTCCCAAAGAATTTATGTCACTAAGGTTGTTTACCTTTCATCTATTAGCATTTGCACCTATGGTTTCTTTTATTTTTAATCAAGGTCAAATCAGAGGTTGGGGCTTATCATTCTTATTCCACAACATCCAGAAATAAAAGGCTGTGTTGTTGCTGAATCATCTGGTTGTAATTCCCTGAGGGATGATCTTCAAGTTCCTGTTGCAGAGACCCTGGTTGTGCCCACTTCTTATCCTTTTAAAGCCAATTTCTTTCATTGTTCTTTGTTTCTGTGGATTACTCCAGTACTCATCTTCAGATATTGTTGTCCTTACATGAGTTGGTTTCTGTGCTGGGAACAGGAGAACCCCTACCTGATACTACTCAGTGACAATCCGCAGATGGTGAGTAACACTGAGGGAGAAGATAGGATTATGGGCTACTCTCAGGTCTCTGGTTTGGTCAACTGGATGCTGGTTCCACACACTCTGAGGGATACAGGAGGTAGGTTTGAGAAGGAAAATATATTCAGTTGGAGATGTACTGAGTTTGAAGCACAGGTAGGACATGAGGTGGAGACGTCCAGGAGAACTTAATTGGAGAGAGAAATTCGTTATTTAGTAATTGAAGATGAGGGAGCAGGGAATGCCAAGAAGGAGCAGGCAGAGTGAGAAGTGGTCTGGGACTAACAGCCAATAAAGTGCCAACTTCAAAGGGGTGGCAGAGAATGAGAAGACAGTGAAGGTAACTGATAGGTAGAAAAGAATCAGGAGAACACTGTGTAAGGAAGACCTAGTAGAGGAGTTTTGAAAGGGAGAATGGAGTCCATAGTTCAAACAGGATCAGGATGAAAGTGTTCATCAGAGTGTGCTGGTGATTGATCCTCAAGTGATTAGTTTCAGGGTAGTCCAATGTGTTGAGGAAAGAATAAAGGGGCAGCTTGAATATGGGAATGGAAAGAGAAGGATGGAGTAGGTTATTTTTTTAAGGAGAGACTAGGGATAGAATAGAATAAGAACAAAAAACACTCAAGATGCACTATCCTGAAGCTAGGGTCCTCTGGGAGTAGTGAAGGATTTCTTAGGATATGAAGATATGGATAGTGTTGTTTGTTTTTGTTTTTTTTTTAAGATTTTATTTATTTATTTATTTGAGAGAGAGAAAGAGAGAGCATGCGCAGGAGTGGTGGGGAGAAGCAGACTCCCCACCAAGCAGGGAGCTGGATGTGGGTCTCGATCCCAGTACCCTGGGATCATGATCTGAGCTGAAGGCAGACGTTTAACCAACTGAGCCACCCAGGTGCCCTGAAAACATGGATAGTGTTAAGAGAATCAATCTCTTGGTCATATACATTCTTCTTTTATTTTATTTTATTTATTTATTTTTGAGAGAGACAGAATTTTAAGCAGGTTCCACGCCCAGCACAGAGCCCAACAACTCTGGGCTTGATTTCATGACCCTGAGATCCTGACCTCAGCCTAAATCAAGAGTCAATGCTTTTTTTTTAAAGGAATTTTTTTTTTTTTAAGATTTTATTTGTTTATTTGACAGAGAGAGACACAGCGAGAGAGGGAACACAAGCAGGGGGAGTGGGAGAGGGAGAAGCAGGCTTCCCGCTGAGCAGGGAGCCCGATGCGGGGCTCGATCCCAGGGCCCTGGGACCATGACCTGAGCCAAAGGCAGACACCTAATGACTGAGCCACCCAGGCGCCCCTTTTTTTTAAAGGATTAACAAGAGTTGACGCTTGGGGCGCCTGGGCCTGGGATCAAGCCCCGCATTGGGCTCCCTGCTCAACGGGAAGTCTGCTTCTCCCTCTCCCACTCCCCCTGCTTGTGTTCCCTCTCTCGCTGTGTCTCTCTCTGTCAAATAAATAAATAAAATCTTTAAAACAAACAAACAAACAAACAGAGTTGATGCTTAATCAACTGAGCCACCCAGGTGCCCCGATTCTTCCTTTAAATTGCTTTGCCTAAGAACGCTCTAAATTCAAGGTGTCCATGGGATGCCTGGCTGGCTCAATTAGTAGAGCATGCGACTTTTGAGTTCCAGGTTGTGGTTTTGAGCCCCATGTTGGGTGTAGAGATTACTTAAAAATAAAATCTTAAAAAAAATAAAGTCAAGATGTTCTTTTTCACTATGGCCCTTCTCTCATCTTACAAAAGCAAGCCACACCTCTCAGCCACCTCCAGTCTGACTATGGTTGATTACCCCCGGGGAAGAACTTCAAGTGACTTCAAAAGGACAATTTGATATACCAAATTAGATAATGAGGAAGTGAATAACAACACCTGAATATGTCTCTCTTTCTCTTTTTTTTCCAAAAAGCCTCTGTCCCTTTCATTAAGAGATATATTTCAACTCTCAAAAGTTGTAACATAATAATATGCTAATCACTAATAGTTAAAGCCTTTAAAAAAGTTGTAATATATTTAAGTTGTTTTGAAAAGTTGTGTAC
Organism: Halichoerus grypus; assembly: GCF_964656455.1. Classification (NCBI taxonomy): domain Eukaryota; kingdom Metazoa; phylum Chordata; class Mammalia; order Carnivora; family Phocidae; genus Halichoerus; species Halichoerus grypus. The sequence continues at coordinate 72,744,827 of NC_135725.1, read as the reverse complement.
TACTACTAATTATGCTTACTCAATCATAATAATTTTTCACATGGCCACAGAAAAAATTTAAATTTTTAAATTTATGTACATATTTTTGTTGAAGAAAAGGATGATGAAGTGAACAATAAGACTTTCAAGGTTAAAACTGTATTGCATTATTATAAACTATTGTGGGGGGAAGTAAAATTGACATACAAGTTCAAGGAGAAAATGCAATTATATAAAATCACTGATTTTTAAGAACTTGTTCATGTATTTTTAAATAGATAATAGTAGGCACCAAATCAATATCTCATTTAAAAAATCTTATTTAGAGGAACCTGGGTGGCTCAGTCGTTAAGTGTCTGCCTTCGGCTCAGGTCATGATCTCAGGGTCTTGGGATCGAGCCCCGCATCGCGCTCCCTGCTCAGCGGGAAGCCTGCTTCTCCCTCTCCCACTCCCCCTGCTTGTGTTCCCTCTCTGCCGTGTCTCTCTCTGTCAAATAAATAAACAAAATCTTAAAAAAAAAAAAATCTTATTTAGATGCTACATATATATTTTTTAATTTTTTTATTTAAATTCAATTTCAGGGGCACCTGGGTGACTCAGTTGGTTAAGCGTCTGCCTTCGGCTCAGGTCACGATCCCGGGGTTGTGGGATCGAGCCCCGCATCAGGCTCTCTGCTCAGTGGGGAGCCTGCTTCTCCCTCTGCCTGCTGCTCCCCCTGCTTGTGCTCTCTCTCTGTCAAATAAGTAAATAAAATCTTTAAAAAATAAAAAATAAATTCAATTTCATTAACATATACTGCATTATTAGTTTCAGGGATAGAATTTAGTGCTATATATATAGTTTAAAGAAGTAACAGAAGGATTTTTATTTTATTTTATTATTATTTTTTAAAGATTTATTTATTTATTTTAGAGAGAGAGCATGAGCTGGAGGGACGGAGGGAGAGGGGGAGAGAATCTCAAGCCGACTCCACATTGAGCATGGAGCCTGACATGGGGGTTTGATCTCAACATCTTGAGATCACTACCTGAGCTGAAACTAAGAGTTGCATGCTTAACCGACTGCGCCACCCTAGTGCCCTGGTTTTTATACTTAAGTGCTAGTGTTTACAACAGAATTTATTGTCAAAATTTCTCCCTTTCAATTTTTCATAAGGGAAAATTTTAGCTGCTAAAAATGTGTGAATGGATTACATTAGTTTTCAAAAATTTTTTTGGTGGGGAGAGGAATATAAACAAAAAACTTACTGAAGCCACTGTCTAAGGGAAATCAGAGGAGATATCCCTTCTGGTATAGGGATAAATTTTATCCCTAGAGGAAATGTTGCCTTATCCTCTAAGATGCAAGGTGAAGTATTGTATTGGACCAGGTCAGCTTTTTGCCCTTTTCCAGTGATATTTGGGAGGGAAAAATAAAGTGAATGATAGGTTTTGCCAGAGGTTGGGAATTGATTGGTACTGTCTTTAAGATAGAAACCAAGGAAAGACAGACTTGAATTCATTGCCATCTTTGGGGTTTAGGCTAAGAATGGAGCATGTGATACTTAGAGGAAACACAGACCAGAAAGCAGTGGAAATGTTCCAGGCGATGGGGAGGATCCAAAATGTATTCTAAATCCACAGGAATTAGGGAATAAAACAGTGGAAGGATTCTATATGGTGGTTAGAGACTGATGTTTTTGAGTTTGATTTTTAGAAGTGGAATGTTTTGAGTCCTGACACAATTTTCTGCGTAGTGAAACATGTTTTTAACTAATAACTGACTGAAACGAGCAGAGATGAAGATCATGAGTGCTGTGGACTCTGTTGGCTGACTGGACCCAGTCCCTGACTTCTTCAGCAGCCAAAATGAATACTGTATGAGACTTATTTCTGTAGAATTTTGGCTTGTCTGGAGCTCCTTGGGATTGGATAATTGAATCATCTGGGATAGTTGGATTTTCTAGATAGTTTAAAATTAATCCTTTTAGGCATCTAAAATTGCTTATTAGAGGGGCACCTGGGTGGCTCAGTCGGTTAAGCATCTGCCTTCGGGTCAGGTCATGATCCCAGGGTCCTGGGATTGAGTCCCACATAGGGCTCCCTGCTCAGTGGGTAGTCTGCTTGTCCCTCTCCCTCTCCCCTCCCCCTACTCGTTCTCCCTTTCTCTTTCTCTCTAATAAATAAAATCTTGAAAGATTTTTAAAATTTATTTATTTGAGAGAGAGCGCGCGCGCTCAAACAGGGAAGGGCAGAGGGAGTGGGAGAGGGAGAAGCAGGCTTCCGGCTGAGCAGAGAGCCCAGCGAAGGGCTCCATCCCAGGACCCTGGGATCATGACCTGAGCCCACGGCAGACGCTTAACGACTGAGCCACCCAGGTGTCCCTGTACTGTTTCTTGATGTCAGGATTATCGCCGTGGCCATCAGTTATTCAAGTGAAATGACTTCAGGGACTCTGGGGTGGGTAGTGCTTTTTGTACTTTACAAATAACCCCAGAATGTTTTGCTTTTTGAGTTCTTACAGCTTCTTTTCATAGTTTTCCTGCTTCTTCCCTGGTTTTTAGGGGTCCATAAGCTCGTCTGTCATCCAAGTACCTACCCAGAAGAGTGCTCTCTAATGTTCCGCTTCTAATTTGCTCTCACTATGGAAACAAGCCTACTTTGTTAGAACTGTGCATACGTTTAGTGTAATTAGGGCCTTCCAGAGGGGAGAGGGGACTTTGAAAGAGTAGAAGACATAAGTTTTTCGTTCTTGGATTTTGTGATGCATTATTTTGGCTTCTCAGTGGCCTCTTCTCTGCCCCCTGTGCATCCCTTTCCACAATTCCTTCTTGTCTGTTTCTGGAAATTGAAGTAAATTCTAGATAGGAAGTATCTCCAGACTACTATTCAAAACCAAATTGTCTAGTAAGAATATGAAGTTATTTATTTATTTATTTGTTTGTTTATTATTTATTTTAGACATTTTATTTATTTATTTGACAGAGAGAGATAGAGAGAGAGCCCAAGCACAGAGAGAGCCCAAGCACGGGGAGCAGCAGAGGGAGATGGAGAAGCAGGCTCCTCCCCGACCGGGGAGCCCGATGTGGGGCTCGATGTGGGGCTCAATCCCAGGACTCCGGGATCATGACCTGCGCCGAAGGCAGACGCTTAACCGACTGTGCCACCCAGGCGCCCCAGAATATGAAGCTATTTAGTGGGAAAAATAAACTACAATAGTTTGAAGGAAGAAGCAATTATAAAAAAGCTTAGAGCTTTAAACACTAGCGATTAACAGCAGTGCTGTAAAGTGGTATAAGCTGCTGTATATGATGAAATGTTAAAGGCATCTTTTTTTAACCTAACAATTCCGCCTCTACATATTTCTCTTTATATAGGTAATATGTGATTAGGTTGACATGTATAGGAATTTTTTACAGTAGCATTTGCTTGCACTAGTAGAAAAAATTGTCCACAACCTAAATGCTCATCAGTAGGGGAATGGTTAAATAAGTTTTATCATGTACTTATCATGCAGCCATTTAAAGGAATGGGGTAATTCTGTACATACAGATCACAGTGGTGAAGAATGATCCACTCTGCCTAGGTTGAAATCCCCGCCCCCCCACTTTCTAATTTGTGGCATTTTGGATTTTTCCTCCACGATCTGGTGTCATAGAAATCCCTGCTTCATAAGATTGTCGTGAGGACTAAATGGATTCCACCATGTAGAACACTTTAAACACTGCCTGGCATGATTAGTATTAGCTATTATTATCATTACCTGTGTGGAAAGACACCTGTGATATATTGTTTGGTGAAAAGATAAAGTTACATAATAATATGTGTAGTAGGATTCCATTTTTGTTAAAACAAACAAAAATCTGTGTATACGCACTTATCTATGATTTGCACATGTGTGGACTCTGAAATTTATACATAGGATGAACTTAGGAGATGCTAACTAGTCTTGTCTGGAAGTTAATATTGCCTAACAAACTTTTTTTTTGTAATTTATATATATATATATATATATATATATATATTTTTGTGGTGGCTTTAGAAGGATCTGTTTGAGGCTATGGGAAGTCAAAGTTTTCTCAAACCAATCCTTGGTGCAGCTACTTTATGTATTCATAGTCAGGAAAGGTTGGAGGCACCAAGTTGTTAATAGGATTATTTCCAGGGAGTAAGAGAGGGGATGGTGGGCAGGGAGGTGGGGGACAACCTTTACTTTTATACACTTCTGTATCATAGTCTTTGCAAATAGTTTGTTATGTACTTTGTGTCGATATCAAACTAAAGATCCAAAACGTCCTCAAAAAAGGAATTGGTGAACTTAATGTGGTATGAGATCATTAATAAAAAGAGTGGTGGTGTAGACCTTTTTGAAATAACAGGGAAGAATGTTTATGGGGGAAAAACAGTAATACAGAACTTTATTGTAAGCATGGGCCTCTCTCCATTCTAGTTGCTTTTGGGGATGTGTATATATGTGCAGAGACAAGGCCTCAGAGAATGCCCACTCTGTACCTGTTAACCGCATTTTTCTCTGGGGAATGGGATGGTGGGAGTGGAAGGCCTTTGACTTTTAATTTTATGATATCCCCGATCATTTGAAAATTTCCCAAAGATCATGTATAATTTCCATACTAGAGCAATAAAGGAAATAAATGTCTTTAATGTCTTGCAAGTACCTTGTACTTGCCTAAGTTACATCTGGAATGACATATATTCATTTTTCAAGACATTAACTAGGGCTTTATAGATTTCTTTTAGGAATAAATGCAGTTTCAATCCATTTAGGGTCTTGATTTCTTCCTCTTATACCAAAGGAAAAAAAAAAAGCATCTGATCTTGCACCTAGTTTGTTGTTGACAGGGCCTTCCCATACGCCACCCCTTAATTTGAATTCCATTTTGCAAGTGTTTGTTCACGTACACGACCTCATGGACAAACTTAAGCCGTAAAGTTCAAATCGGTATATTGAAAACAAATCACTCTGGTTACCAAAAAGAACGTAGGTATTAGAATAAAAATTTAAAAAGGCTCATATAAGCCTATATACTTGAACTTTAAATATCTTGGTTCATTTAACTTTAGTAGGACTTCGTGGCTTTCCTTCACTCGGCAGTGCTAGTTTCTGAAAGATCAGAAAACCATACTTGATCACGGCTTTTAAGTGAGAAGGAGCCCAGGGCGCCGGGTCGGGGCGTTCAACGCGCCGGGGCCGAGAAGTTCGCGGGAGGCGCAGGGCGGGGCTTCCTCCCGCCGACTCCGAGCCCGGCTCTACTTTTCCGAGTCCACGTCTCTTCCTTTGGACAGGCGTGTTTCTTCAGGTCGGGACCGGCCGACGTGACAGCCGCAGACCTTTCAAGAGAGAGCTCGGGCCCCGCCTGGAGGATCTCCCCTGGCCGGGGGCAGCGCGGGCCAGCCTGGTCGGGCCTCTCCCGGACTGCGGCGCGCGGCCCCTCGGGCCCGAGCCCGCCGCCGCCTCGCTTCTGGGCGCCCACCGCGCGGCGCCGCGCGCAGCATCCCGGCATGGAGACCGGCTCAGACTCAGGTCAGAGGCCCGCGCGTCCGTTTCGTGTCGCGACCGCCGCAGGCTGCTACGGCGCGGCGGGGCGGCTAGGCCGGGCCGCCCGCGCAGGCCGCCGCGTGCCGGGTTCGCGCGGGGAGCGCTCGCGGGGCGGGCGGCGGCAGGTGGGCAGGACGAGCCGCGAGCGAGCGAGCGAGCGCGGGCGGGCGCGCGAGGGGCCCGGCGGGGGGGCCGCTGGGAGGATGGCTCAGCTCTTTCTAAATATAAAACCGGCGTGAGTTGGGCGAGCGCGGCGCGGAGCCGCAGAGCCACCGCGCGGGCCGGGCGCACCGGGACCCGGCCGACAGACGGCGGCGGCTCCGCAGAGGCGCGAGGCGGTGGGAGCGCCCGAGTCGCGAGCTCGCGGGGGACCGCGAGAGCGACGCGTGCAGCGAGGAGGACGCAGGCGACGGCGGCGGGCGGGCCTCGTGGGCGCAGCGCGACCCGCGCCGAGCGACCGGAGGCGGCTCCCGGCCCCTGCCGCACCGAGAGCGGCGAGCCCCCCGCGCCGCCCGTCCGCGCCCTCCCGCTCCGGCCCCTCCCTTCCCTCCCTCCCTGGCGCAACATGGCTGCGGCCGCCGCCTCCGCCTCCCAGGACGAGCTGAGTAAGTGCCACCGCCAGCCCGCGGCCGCGAGTCAGAGCTGGCGCTGCGCAGGGCCCGGGGCGGCGGCCGGAGCCGGGGCCGGGCGGGCTGCCGGGCCGGGGCGCGCTGCCGCCCGCCGGGAGCCGGGCTGGCTGGCTGGCTGGCTGGCTGGGTGGGCGGGCGGCGGCGGCCGCGGCGTGCGGGGGGCTGGGGCGCCCGGGCCTGGCGGGCGGGCGGGGCGCCGGTCGCCGCCGCTTGCGCTTGTAGGCCTCAGGTTTGCACCGTCACGTTGCGAAATTGAAACTGGAGCCCCGGGCGGAGCCACCTCTGCCCGCGATCCGCCCCGGTCCGTGGGTGGGGGCAGCTTAGCCCCTTGCCCGCTGCTCTCGGGCTGGAGGACGAGCCGGGGGGGCCCAGGGTGGCGGGCTGTGTCTGCCCGTCCCGTCTGACCCCGCCGTGGCCCCGGGTCCCAACTGTTTGGGGGAGTTCTAGAAATGGAGCTTTGGGGGCGGGGGAGAAGGTGCCTCTGTGTGACACCCTCGAAATCAGCGGAAAGGTCAAGAATAGGCGGTGACCCTCAGGTGGAGCAGGAAGGACGGGAGGGCAGAGAGGGTCGCGGGGCTAGACGCAGGGGGGACCGGGGGCTGAGAGCGCTTTCAGAAAGGAGAGCCAGCGCGCACTCGGCCGTAAACGTTGCCGTTTTTCAGGGGACGGCGATCCCTGTTTGGGGAGAGCGGTGGTCACCCTGAATCCCCGGCCGCCCCGCCCGCCGCCCGGGTTCACCTCGATGCTTTGTGGGAAGTGTAGTTCCAGGGCGCCGCAGGCCCACGCTGGGGTCATAAAAATTGAATTTTCCTAGGACACGTAGGATGATTTCTGATTGCGTTTGGGGTGGCTAGACGAAATGCTTAGGTTGAGCTTTTGTTTGTTTTTTCAATGCTGCCCTTCGGTTTATGACAAAAACAAAAAAGGTGTTATTTAGGGATGATGTTTTAAGGGGAATGAAGCATGGGTGAGGTGTCGCAAGCCTTGTGAAGTTTTTGTTGTTATAGTCCCTTCTGCATTTCCATACGAAAGTAGTTATAAACATAGTAATTTGTGTTTCCTTGGGGTTTGGCAGTTTAAAGCTACTTTTATATACGTGATCTCACTCTTGCCCTCATAACAACCTTGTAAGGCAGGTAGGTAGGAATTATCCTTGTTTTAAAGAGGAGGCAGGTTTAGAGAGATTAAGTTCCTTGCTCCTTTGACAGAAAACTGGTGTAGCAGGAGTAATTTGTTCATTCTGAAGCTGAAATAAACAGTTGGTGTGACCCTGGGCAGGATGGAGAGTCTGAGTGGACAAGGTCTCAGGGTGTTTTTGGAGATAGACATGGTTTGAGGGCCGCAGAGTTGATCAGATCCAAGGTGGAGCACCCCTACCAGGCCTCCTGGGGAGATCAGTTCCCTGATTTTTTTTTCTTCCCTTTTTTTGTTATTGTGGTAAAATACACATAAGGTAAAATTTATGGTCATAACCATTTTTAAGTTTATAGTTCAGGGATCTTAAGTACATATTGTTGAGCAACCATCACCACCATCCATTTCCAGAACTCTTCATCTTGCAAAACCGAAACTTTATACCCATTAAACCTGAACTCCCTATCCCACCCGGCTCCACCCTCCCAGCACCTGGCACCCATCATTCTGCTCTCTCTCTGATTTTGACTGCTCTAGGTATCTCATATAAGTGGAATCATACATGATTTTGCCTTTCTGTGACTGCCTTATTTCAGCCTAATGTTACTTCAGAGTTCATCTCTGTTGTAGCATGTGGCCGTATTTTCTTTTATTCCATGTGTGTATATATTGCATTTTCTCATCCATTCATCTGTTGATGGACACTTGGGTTGCTTGCATATCTTACCTGTTGTGAGTAATGCTGCTATGAACATGGGTGTACAAATATCTCTTTGAGACTCTGCTTCCAGTTCTTTTGAGTATATATGCAGAAGTGGGATTGTTTGGTCATATGGTAATTCTATTTTTAATTTTTTGAGGGACCACCATACTGTTCCTACCAAAAGTACACAAGGGTTCCAATTTTTCCACGTTCCTACCAACACTTGTTCTTTTCTGTATTTTTGAAAGTAGCCATTGCAATGGGTTTGAGATGGTCTGTTTAAAATTGTTATACCGCATGGTATCTCAGTTCCTGTAGTACCACTAAACACTTTAAAATCTGAATTACCATTTGGAATGGGGGAAAAAAAACTAGAGGAAAATTGGATATCATTCTTTTTTTTTTTAAAGATTTTATTTAAGAGTGCGAGCGTACACAAGTGTACACGAGCTTGGGGGAAGGGTGGAGGGAGTGGGAGAAGCAGACTTCCTGCTGAGCAGGGAGCCTGATGTGGGATTGGATCCCAGGACCCCAGTATCATGACCTGAGTCCAAGGCAGACGCTTAACTGACTGAGCCCCCCAGGCGCCCCAAATTGGGTATCATTCTGAAGTGGCTGACATATTGTGTACATGCAGCATGCTCCCGTACATCAGGTATCTGTTAAGTGCTGGTAGTACTTCTGGTAATACTTCTGGTAATACTTCTGGAACTTACAGCTTTAGCAGCTACTGAAAAGGAACAAGTAATTCCAATCCTTGCTTTTCCATTGTTTTGTTTGGTCAAGTCATCAATCATCGACCACAAATATCTGTTGACTTGGTTTCTGTGTTCCTTCAGAAGAGATTAAATGTTTGGCCGCTGGTACCTTAGAATAATTTAACTTGAAATTACATACATAAGTACTGGCTAAGCAGTTTCAAATAAGCCACTTTTAGTTTTAGAATAGTTACAATAAAAGGAGAGATGGCCGATAAATGATGCTTTATACAATTTTTCAAAAAGCCAAGAATCTGAATATTGCTGGCTATTATTTTTGACTAGTAGTGATAATAAAAGCAAACTTTTGGATGCCAGCATTGTTTTTTTCCCTAATACTTTATTGTAAAAATCTTCAAAAATACAGAAAAGTTGAAAGTGAGTATTCATATACGTACTACTTAGATTCTGCATTTGATATTTTACCAGCTTTATCATGTATCTGTCCATCTTCCAATCCACCTTTTACAATTTTATTTTAATTATTTTATTTTTTAATTCAACTGTGGTAAAATACACATAATGAAACTTATCATCTTAATCATTTTTTAGTTGTACGGTTCAGTGGCATTAAGTACTCAATCCAGCCTTTTTTGATGTGTTTCAAAGTAAATTGGAGACATCTGTAAACGTACCCCTCAAAATTTCAAGTGTAGCATGAAGTGTTTTGCATATATCCTTTTATTTGTCACAGTAATCCTGAGAGGTGGGTCAAATTATTATTGCCGTTTTATGGAATGGAAAACAGACTTTTTAGGTTCCCAAGGTCCTGCAGCAAGTGAGTGGTGGCGTTGGATCCCAGGTGTCTCAGACTCCAGCGTGCACTCAGCCAGGCTTTAGGCTGTGTTACCTCTGTCTACCGTACTCAGTGTTCGCGCCGATGGAAAGATCTGGTCAGGTGGGCTGCTAAATTCTTAGCTAGATGTTACTTTAGTCCAACTACTGGACTGCTGTTTAACATTGCTGTGGGGTGCAAAAGAAACACCACTGTCCACCAACAGAATTATAATATTGCTGAGGGGAAAGAGGAAGCATACATGTAAACAAATATGGAGGGAGCAAAGTGTATGATTATGTAATATAGATAATGCAAAAATCATATTATCTGTGGTTCCCACATCTGCTATTTAGGGATGTATAGCTGGTAACACTGGGTTTCTATAGATTTCAGATCAGCATTTTTTATCTTTGTATTTGAGGTGATACACATGCCATAAATTTAAATTAAATCTATAGTTGCTTTCAGTTGTATCTGCCACTGCACTTTGCAGGAGCTCCCAAGAAGCAGCACTGTTAGGTTTCTGTTTTATTTCATATTTATCGATTGACTGAATGATTAGTATCATTGACATATGGAAGTTGCCAAAAGGTAAGCAGGACAATCTTGGGCTGGGATTTCTTAGAATTTGTTATTCTTTCACAAATCTCATGTAATCATCACTTTGAATCAGGTGATTGTAAAGCTAATGTTTATTGAAAGCTTACTGTGTGTTCTAGTCCCTTTGTACCTGTTGGCTGACAGAATCCTTACAACACCCCTGTGAGTTTGGTGCTGTTACTGTCTCAGGGGTGGAACTTCTCTCAAATTATAGAGTTAGGGCTTGAATTCAGATTCTCTGATTCCAAAATTGATGTTAATTCTGACTGACTGTTGTATTACTGTCTCTGAAAGGGAGAATACAGTTAATAACAAGAGCGGCATGTTCCTCCCGCCCCCCCCCCCCCCCCCCCGCCCATGTCTTGCTAGCCTCCAGAAGAAATCTGCTGTCGTGTATAAAATGTGGCAGTATTCTGAGGTTCATTGAATAGAAATACTAGATTTTTGGGTGAGATGCCACGATAGAGAACAGTTAGTTCTGACTGTTAAAGATAATTCTGAAATCTAGTTTGTAAATTACTTAAGGTCATGGTGCCAGAACTGTTTGGAATGGAATGAAATTCAGTGCAGGGCATGTGGGCTAGTTTTTCTTCTAATATTATCCTCTGCCAGTTCATGGAAAAGTTGACATTGTGGTTGTGTTTCAGCAGTGGACAGGGAGATTTCTGACAGAGGGAAGGAAGCATTTGAGACTTTTCACCTGGTCAGCTGTTCAGTGGTTTCATATTCTGGGCTTTATAATTATAAGGCATCCTTAGCATCTGATCTTCACTGGGATAAAGACAACTCAGGAAGGAGTATGGCCTGTAATCTTAAAGCACATTGACACTCTTCAGTTTGACCATTTGACAGAACCATGGGGAGCTTCACTTGCAAAAGTTGGCCAGATAATCAACATGTCAAATACCTTCTGAGAGAGGCTCTGCCGGTGCCCGGAAGCCTCGTGGCTCTTTTCGAGGGTGAGACGTGGGAAGCTGTCTGTGTAGCCGTGTGGGGGCACGTGATTCTGTGGCCTACTGAGATAGCCCCAGAGACCGCCATCTATGCAGCGGAGCCGATCTTTGTGGAAATGCTCAATCAAGCCTGTATCATTCAAATTTTGGTTACTTAGTCAAAGAGGAAAGTTAAAATGGGAAATAATGATATTTCTGTTTCTTATCACTTCTATTCTAATTCTTCATTTTTACTCCATTCTGTCTTGACTTGTGTTTCCAATAAACTGTAATATTTAATAAAGGCCAATGTCAGTGAAAGTAGTTGGCACTGGGGCATTCGACCTTGTTCAGGAGATGTTAAAATTATCGGCGCTGCCAACGTGCTCTGATGGTCTAATTCAAGTTTCTGGTCTCTGGTTTCAGGCCTGGCCAGTCTCTGCCTTGTTGCTTGTTGTCTTATATGGCTTATTTTCCCCACACATTTTCAGCTAAGTAAGCAGACTTTAAAAATCAAGTGACTGACTTTTGGTCCTGTCCCCATAGGGCTTATGATCTGTGGACACAGGTTTATATATAAATGTATGTAACTGATACAAAGTGTAATATGAAAAATGCCTTCCACTGTTCTTTGGAAGTTTCAAGTGAGAATAGCTTGAGCTAAGACAGAGGTTGGAAAATACTTTCAGAGGAAGTTTGAGTCTGATGTCCTGGAGTAGGGGTGCTGTGGCTGCGGGAAGTGTTGGGAAAGGAGATGAAATTTGGAGTTTGATACTTGACCCTTTCTGCCTTTTATGTTCTTTTTACGATTTGGGATCTTCGGCAAATTATTCTACCTTTCTAGGTCTAAGTTTCTTTCTCATAAAATTGGGATAGTAAGAAATACTCATAGTGTTGTTATGATTAATGTATATGAAAATGCACTGTATAAACAATTAAGCTCTATGTAAATTATTATTATTATTTAGGTGGGGAGGCAGGAGGACATGAAGCTGGGAAGAGAGGTTGGGACGAGCTTGTGTGGGAATGCCACCACAACTAGTTTGGACTTTGTTCTGTAGACAGTAGAGGACCATCAAAGGCTTTTAAGCTGGAGTGTAACGTGAGTAGGTCTGTTTTATAAGGATAACAGGGGGCAGTGGTGTAACATTGATTGCGTGGATCCAGAGACCGAGAGCAGCAAGACTAATTAGGAGAGTATCGCAGTGGCCAAGTGAAAGAAACCTAGGGTCTGAAGTGGGACAGTGGAAGTGGATTTGGTAAGGAGGTAACATAACCTAGAATCCCTAAAATAGGCAGAAATTATCGGCCAAGTAGATGAGTGTTGTTCAAGAGAGGGAGGAGTTAGAGATGATTCCAAGCATCTACCTGAGGGATTTGTGGGGGGTGGAGAGTATAGTCCCTGACAGATTTAGGGAGGTGGAAGTGGAGAAAAGAGAGAACAGGTTTGTGTTCAACAAAGAAATAATTTGTTGAGTGAATGAGTTGAATTATTGAGGTGCCCATGTTGCATTGTTTAGGGAGACTGGAATAGTAGCTGAAATGTCGTGTGGAGTCAGAGACGGTTTTGAATCCTGGCTCTGCTGCTTTTTGATTAATGTCCTTGAACAAGGGACCTAACTTCTGGGCTTTGGTTTTTTCATCTGTTAAGTGGGATAACCACCAAACCTATTTCACAGAGTTGTTGTAAGAGTGGGAAGAGATAAATATTGCATGTTAAGAACCTGGAATAGCGCTAGGCGTGTGGCTTCCTTGGGTGTGGGAACTTGTTCTGAAGCTTGGGACAGTGTGGGGGTGATGGTAGAGTCAGGGGAATGGGCGTATTGTCCAGAGGACAGCTGTCTGGGGGCTGTGCATATGTAGGGGTGAGAAGAAGACCAAGAAGAACCAGAGAAGGGGATCAGGAGTGCTGAGAGAGGGCAGAGGTTCCCAGGGTTATGAATGTTCACCATTTACATTCTCAGTTGTAATGTGTAGTAACGTGTACCCACCTACTAATACCCTTCTTATAAAACTGTTGTATAATTAACACTTCCTTCCATTTTTAATGTAAGACTTTGTATGTTTATGATTTTGATGTATATGTACACATACACATATATGATGAAATCTATGTTGTATTGATATTCCAATGTTCGTCTTCGGTGAATAATTTGGAAGTATTAGCCTGTTACTTCTATACAACCACTTTTATTTGTGGACATACTCCTTATCTTTCTCCAGTTTGGTAATCACTATAATTTTTTCCTCCTCATTCTGAATTTGCAAAGCAGGGCATCAAATTAGATCTTAGCATAGAAATGAAAAGTGCTTTTTTTTTTAAATTTCTTAATGGTAGCTATGAATATAAATCTTTTAATTGCTTTTTTTTCCTGGTGTTCTAAATAATAGATTCTTTATACAATTGCATATGTACGAGTGGATGAACCTACCATTGGTGATCCAGAGGATTTTTGTCAAGACTGGATAAACCATGTATCACATTGATTGTAGAGGTTAGTAGTTCCTTAGTTTCTTAGGATGTGTGCATTTTTTTGTAGTAGCATTTAAAAATGCATAGGTTATCAAGTAGCAAGAAATTTCCTGCCAAGATCTTCATGGGTTTTTCTCCTTTTCCAGCTATCCTGAGAGAGTTAGTGAAGTTCATGTTAGTTTATATATTCCTGAAGCCTCTATTGTCTGTCATCACATAAACATAAATTTAAACAATTAGCAAGAGAGAGAAAAAGATAAAACTTGAAGACATCACTTAGCAGGGTGCACAAGGAAAAGACTGTGTTAGTTTTCAAGTAGTATTGTCTGCCACAATAAAAAATGACTTTACATGCTCCTGAAATGTCATCCTGGAGTTAACGGTTTTATTTGTAAAAAAAAAAAAAAAAAAAAAAAGAGAGAGAAAAAAAGGGGGGCATTGAAAGAGGCATCATCATAGTAATTGGATATTCCTAATTCTGCCTTTTTGACATGTACTGTGATGAAAAAGCCACTAAATTCTACTTAATTCTGGGGCTGAATAAGACTAGTGTCGGTGTCATTCTTGAATGATATTGGATGGTCCTTTGATTGAAACTCTGTAAATTCAGATTGTAATTCTCTGATACCATGAGCTCAATATCCAGTGTACCTCGGATTTTGTGGCTTCAATCCAAAGGTGCATTTTATTGCTTCTAATTTAACGATTGCATTCCCCTTCCCCCAGTGCATTCTGTTTTTCGGTATGTATATTGCTGATGATGATGTATGATTCCTTAATTCAGTTAGGTGGAATTTTGAGGGATAGAATGAATGGAGTATTTTATAAATCAAAGTTCAACTTTAGCATAAACTTTGGTTTATTTTTGCTATCTCACATATCTTCATTCCATTATAGAGAAATGGAAAACTGCGAGGTTGGAGGAATTGTTTAGAAGAAAAATGAAGATATTGTTTATTTGCTCCCAAATTCTTTCTCAGTGCTTTTGGGCCTGTGACAGATGTGTTAATGAAATTATGATATACCGAAGGCAAGCAGGTCAAACCACAAATGCTGGAATTTAAATAGTGACTTAAAGAACTTTCTAGAGTTTACACATCCAAATGAGCATTGTCCTAAGTAATTAACTGCTTTGGTGGATCTTAACTATCACATGTTTGACTTTTATGCAGTCTGAACTCTTGCATAGTATTATTGTCTCCTCTAAGCTGGCTTTCATAAGCTGAACTAATCTTTCTGCTCATTAGTTTACTAACATTGATTTCTAACTGGGCATTGGCCAGCTGCTATCTCTGGGGGAAAGGGCTTCCTTGGGAGGTGGGAGTGTTTGTGGAGCTCAGTGCATCTGGAGTGTGGCACTTACTCAGTAAATCTGGGGTACAGATTTAGGGCTTCTGTCTCATCACTTGGCCCAACCCTGCCAAGCTAACCCTGTGACTTCTTCCTTCCCTCTGTGTGTGTGTGTGGAGGGGGGCAGGGGGATGTGTGTGAGCAGGAGAGGGTCGCCTTGCTTAGGGCTATGCTGGGTTGGTCAGGGGGGCTCAAAGTAGCCTGACACCATCTCCAGGTGGCTGGCTAGGACTTCGGAAGCGGCAGGAGAAGAAAGACTCCTTGCCCCTTCCCTGCTCAGAGTCAAGAGCGCATCCTCGTGCAGGGGTTTCCATATTGGAGTGTCTGCCTGGGTCCTGGGGGTAAGATGGTGGGCTGGAGGACAGGAAGTTGGTCTGTCTGACTGCTTGGTTCTGGGAGTAAGGGGTACCAGCAGGGACTGTGTCAGCAGGCACCTCGTGCTCCAAGCCTTATTGCTTGCAGAAGTTCTTATCTGTCTCCCCTTTGGGCAGCCTTGGCTGGAAGGAGCCATGATGGAATGGATCCTCTCCCCATCTCTGACTTATATTGATTACTACTGGACTTCCTGACATTCTTCTTTTAAGTATGTTTGCATTTAATAAGTTTTTTTTTTTTTTTAAGGTAGGGATTGGGGCAAACATCTTTTTAAAAACCTAGCAGTAGAGATCAAAATTGAAAGCATTTATTCCTGAAGAAGGATCTCGCTGGCCTCATTTGGATTTTGTCACTTAAGTATTAGAGTGGCATTTAGTGAATCGAAATGGCATATAGAAATCAATAGATGATGTGGACTTTAACTAC
Source organism: Halichoerus grypus (assembly GCF_964656455.1). Lineage (NCBI taxonomy): Eukaryota > Metazoa > Chordata > Mammalia > Carnivora > Phocidae > Halichoerus > Halichoerus grypus. The sequence continues at coordinate 72,729,154 of NC_135725.1, read as the reverse complement.
TTTAACCTTAGTTAGTATCTGGTTAGATAATTCACAGGTTTGATCTACCAGAAAAGACTATTACATATAAAATCTAGATGGCAGCTAGGCCTTCCTTACTCTTTGTAGTTTTAGCCTCACACTCCTAATTGCAGAGGTTGTCAAAGTCCAGAGCTGGTCATCTCTCCGCCACCCCCAACCCCCCATCACACCCTGTTCTTGTGAATTTCCTGTAATTTACTTTACTTATGCTTTTCTTCTGTTAGGTTCCCATTTCTGAAAATGATATTTTGGTTCCACTCATGTCAGCTTGGACACGAAAACCCACCTGTTTCACTGGTTTACACACACACACACACACACACTCACTCACTCACTCACTCACTCACTCACTGACTCCACTCTCCCAAGCATTTCAGTAATTTAGTTAACTCTGGAAGATGTGAGTCATGGGGAAAGTCTTGGTGTAGAGTGTTTGACTTTCTGTCCTTTCACTGTTCTGTCCTCTCTCTCCACCTTTTTCTTTTCTCCTCTCCTCTCTGTAGTAATTACTGCATCCCTCCTGATTTGGAGCAGACCAGTTCTTTTTTTTTTTTTTTCCAAAGATTTTTATTTATTTATTTGACAGAGACACAGCGAGAGAGGAAACACAAGCAGGGGCAGAGGGAGAGGGAGAAGCAGGCTTCCCGTGGAGCAGGGAGCCCGATGCGGGGCTCGATCCCAGGACCCCGGGATCATGACCTGAGCTGAAGGCAGATGCTTAAGGACTGAGCCACCCAGGCGCCCCATGGAGCAGACCAGTTCTGCCACACAATCAGACCGTCCAGAATTCCTCCCACTTTTTTTTTTTTAAACCCTAGGCACTCGTCATAGTATTAAAATATATATAGTCCCTTTTTCAAGAGATTCTGATGTCAGGTATTATAAATTGTCACCAGTCCCCTCCTTACCCTTGCTACAGATGTTAAATGTATAAACTTCTAACTAACTTTTCTAGTGCATGAGGAATTAATATTTCATACATTCAACAGGTATTTGAGCAACTCCTCTCTGCAAGCGACTGAATTTAGTGCTGGGATACCAAGAGACTTAAGTCACAGTTTCTCAACCTGAGGAGCTCTATAGAAGGATGGAGGGTAGAGGAGTGGGTACTTAGGTGGAATCAGATTGAAATCACACCTCAAAGAACTGCTTTGGTCTAGGGAGGAGAAGATTGGGCAGTTACATAATGTGTAGCAAAAGACAGTGAGTGAGTGCCAGGAGAGATGTAGAAGAGAGATCTGTGGGAGTTTGTAGGGCTCAGATGGGATGTATAAGTGTGCAGCACGTAATATTTGAGCTGGACCTTGAATGGGAGGAATTGGCTGTGTGGAGAAGGAGACTATTCCCCGTTGGGGGACTTGGTTGACCAAATAATTGGGCAGGGAAAACATGGTACACTTAAGAAGCTATTGCGATTTGGATTGCTGTTGCGGGAGTAATAGGGTGCATGGTTGAGAAGATTCTTTTGGAGCTAGATTGGCCATTAGGAAGGAAGGACTCTTTCTCTGATCTGATAATTCACCCTAGGCATGTGCTAGTTGCTTTTTTTTTAAATGTACTTTTATAGAAGTACTTCTTTTTTTATCCCCTTTGGCAAAGACCTTCCGCTTGTATTTGGACCCAGTTTGTAAGCCGGCTTAAGCAGAAACAAGGCACTTATTTTAGGGAGTTTTATGGAAACCCGAGGGGCCTTCACGAAATAGAAATCATCCAGTTCTTCCAGTCGCTCTTTGTGCCTTTGTGCCCATTCTTTCTTCAGACCAGCTTCTTCTGATTCTGTTTCATAGAGTAGGCTAAAGATGCCCATGTCCTATCCATTGGCTTTATAGGTCCAGGCACTCAAGGGATGCTTGACTTTTTGGTCCCACTTCTGAATTTCTGAGGAAGGTATGAATTGAGTCGGGACCCATCCTGACACATTGACTATGGCCAGGATACAAAGTCATGTTGTACATGGTTGTCCAGTAAGCCTTTGTATCATTTCCACCCCCTTTCTCTGCTTCAGCAGTGCTGCAATTTAGCATGTTGAAGGAGCATTGGGTTTGGAGTTGGACTGGCCTGGAGTTTGAACCTGAGCCCTGACACTTGCTACCTCATAGTCTTGATTGACATTCTTCTTCTTCCTTTTTTTAAATCAGCATTCTTAATGAATTCTAGGCTCTGTTTCTTCATGTGTAAGTTGAAGCTAATATTACCCTACTTCAATAAATAGTACTTTAGAGGGAAGTGTACTGCATTCTAGTGTGTACTTGGAAGGTAAAGACCTCTCGAGGTTCAACTTAATGATTCTTTGTCTTATTAGCTTGGTGACCTTCGGCAAATCAGATCCTGAGCCTGTTTTTCATCTATAGATGCAGACAATAGTTACCCACCTCGCAGTGTTTTTTGAGGCTCAAAGGGCTGTGTGAAACTGCTTTGTGACTATAATGTGTTTACGTATGTATGAATCAGAAGAAAGTAAGTACCACGAGGGACAATATTTCCTTGTGAGATTATTCCATTAGAGTTTAGTACATTTCTATGGTAACTTGATAGATCTTTCTCAAAATATCTTGTAGCTTTAGATTATTAATTGATTTATGATGCAGTGGGCAGTGGTCTAGGTATTTTCAGCTTTCCATTTCAATCTCAGGTTCCACTTAAGCTCTAACCTGATTAACAATTTAAAATTTACTTTCATATTCAGAAAAAATAATGTTCTTTGTAGAAAACTTAAGCAGCCTTAAAAACATTCCTAAACCTGTTACCCTGAAATAACTGTTTTCTCTTAATTCAAACAAGTAATTCATGCTGATGAAGTAAATTAGCAATGACATAAAATTAAGCCAAAAAAGGATCCTCTGAAATTCCATCACATGGAGATAACCACTACCTTAAATTTAGTAACTTTTCCTTTTCTTTTTGATGGTGTATGCTTGCCTTGCATACTTTGTAAGGAATGTTTTGATGTTCAAGTTGTTATGAAAAGATGATACATCTGAGGAAATGGACATACTGCTATTTCTTTTTCTTTTTTTTTTTTTTTAATTTTTTGTATAGGTGATTATGTGAGTGAAAAACCAGTATTTGCCTTTTCTAATCCTGTGAACAAATAGCCTTTCTTCCTTAACTCAGAAGTCAAAGTTGTATTTTTTTGGAGTGATCTGAAGTATGAGTGATTTATGTGGGCAGTTTTATTTGTCAGGAATAATTACATGTTTTCAGAAATATCAGTGGCTAATGGTGGATAACATTAAAGTGAAGTCCTTGAACCTTTACTGGTTATTTCTTCCTTGGGAGGGGTAGAAGGAAGGAAGGTCCCTTCTTTGTCTCTACAGAGAAATTGAAGACAGGTGAATAATATGAATTATAGAAATATTTAATGGAAACTAAATGAATGTATTTATTTTTAGTAGGCTTTTTTTCCTACTTGAATGTAATAGTTGACATAAGCTAAATTGGAAATTGTTTTTTGTTTTGGGATTGAAGAATTTCAGTGTTTTGATATATTTTTTTGAGACTAAGTTTTGTTTTTTTTAAGATTTATTTATTTTAGAGAGTGCACTCACACGGTGGGGTGGGCGGCAGAAGGAGGGGAGAGAAGAGAATCTTAAGCAGGCTCCACACCCGGCGCGGAGCCCAGTGCCCTGAGATCATGACCTGAGCCGAAATCAAGAGTTGGATGTTCAGCCGACTCAGCCACCCAGGTGCCCCTGAGACTAAGTTTTTTTAAACGACTTTATTTTTTTTTTTAGAACAGTTTTAGGTTTACAACAAAATTGAGAAGGCACAGAGAGATTTCCCATGTTACCCCCCCCACTTTACTCCCTCCTCCCACCCATAGCATGGCTTCTCCCATCAGCATCACTCACCAGCATGTACATTTTTAATCAAGGATAAACCACATTGACACATAATCACCTGAAGTCCATAGTTTATATTACAGTTCACTCTTGGTGTTCTGCATTGTATGGGTTTGGACATATATCCCTCATTATAATATCATACAGAGTATTTTCACTGCCCTAAAAATCCTCTGTTCTCCTCCAATTCATCCCTCCTTCCCCATTCCTTCCTGGAAACCACTGATCTTTTTACTGTCTCCATAGTTATGCCTTTTTGGGAGTATTATATAGTTGGAATCAAACAGTATGCAGCCTTTTCAGATTGGCCTCTTTAGTACTGCTACTACTACTAAGTAGTAATGTGCCTTTAAGGTTCCTCCGTGTCTTTCCACGACTTGAAAAAACTCTTTGGCACTGAAAAATATTCTGCTGTTTGTATGTCAGTTTATTTATCCGTTCACCTACTGAAGGATATCTTGGTTGCTTCCAAGCATTGGCCATTACAAATAAGCTGCAGTAAACATCCCATCCGGGTCTTTGTGTGGACGTAAGTTTTCAACTGCTTTGGGTAAATAGCAAGAAGTGCGATTGTTGGATCGTATGGTGAGATTCTTTAGTTTTTTAAGGAACCTCCAAACTGTCTTTCAAAGTGACTTTGCCATTTTGCATTCCCACCAGTAAATGTTCTTATTTTTGTCCTTCCATATTCTTTAAGGTTCCTCTTAAGTTTTAAAATTCTGTGCTTTAAATTTCTTTCTTTATCCTTGAAACATGGCTTCTTTCAACAGATTTTTGTAAAAAAAAAAAAAAAAAAAAAAGGTGTTTTTACTGAAGAATATTTGAAAAATACATGAAAGTATAAAGAAGAAAAATTACTGATATATTTTCTTCCCCCTTTTATGTAGTTGTATCCTAAAATAAAATTAGTACGGTGTGTATATTCTTTTTTAAAATAATGAAATATTTCAAGTATGAAGAAAGTATAGAGATTAATCTTAGAAATACTTATGTATGTCCTACCCATCTTTGTCAAATCTTTATATTTTTTGCTGTTAGCAAAAAATTTTTTATTTAAGAAATAAATATTAGAGATACAGTTCAAGCTTGCTGTGTTACCCCTTACAATTTCCCTTTCATTCTCTTTTTTCCTCTTCTCTCCCCTTTTCCTTCTCTCTTCCCTTCTAGCCCAGAGGTGGTCATTCCTGTGAAGTATATATATCATATGCACCATATATATAGCATTTAAATCAAATTGTACATATCCTTCTGCACTTGCTTTCATTGATCTTAGGTTTTCAGATATTGTCATGTTGGTCCATGTGACATTTAACTCTTGTTTATTTTCACTGAGGTATGACCATGCCACAATTTCTCTATCCGTTTTCCTGTTGACTGACATTTAGATTGTTTCCATGTTTTTCCTTTTACTGACCCTGTGTGTATGATCAGTTTCTTACAGGTGTTCCTTTTGCTTGTCTTTGCCTAGGAGAGTTTTTCTCCAGGATAGTGTTACACAAAGTGTGGTCTAAGGAAGGAAGAATTACTTTTTGCAAATAGGGAACTGTGGAAGAGTGTAAATTAACTGTCATTGTTAATTTATTTAATATTTCTCGTAAGACATTCTCAACGAAGGAAGAGTGTTCCTTATCTTTTTCTGACTGGTGACAGTTTGCAGCTGGGTTACTTTGAACAGCACTGCTTTAGGGTATGTTACTCCCTGGCGTAGAGTTGGTAGAGATTTGTTTTCAGAGATGGTATTGGTGTACACCCCATCAACAGTGAGCTCAAGTACCTCTTGGTTTGTTTCCAGTCTCTGCCAACAATTGGTAGATTTGCAAAGTTTCTTTCTTTTTAAAAAGATTTTATTTACTTATTTGACAGAGAGAGAGACAGTGAGAGAGGGAACAGAAGCAGGGGGAGTGGGAGAGGGAGAAGCAGGCTTCCCTCTGAGCAGGGAGCCGGATACAGTCCAACTGACTGAATCACCCAGGTGCCCCTTGCAAAGTTTTTCTGATGTGAAGGGTGCAGTATTGTATCTTACTGTGTTAATTTTGCATGCTCCTGATCAGTGTGATTGAGCATCTGTGTTATTTAGTATATGGGTATCATCTCTGAATTGCTTGCTTATATCCTTTTTTCTTTAAAGACATTGGGATTAATTTGCTTTTTCTTGATTTGCAGGAATGTTTAAAGTATTTTGTATAGGGGCGCCTGGGTGGCTCAGTCCTTAAGCATTTGCCTTGGGCTCAGGTCATGATCCCAGGGTTCTGGGATTCAGCCCTGCATCGGGCTCCCTGCTCTGCGGGAAGCCTGCTTCTACCTCTCCCTCTACTGCTCCCCCTGCTTGTGTTCCCTCTCTCGCTGTGTCTCTCTGTCAAATAAATAAATAAAATCTTTAAAAAAAGTATTCTGTATTTAAGTCCTTTTCATTTAAAAACATTGTTGCTTTTTATAACTTATCTTTTTATTTTATGTTTTGTGTTTTATGATATTTTTAAATCTTAACCCATTAGTCTTTTATGTTTTGTGCCCAAGTTTTAATTTTCCCTTCTTAGTTTTACTTTAAAGTCTTTAAAATTCTACTTTTTACATATGTCATTAATCTACCTGCAAGGGATTTTTAGGTATTTCTTTTCTATATGGGTAAACAAATTTTTTTCCAGTTTTCATTGACTAGTTCATTTTTTTCTTTGCCTAGTTCTTCTGGCCCCATAACTCCGTTTTCTTCCTGTTTTTGTATGCTGCCTATCATTTCCTTTTTTGGATTCTCCTTCCTTTATCCTTAAATGCTGTTGTCTCGGACACTGTGTCTGGCTTTCTGGTACTTACTTTCAGCGTACAACTAGCATATACAAGTGCTCAGACCTGTACCACATCCTTGCCTCTTCCTTCTTCACTCTGTTGATCCATGACCACCAAGCCCTGACACAGGGTGGGGTTTCAGTGCATCAGTGATCTAGTTAGGGAAGTTAGTGCTTCACAGTGGAAAGTAGGAGGGTGCTGGGCCTTGAGGGAGGAGAGAATTTAGATGAGCAGGGAGGAGGTGGAAGGGTGAGTTGCAACTTGACACATTTGGTGTTAGCTTCTGATTCATAATGGTGAGCTTTCTCTCTTGTCATTTTTTGACCTTTGATTTTTGTACATTGTTCCATTTTGTCTTAACTACCACTTCAATGAGACAAAGTCACGTGACCTTCTGGCGATGCTCTCGAGCAGGGCTCCCTGTGTGTGGTGTGGTATGTGTAGCATGGTGCCCTGTAGAAAATAGGGTCGTTATTGCAGACAGTGGCACAGTGTCCGCGGGGTTTTTTAGACTGAAGATCAGAAGACCCCATTCTGGTTCTTGCCCTGCTGCTTATTACCTCTGTGAACTTAGGGGAGTCCTTAAAACCCACTGTGGTTTTTATGTTGAACAGTCTTTTAGTCCTCTCCAACTGTGAGTTCAGTAGAAATCTTTGTGGTACAGGTTTCAAAATAAATTTTTTTTTCTTGGGTGGTAGTTTCATGGATGTTTATAATTCATGAAACTGCACACTTCCATTTTGTGCACTTTTGTAGATGTTTTATTTCACAATGAAAAAGATTTTAAGAACCCACAAAAGGCTAGGTTTCTTTTTTCTTTTCTTTTTTTTTTTTTTTTAAAGATTTTATTTATTTATTTGACAGAGAGAGACACAGCGAGAGAGGGAACACAAGCAGGGGGAGTGGGAGAGGGAGAAGCAGGCTTCCCGCTGAGCAGGGAGTCCGATGTGGGGCTCAATCCCAGGACCCTGGGACCATGACCTGAGCCCAAGGCAGACGCCTAACGACTGAGCCACCCAGGCGCCCCAAGACTAGGTTTCTTATGTCCATGTGCCCCCTCCCCCCGCAAAAAAAATTCCGGCTAGATTAAAGACTTGAATGCAGAAAGCAAAATCATAAGAGTAGGAAGAAAACATAGGTAAATATATGTGGCAGGGGTCTCCAAGTCCACCTCCAGGTTCAGTGAGTTGAATTCACAGGACTCCACATATATTTGTACTCATGTCTAAGATGTATTACAGTGAAAGGATAAAAAGCAAAATCAGCAAAGGGAAAAGGCACATATGTGGAGCAAAGTCCAGAGGAAACCAGGTACAAGCGTCCAAGAGTCCTCTCGAGTGGAGTCACACAGGACGTGCTTAATCCCTCTAGCAGTGAGTTGTGACAACACGCGTGACACGTTGTCTACCAGAGATGCTCATTAGAGACTCAGTGTCGAGGGCTTTTAATCAGTGCTGCTCATGTTGGCATCTTCTGCCTAACACGTACCACAATTCCAGAGTCTGAGAAGGAAAGCAAGTGTTCAGCATAAACCATATTGTTTGTACAAAGGGTTTAGGCCCAGTGAGCCACTCTTAGCAGTTCTGGGAGTGGGGGGATCTCTCCTGAAACCCATTTCCAGATGGCAGCCAAGGGCCAGCCTGGCAGGCGCGCGTTTCTAAGGATAGCTGTCTCAGGCCTGCTATGTTAACTCTTTTCTTTTTCTTCCTTTCTTTTTTTTTTTTTTTTAAGATTTTTTATTTATTTATTTGACAGAGAGAGACACAGTGAGAGATGGAACACAAGCAGGGGGAGTGGGAGAGGAGAAGCAGGCTTCCCGCGGAGCAGGGAGCCCAATGCAGGGCTCGATCCCAGGACCCTGGGACCATGACCCGAGCCAAAGGCAGACTCTCAACGACTGAGCCACCCAGGCGCCCCTATGTTAACTCTTTTCTGCAGAATATAATATTTTTTAGTAATCTTAGAGTAAGAAAGGCATTTCTAAGCATGACTAGAAGCTCTGAAGCCATAAAAGGAAGGAAGGGTAAATTTATGTTTTAAAAACTTAGATATGAAAAGGAAGTGCTGTAGAGTCACAAGGCAAGTATTTATGATGTGTGGGAGAATAGGGGGAGATTTTTTTCCCCAATATATAAAAGCTTTTATAGGTCAGCAACTCAAAAGAATAATGAGTAATTTGCTGAGGAAGGTATTTCAAAGGACCAATAAATATTTGAGAAGATACTTTACCTCAGTGATAAAATAGGTATAAAATAAGACAACAGTCTTTTCATCTGTCATATTCAGCTAAGATTGATTATTTACAGTCTTTATAAAATTGAGTACTCAGTGTAGGAGTGGGTATGGGGAAATTGCTACTTGTATACACTGCTGGTGGTATAAATAAGCACAGACTTTTTAAATTAAGTTTTTAATTTTAACTCCAGTGTAGTTAACATACAGTGTTATATTAATTTCAGGCATACAACATAGTGATTCAACACTTCATACATTACTCAGTAGCACAGACTTTTTGAAGGGTATTTTTCCAAAATCTATTAAACTTGATGACACACCTCCCCTTTGACTCAGCAGTTCCATTTCTAGAGTTTTAGCTTACAGAAACCCATACAAGTGCACAGATGCATGGATAAGAATGTTCTTTGAAGCATTGTTTGTGGTCCTAACTGGTAATAACACAAATAGAGGGTTGGTTCAATACGTTATACTACTTCTATAGACAGTCTTCCTGTAGCCATTGTTAATTAGATTTTTATTTAGTGCTATGGAAAAATATTTAAGATTTTATATGTAACCAAACATTTTTTTAGTGTTCTTCATTTGGTATTTAAAACCTGACCTGAATGGATATGTGGTTCTTTATAATCTTTGATTATCCCACTTAGTGTGAGTGCCCATATGTTTTATTACAGAAATATGACTGTATTTGATTACAGGTACTGCTCTAGAACCCATTGGATGGATGGGGTTATTTGAAATACACAGTATATTCACTATATTATCATTCTAAAATCTAAAATATTCTGAGACATGTATTGCTCCAAAGGTTTCTGGTAAAGGACTTGTATTAATCAAAAGGAGAAAGAAAGGGGCACCTGGGTGGCTCAGTCGTTAAGGTTCTGCCTTTGGCTCAGGTCATGATCCCAGGGTCCTGGGATCGAGCCCCGCATCGCGCTCCCTGCTCGGCGGGAAGCTTGCTTCTCCCTCTTCCACTTACCTGCTTGTGTTCCCTCTCTTGCTCTCTCTCTGTCAAATAAATAAATAAAATCTTAAAAAAAAAAAGGAAAAAGAAAGGCAAACTGTAAAATACTCTATGTTATATTCCAGTTTTTAGGTTAAAATAATGTTAGTTTTATGAACAGGAAATAATAGTTCAGAATATATTCTCCACATTTAACAGTGATTATCTGAGGTTATGGCAATGTCTTTTTCTCAGAAGTGAAAATACTTTGATACGCGTTTGTATGCAGTGAATAATGTCGGAGTTGTGGAGAGGGTGGAACTGGCTTCTGACTCTGAAGTAGTGTTGGTCGTGTCTCAGATACTGTGTGATGGCCTGGAGGATCTCACTTTCTACAACTGAAGACTTAGTCTGTATGAAAGATGAATTTGAGTGTTGGATTCCTTTTGAATTTTCAGAACTTTTGGTTACAATCCTTTTTTTTAACATAATTTTATTATGTTAGTCACCATACATTACATCATTAGTTTTTGATGTAGTGTTCCATGATTCATTGTTTGTGTATAACACCCAGTGCTCCATGCAATACGTGCCCTCTTTAATACCCATCACCAGGCTAACTCATTCCCCCACCCCCTCCCCTCTAAAACCCTCAGTTTGTTTCTCAGAGTCCGTAGTCTCTCATGGTTCTTCTCCCCCTCTGACTCCCCCCCCCCTTCGTTTTTCCTTTCCTACTATTGTCTTTTTTTTTTTTAACATATAATGTATTATTTGTTTCAGAGGTATAGGTCTGTGATTCATCAGTCTTACACAATTCACAGCACTCACCATAGCACATACCCTCCCCAATGTCCATCACCCAGCCACCCCATCCCTCCCACCCCCCAACATTCCAGCAACCCTCAGTTTGTTTATTGAGATTAAGAGTCTCTTATGGTTTGTCTCCCTCTCTGGTTTCTTCTTGTTTCATTTTTTCCTCCTTTCCCCTATGATCCTCTGTCTTGTTTCTCAAATTCCTCATATCAGTGAGATCATATGATACTTGTCTTTCTCTGATTGACTTATTTTGCTTAGCATAATACCCTCTAGTTCCATCCACGTTGTTGCAAGTGGCAAGATTTCATTGTTGTTGTTTTTTTTTGGTGGCTGCATAATATTCCATTGTATGTATATATATATATATATATATATATACCACATCTTCTTTATCCATTCATCTGTTGATGGACATCTTGGCTCTTTCCATAGTTTGGCTATTGTGGACATTGCTGTTCTAAACACTTGGGGTGCACGTACCCCTTCAGATCACTACATTTGTATCTGTGGGGTAAATACCCGGTAATACAGTTGCTGGGTCGTAGGGTAGCTCTATTTTCAACTTTTTGAGGAACCTCCATACTCTTTTCCAGAGTGGCTGCACCAGCTTGCATTCCCACCAACAGTGTAGGAGGGTTCCCCTTTCTCTGCATCCTCGCCAACATCTGTCGTTTCCTGACTTGTTAATTTTAGCCATTCTGACTGGTGTGAGGTGATATCTCATTGAGATTTTGATTTGGATTTCCCTGATGCTGAGCGATGTTGAGCACTTTTTCATGGGTCTGTTGGCCATTTGGATGTCTTCTTTGCAGAAATGTCTGTTCATGTCTTCTGCCCATTTCTTGATTAGATTAGTTGTTCTTTGGGTGTTGAGTTTGATAAGTTCTTTATAGATTTTGGATACTAGCCCTTTATTTGATATGTCATTTGCAAATATCTTCTCCCATTCTGTCAGTTGTCTTTTGGTTTTGTTCACTGTTCCCTTTGCTGTGCAAAAGCTTTTTATCTTGATGAAGTCCCGATAGTTCATTTTTGCCCTCGCTTCCCTTGCCTTTGGCTGTGTGTCTAAGAAGTTGCTGTGGCTGAGGTTGAAGAGGTTGCTGCCTGTGTTCTCAAGGATTTTGATGGATTCCTGTCTCACATTTAGGTCTTTCATCCATTTTGAGTCTATTTTTGTGTGTGGGCTAAGGAAGTGGTCCAGTTTCATTCTTCTGCATGTAGCTGTCCCATTTTCCCAGCACCATTTGTTGAAGAGACTGTCTTTTTTCCATTGGACATTTTTTCCTGCTTTGTCGAAGATTAGTTGACCATAGAGTTGAGGGTCCATTTCTGGGCTTTGTATTCTGTTCCATTGATCTGTGTGTCTGTTTTTGTGCCAGTACCATACTGTCTTGATGATGACAGCTTTGTAATAGAGCTTGAAGTCCGGAATTGTGATGCCACCGGCTTTGCTTTTCTTTTTCAACATTCCTCTGGCTATTTGGGGTCTCTCCTGGTTCCATACAAATTTTAGGATTATTTGTTCCATTTCTTTGAAAAAAGTGGATGGTATTTTGATAGGGATTGCATTAAATGTGTAGATTGCTCTAGGTAACAGACATTTTCACAGTATTTGTTCTTCCAATCCATGAGCATGGAACGTTTTTCCATTTCTTTGTGACTTGCTCAATTCTTTCATGAGTATTCTATAGTTTTCTGAGTACAGATCCTTTGCCTCTTTGGTAGATTTATTCCTAGGTATCTTATGTTTTTGGGTGCAATTGTAAATGGGATCGACTCCTTAATTTCTCTTTCTTCTGTCTTGTTGTTGGTGTATAGGAATGCAACTGATTTCTGTGTGTTGATTTTATATTCTGCCACTTTACTGAATTCCTGTATGAGTTCTAGCAGTTTTGGGGTGGAGTCTTTTGGGTTTTCCACATAAAGTATCATATCATCTGCAAAAAGTGAGTTTCACTTCTTCTTTGCCAATTTGGATGCCTTTTATTTCTTTTTGTTGTCTGATTGCTGAGGCTAGGACTTCTAGTACTGTGTTGAACAGCAGTAGTGATAGTGGATATTCCTGCCGTGTTCCTGACCTTAGGGGAAAAGCTCTGTTTTTCCCCATTGAGTATGATATTTGCTGTGGGTTTTTCATAGATGGCTTTTATGATATTGAGGTATGTACCGTCTATCCCTACATTCTGAAGAGTTTTAATCAAGAAAGGATGCTGTACTTTGTCAAATGCTTTTTCTGCGTCTATTGAGAGGATCATACGGTTCTTGTTCTTTCTTTTATTAATGTATTGTATCACATTGACTGATTTGTGGGTGTTGAACCAACCTTGCAGCCCACGGATAAATCCCACTTGGTCGTGGTGAATAAACCTTTTAATATACTGTTGGATCCTATTGGCTAGTATTTTGGTGAGAATTTTTGCATCCATGTTCATCAGGGATATTGGTCTGTAATTCTCCTTTCTGATGGGGTCTTTGGTTTTGGGATCAAGGTAATGCTGGTTTCATAAAATGAGTTTGGAAGTTTTCCTTCCATTTCTGTTTTTTGGAATAGTTCCAGAAGAATAGGTATTAATTCTTCTTGAAATGTTTGGTAGAATTCCCCTGGGAAGCCATCTGGCCCTGGGCTCTTGGGAGATTTTTGATTATTGCTTCAATTTCCTTACTGGTTATGGGTCTGTTCAGGTTTTCTATTTCTTCCTGGTTCAGTTCTGGTAGTTTATACTTCTATAGGAATGCATCTATTTCTTCCAGATTGTCTAATTGGTTACAGTCCTTCTTGTTTCTGAATAGACACTTTTGGGGTCCTAGGCCTAATTTGCCTTGTCACTTTCATGAGGTGGTTTCCTGGGTTGGGTAAGGGCACAGAATTCAGATACCTTTTTTTTTTTTTTTAAGATTTTGTTTATTTGAGAGAGAGAGCATGGGCATGAGCGGGGCAGGGCAGGGGGGAGGCAGAGAGAGAAGTGGGGCTCGATACCAGGACTCTGAGATCATGGCCTGAGTTGAAGGCAGCTGCTTAACTGACTGAGCCACCCAGGCGTCCCTGGAGTTCACATTCTTTCTGTGCCTCTAAAAACAGGATTCAGGGACCATACTATTGCTAAATCTTTACTTTTAATTTTGTTAGCTTTGACAGGTTGATAATTTTAGTACTTGATTATATCAGGACTTATTTACATTTCTTTTCATAAAGCTTGAACATGATTAATTACCTTTTATTTAAAGTATGGTGTGTATCTAAAGATGGCATAAGAGTGTTACACTGATCCTCCTCAAAGGGTGTAGGAGGCTTTAACTCTTCCTCTGGTATACTTGGCCCGTTTTGGAGGGACTCCATATGATGTTTGGTGCCCTTTTGGCATTCCCATGGTCCCATCATAAATAATTTTATTGCATTTAGGATGCTACATTTTCTTTCCTAGTGAGGGAGAGCGGAAGGTTTAGGCACTATACTGGGGAGACATAGGAAGAAACCGAATGGTTGTATGAAAAACGAAAGAGACCGGTATCACTTGGCTTTTTAAGCCTTTGGTACAGATTGTCTAGGTCAGTTTGTTATGAAGAATTTAACTTTCTGCCTTCTTCCCCAGAACAATTCTTCCATCGTTTCTGTAGCTAAAATCTGTGGGCAGTGTTTACTGCCTGAGATCTGAGAGGCACTAGGGCAGAGCCTCCTGTGCTGGCACGAGTGCTGCAGGCTGATTTCACAGTCACCACGTAGAATCGTCTCGTCTGCTACTCTCACAGCTGTCCTGCCTGCCTTTTCCTCCTTCCTTCTTCTTTACTCTTTTCTTCGTCCTTTATTATTGACCTTTGGGCTAACTTTGAGACTTTATTTGGATTTCACCACTTTTTCCCATTAATGTCCTCTTTCTGTTCCGGGATCCAACCCAGGGCACCACCCTGTGCTTAGTTGTCTCTCCGGTCTCCTCTGGTCTGTGACAGTGTCTTAGTCTTTCCTTGTGTTTCACCATCTTGAAGCCTGGAGCGGTACTGGCCGGATATCCTGTAGAAGTTCTTCCAATTTGGGTTTTTCTAGTTGTTTTACTGATAATTAGATGGGGGGTCTGGGGCTTTTGAAAGAACACCACAGAGGTGCGGTGCCCTTCTTGTCACATCCTATCAGGGATCATGATAGCCCTGTGACACCAGTCATGGTGTTAACTTTCATCACTTGGTAGAGATCGTATTTATCACGTGTCTCCACGGTAGCATCAACCTTTTCCTTTTTCTGTTCTTTGGAAGCAAGTCACTAAACCTAGTCTACGCTTTCAGAGAGGGTAGAAGCAGAAATGAAGCCATACCTCCTGCAGGGGGAGGTACCTACATACATTATTTGGAATTCTTTTAGAAGAAAGATGTGTTTCTTTTCCCCCCAATGAATTTAATCATTTAATGATTTCTTTACATTGGTATGGATTCATGTAGATTAGTTTTATACTTTGGGTTATAATCCAATTCTGTGTTATTTATTTTGTTCCTCAAATTATTCCAGCCTTGGCCATATTGGAACTCTTTCAGGTGGCTCCTGGAGACCTTTGATGTGTTTCACGCCCCATTTTCTTTCTAGCATGACAGAATGCTTCAGGTTCATCTTGCTTTTTCAGTGCTCCAGCCCCAGAATCCGTCATTTTTTCAAGGAGCCTGGTTCCTCTTTTTGGAGAATGGTATTTAACAACCAGCATTTGGGTGCAGGGTGTGCTTGTTGCTACCAGAATGTCTTGCCTCTATGTTCTGTGTGTGTGCGTCTTTGAAAAATTTGGAAAACGTCAAGCATACACAAAAGTACAAATTCTCAGTATCTGTCATGCAGCTTGGACAATTATCAATCAGTGGCCAATCTTGGTTTCATTTATATGGCCTCTCCCCATGCCTCACCCCTCTGCCCGTGATTATTATTTTTTTATGAAGACCCAAATGAGGCTATTACTTTATTTATATTAAAAGAATAAAAATTGTGTATATTTAAGGGGTACATCGTGATGATTTGATATATATGTACATGTGGAATGATTACTGTAGTCAAACTAATTAATACATCTTCTCACATAGTTATCTTTTTGTGCATGTGTGGTGAGAGCATCTGAAATTTACTCTCTTAGCAAATTTCCAGTACACCCTTGGTTATTTCAAGTAAATCCCAGTAACTATATTATTTCACCTATAGATATTTCAGTCTTGATCTCTAAAAAATACTCTCTTAAATAAAATTTTAAATTGAGGTATAATAGAGTAGAAAGTATGAAAGTGTAGAGCTTGATGAATTTTTATCAAGCTATATGTCTTTGTAACCATCACCCAGAACAAGATACAGGGCATTTCTAGCCCCTCAGAAGTCTCCTCAATCACAAGTGATAATTTTTATAAGAACCTTGAAAAACAAACATAAACCACAATACCGTTATTACACCTAAGAAATTAACAGTAATTCCTTAAAATAAAATATCCAGGCATTTGCAAATGATAGATTCCCCTGTCCCTACCCCTCCCCTCCCTTGGAATGTTCTGCCTACCTGTTCTGTACTTTGTCACAGTCTGGGTTTTGCTGAGAGCATCACGGTGGTGCTGTTTAACATGTTCCTCTCATAGAGGCTTTCTTGGTTGAAACTGGTCTCTCACATTCTGCTTAGGTAATCCCACCACAGTAGTGGGCAGTGGTTCTGTCTGTGGAGAAACTTCATCAGTAAGGTGGCTTCACCAAACAGATACTGTCCCTGGTGTCTGATTAAAGTTCTCCTTCCCATTGCTAGCTAGATCTAGAAGATTTCTTCAAAATTTTTGTATTCTTTTCAGTATACAAATCCTTTAGAAGAAAGGAATAACTATATGTAGAAGAGAATTTTGATATTCTTGGCTTTGTTTTCCTCTCTTCTAGGGGTTAAATGACCAGGACAGTTGTAAGAAAGTATAAAAACTAGTAAACCTTTTTTTTTTTTTTTTTAAAGATTTTATTTATTTATTTGACAGAGAGAGACACAGCGAGAGAGGGAACACAAGCAGGGGGAGTGGGAGAGGGAGAAGCAGGCTTCCTGCCCAGCAGAGAGCCCGATGCGGGGCTCGATCCCAGGACCCTGGGATCATGACCTGAGCCAAAGGCAGATGCTTAACGACTGAGCCACCCAGGCGCCCCAGTAGTAAACCTTTTTTAGTGTTGTTTCCTAGTATGTCAGAGTCATCTGCATACAGGGCTAGTTGTGGTTAATCATGACTGAGTGAACTGTAGTACAGGAAAAGGATTAAGCTATAAAAATATTTAGTTTTGGTTGTGTTTGATTTGTTAAGTTCTTTTTTTCTTCTTATATTATAGATCAGCTTGAACGGGTCTTTTTACGACTTGGCCATGCTGAAACAGATGAACAATTACAGAATATTATATCTAAATTCCTTCCTCCTGTTTTGCTCAAACTGTCCAGCACCCAAGAAGGAGTACGCAAAAAGGTAAGCATGTTGGGACGGTTGGGGGAGTTAAATGGTGAGTAAATGGGTGTATATTATGAAGTGAGTTTTCTGTTCTCATTATTGAAATCTAGGTTCATGATCTCATTATGGCCTTTCAAAATGGAGAGTGAGTCTGGGACCAGCTTACATGACTTAAACGTAGCTTTTGTATGCTTAGCACAGCTGCATTTAGTGCCAGCCGTACACTTGGCCCCAGTGCCAGATGATAGAATTGAGATAGTTATTCTGAGTATGTGGAGGCTTGATCTAAAAGCCATGCCCTTGATTCCGATATGAAAGTCAGGTGGTAATGGGGCAAAAATATTCTTTAGCTTTGGCTGACTATGAATACAACTTTCATGAAAATTAAGCAAAATAATTTTTTTAAAAACCAAGATACCGTACAGCTCCTGTTTTAGGATTCTGAAGTACTGTCACCAAAAGTTGGGTAACTATCACATCAAGGTTTTTTTTTAAGATTTTATTTATTATTTATTTTATTTTTGTTTATTTTTAATTTTTCAAGTTTTTATTTAAATTCCAGTTAGTTAACATACAGTGTAATATTACTTTCAGGTGTAGAGTTTTTTTTTATTATTATGTTCAGTTAGCCAACCTACGGTACATCATTAGTTTTTGATGTAGTGTTCAACGATTCATTATTTATTTGAGACAGAGTGAGAGAGAGAAAGCACGAGCTTGTGGGGGGAGGGGCAGAGGGAGAGGGACAAGCAGACTCCCTGATGAGCAGGGAGGGCTCGATCCCAGGACCCCAGGATCATGACCTGAGCCCAAGGCACAAATGCTTAACTGATTGAGCCACCCAGGTGCCCCAAGATTTTCTTTTTTTTTCTTTTAAGATTTTATTTTTAAGTAATCTCTACATCCAGTGTGGGGCTCGAACTCACAACCCTGATAAGAGTTGCATTCTCTACTGACTGAGCCAGCCAGGTGCCCCTCAAGATTTTCTTTTTTAATCTAAATGTTCTGCAGGGAACATTTGCCCCCTTCATTTTTAAAATAGTTCATTAGTCTTCTGGTGTATTTATTTATTTATTTATTTTAAAGATTTTTTTATTTATTTATTTGAGAGAGAGAGAATGAGAGAGCAAGCACATGAGAGGGGGGAGGGTCAGAGGGAGAAGCAGACTCCCTGCCGAGCAGGGAGCCCGATGCGGGACTCGATCCAGGGACTCCAGGATCATGACCTGAGCCGAAGGCAGTCGCTTAACCAACTGAGCCACCCAGGCGCCCACTTCTGGTGTATTTATACTAGACCTTCAGGTCTTAGAGCTGTCATCAAGTTTCATCCCTTGGGCCACTGTGATTGATTGGAAATGGCTCCTTGGAGGTCTGCCCTGAGAAGGGATTCTGAGGCCCAATTTGGGTTTATTGGACAAAGAGTCTCTTTAAGAACATCTGTTATGTTTGCAGGAAGAGACAGGACATTCTCATCAGGTATTTGACATGCCCGTTGTTAACACTGCCTTGCTGAACACATATGTATTTGATCCTGTCACTGTCCTATTTAAAACTCCTCTGTGGCTTTCTGTTACCCTCAGGAGAGCAAGTTATACTAAAAGGCCCCTCATGAGTTCGTTTCTGCTAGGTAACTAGCAGAATTCACGCTAGTGAATGAAAGAAACATCTAGTTGGGGAGACTGGTATTAAACAGTCAGACAGATAGTATCCAGTTATAAATTGTAATAAGTGCCAAGATAGAAAAGGATCTTTGAAAGAATATATTTGAGGACTTGATTTAAACTGAATGTGGGGCATAAGGAAGGCCTCTGTGGTGTGTAGGAAGTAGCCAGACAGAGAGATGGGAAGACCATATAAGATACAGCAGGCCCTGTGTGGATGTTCTGAGCTAGAACAGTGTGGGACGCCTTCAGGGACCTGAGGGCCACCTAGTGCACCCAGTGATAGGAGTGATAGGTGGTCAGGCTTTGGGGAGAGGAAACAGGGACGCCAGTGGGCAGCAATTTGAAAGCTCATGTATACATAATTTCAATATGTGAAATTTTGTGATTGATGAAAACTTGTATTGATTTTCAGTTGTGTAATTTTTGGGTTCCTAACTATCAGTGTCATGATGCACATTAGACTTAACCAGGATACCCTGCAAGGGTAGGTGGTAATTTGTGGATAAATTGAGTGAAAGAGAAATAAAAGTTTTAGATTTCTAGTGACTTATCATTAGAGGATATTTGCTATTTTAAGGAAAACAAGGTTTGTTATGTAGAATTTTACTTTATAGCCAACTTTAAATGTAGGCTGTCATTAGAATATCTAAAATTAAAGACTGCCCATACCACATACTGACAAGGTTGGACTGGAACTCTCACAGACTGCTGGTAGGTGTGTAAATTAGTATAACCATTTTGGAAAACTGTTTGGAAATACTCGAAAGCTTATCATATGCGTACTCCATGACGCATATCCAGTCCTGAGTTCATATATAACAGAAGTATGTATATATGTGCACTAAAAGCATGTCTAAGAATGTTCATAGCAGCATTATTGGTAATAGCCCAAACTGGAAATAATCTCATGTGTGTCAGTAGGAGAGTGGATAAATGACGGTATTTCCTTACTAGAGCAGTGAAAGTGAACTGCTGCTATGAGCAGCAGCATGGGTGAGTCCCAGATACGATGGCGAATAAAACATTCAGACATGAGTTCACCTTATGTGTTCCATTTACAGAAATTTAAAAATGGTGTTCGAGGAATGCCTGGGTGGCTCAGTCGTTAAGTGCCTGCCTTCGTCTCAGCTCATGATCCCAGGGTCCTGGGATTGAGCCCTGCATCGGGGCGGGGGGGGGTCCTTGTTCAGCGGGGAGTCCACTCCTCCCTCCCCTTGGTCCCTCCGTCTCCCTCTGCCCCTTCCCCAGCTTGTGCTCTCTCTCGTTCACATTCTCTCTCCAATAAATAAATAAAATCTTTAAAAAAATGGTGTTCGAAGTCAGGATAGTGGTAACTTTCGGGGAAGAGGGGTTAGTGAGTGGAGGGGTATGGGGTAGACAGGGCTTTTGTGGTTCCAAGTGTGCTTACTTTACGAAAATTTATTGGGCCATGCACTCTCAATTGTACGCTTTAGTTATGTTTTATACTTCAATTAAAAAGCTTATTAATGAATAAATGAATTATAAATACATGAGTAGTAAGAACTGATATAGACAAGATACTGTATACCTGAGGCTGGTGATTCTGTAGGTTTATGGATTGTTGTCCATGGGGAAGGTTGGTTTGGTTGATTTTTTTTTTTTTAATGTTTATTTATATATTTACTTATTTTTTTTAAGATTTTTATTTATTTATTTGACAGAGAGAGACACAGCAAGAGAGGGAACACAAGCAGGGGGGTGGGAGAGGGAGAAGCAGGCTTCCCGCTGAGCAGGGAGCTGGATGAGGGGCTCAATCCCAGGACCCCGGGGTCATGACCTGAGCCGAAGGCAGACGCTTAAGGACTGAGCCACCCAGGTGCCCCTGTCGTTTATTTAAAGTAAAAAAAAATTATCATAAAAAGAAAGTGTGTGATTGTGGGCATGATTGTCACTAATAATGATTTCCCATAGAGCTCTGCCAGGACTCAGTCTAGATTAGATTGTCAGATGAGGGCTGTTTCTTGAGCCTGGTTCCTCCTGATTCTTTTCTCCGTTGGTCAGCTGTATCTTAGGTCTGGACAGCTAGGAAGTTGAGATGAGTATGTGTGGTAATGCAAGTTTCTAGGTCTCTGTAAGGTATATTAGTGGTTCCAAGGATGTCTCATGGTGACAGACACTTCAGATGAATTGAGCTCGACTGTCAGTGTTGGAATCAGATTTTTACTATGCCACCTGGTGGCTCAGTGTCCTAGGACAAGTTACTTCAGTCCCCTGAGCCTCTGCTTCCTCGCCTGTGAAATGGGAATGACAATACCGTCTCTCTGGTTGTGAGAATCAGATAGGAAATGCAGAGTGCTATGCAGAGGTGTGTTCTGTACAGAAACTTTGATAAATGTCAGCTATTTCATTATTCATTAAACAGACATAGATTATACATTTGTTATTTTTTTTTTTAAGATTTTTATTTATTTGACAGAGAGAGAGAGAGCAAGAGAGGGAACACAAGCAGGGGGATTGGGAGAGGGAGAAGCAGGCTTTGTTGTTGTTATTAAAATTCACATTTCATTATTGCTCTAGATTCACTTGAACTTTTGTTGTTGGCAGGGATAGTCCTACAACTCTATTTATTTTTTAAAAGATTTATTTAATTTTAAAATTTATTTATTTGAGAAAGAGCAAGAGAGAGTGAGCACGAGCAGGGTGAGGGACAGAGGGAGAAGCAGACTCCCCGCTGAGCAGGGAGCCTGACGTGGGGCTCCATCCCAGGACTCTGGGATCGTGACCCGAGCTGAAGGCAGACGCTTAACCGACTGAGCCACCCAGGTGCCCCTATTTATTTTAGAGAGAGAGAGTGAGTGTGCCCAAGCAAGCATGCAAGTGGGGGGAGGGGCAAAAGGAAAGGGGCAAGCAGACACCCTGTGGAGCACAGAGCCCCACACAGGGCTCGATCCCACCACCCTGAGATCATGACCTGAGCCAAAATCAAGAGTTGGACGCTTAACTGACTGAACCACCCAGGTGCCCCTCTATAACTCTCTTTAATACTTGCTTTGAAGCTAGAGCACACATTTTAGAAATGATGGAGAATAGTATAGGCCTGGCCCTCCAGAACAGATACCTTAAATCCTTGAGTCTTTCTCAGGTGAGGCTTTCTAAAAATGTTATTTTTCTTTTCTTTTTTTTTTAAGATTTTATTTATTTGAGGGTGATTTATTTATTTATAGAGCGAGAGAGAGGCACAAGCAGGGAGGAGGGCCAGAGGGAGAGGGAGAAGCAGGCTCCCTGCCGAGCAGGGAGCCCGACATGGGGCTCGATCCCAGGACCTGGAGATCATGACCTGAGCCGAAGGCAGACGCTTAACCGACTGAGCCAGCCAGGCGCCCCTAAAAATGTCATTTTTCAATGCTCAGTTTCTCACTTCTCTCGTAGCAAGATAATCTCACTCTTAGAGTAAGATTGGGGCCATTTGACATAAGCTTCTGGATTTTGCTTTCCACCCACGGGAATTATTGACTTGCAGATCTCTCTTCTCTTTTCCCACTTGAGGGAGAGGAAGCTTATTACTTATATTGCTTTAGTAGAATCAGATGATCTTCAGAATAAAGCAAAAATTCTCCATCATTTTACCTGAGTCCTTTTATAATCTGGGCTCTTCTTTTATCTCTTCTCACTCTGTGTGTCAGTCACATGCAGTATGTTACATTCTTTTAGTCCTCATTCCTTCTTATAACTGATTCTCTGCTTGGAAATTCATCTGGTTGTCAGGATTCAGTGTTCTGTCACTTCCTCCCTAAGTCCTCCTTGATCTGGCAGAGTCTTTTCTGGAAACCCACAGTATGTCGTCTGTTTCTCATATTGTCACATTCACGGTGTGTCTTTGTCCGTTTGGGCTGCTGTAACAGAGACCACAGACTGGGTGACTTGAACAGCACTTTATTTCTCACCATTCCGGAGGCTGGGAGTCTGAGGTCAGGGTGCCAGCATGTCGGGTTCCTCATGGAGGGACCTTCCTGGTTGACAGGGCAGCCTCTCTGCTGCATCCTCATGAGGGGAAGAGACAGGACTCTGATCCCTTCATCCCCTTATTAGGGCACCAGTCTCATCGTGGGGGCTCCACCCCCATGACGTTAGCCAAACCTAAGTATCTCCTAAAACCATCAAACTGGGGATTAGGGCTTCCACAGATGCGTCTTGGGGAAACACAAACATTCCACTCGTGGCATGGTGTGTTGCAGTCATTTATTCACAGGGGTCCTGGGGGGCTGTGCCTCAGTGTAGGCTCACACAGGATCCCAGCTTTGGGGGACACAGCATTTTGGAACAAGACCCTGATACTGTAAATTCCCTTTCTGGGATGTCACATTTATGTCCTTGAAAAAAACAAAGTAGCTGCTATTCATCAAATTAAATAGTGGTTGAGAAATGAATTTGTTTTAAAGGTATCAATAATTTCAGTTCATATCTTTCTGTATCTTAGGTAATGGAACTGCTGGTCCATCTGAATAAGCGTATAAAAAGCCGCCCCAAAATACAGCTCCCGGTAGAGACACTATTGGTTCAATACCAGGACCCTGCTGCAGTTTCCTTTGTCACAGTGAGTGTTCTCTTGGAATATTTCTGACTTACAGTGAATTTTCTCTCCTAATGTTTATTAGATGTCATCAGTATATGGGCAAGTTTAGAATTTCACCTCAGACTAATTCTAAATGAAACAGGAGATGTTTTTCTTCAAATGACACACGTTTTTTCCACTGAAGTGGTAGGTGCGGGATAAGGCATGGTCGTTTACATCGGGCAAAGGAAGGCTGGTGAAATGACTACTCAGGTTTGCTGATATAAAGGAAGGATTTGATTCTTAGTAAAAGGTTGTACGAGGCCAGTCTGAACAGAGAGAAGACAGGGTTATGCAGCATAGGCATGAATAAACAATAATAGAAGAAGGAAAGAAAGGGTAAATGTCAAGGATAGGAAGCTGAATTTTAAAAAATTCTGTCTCTGATACATTCAGAAAGGTATGCTTTTTAAAAGTGAAATAACTGAGCCTGTTAAGAAATGTTCCTATTAAATTGTCATCTTCATGAAATGTAGATGTATAAAAATGTTGATGTCATGTGATGTCACATGTTTTTTTTGTGGCCCTGTTGCTCCTAGCATTGAGGTTCAATCTATTGAGTATTATCTAACATCTGGATTCCAAACCTTTGGAGCCACCTACTGGTGCAGAGATCTTTTCTGTGCCTGCTCTGGACGTACAGCTTCATTACAGAAGCTCCTACTGCAAGCAGATAGAAACATTGTGTGCCAGTAAAACTGCCAAATAGACTGTCTCCCAAAGAATAACCTTATGAAGCCTATTCTGAAGTGAAGAATCCTTTTAGAAAAGCAAATTTTTGTCTTATGCATAGATCCAGATATGCATTTATGAATTTGCTTAAAATGAAGCATTCATATGGATTCTAGTGATAGAAAAATACCCACAGCACTCAGTTTCCCTTGGTTCATCATCCATTGGTCAGTTACCGGAATGAGGAACCAGAGTGCTGCCATAAGGCGGCTATAGGAACTGACCGGTTGGGAAATGGCAGCCTAGGATTTCACAGGTGGTCTCCTCTTTGCTTGAAAGGATTAGTGCAACAAGCTGGGAGCTCTGATGCTAATGTGTAGTATGTAGGTTCAGATGGGCCAAATGATGACTTTTTCTTTTCAGCGAAAATTGCCTATTTGTGTGCTTTTATCCCCCCCAACTTTATTGAGGCATAATTGACAAATAAAATTGTATATATTTAAAGTGAAAAAACATGAAGTTTGATATATGTATGCATGAGTGCTTTAGATTAGGTCATGCTCTCTCACATTAAGCACATCTTAAAGCAAACATTTTGAATAAGTAGGGCTGGAATTCTTCCTGAGATGTCATAGTTGATCAAGCTGTAATAAATAAACATGTGATAAATTTATGGAGAGAGAATGTGATTTCTTTGTTATAACGTATCTCCCTAAGTTATCAACCATGTGTTTTCATTGAAATCCTAGAATATTTCCTTCACGCTCACTTGCTTTTCTCTCATTGTGTTAGAATTTTACTATAATTTATGTTAAGATGGGCTATCCTCGCCTGCCAGTGGAAAAACAATGTGAACTGGCCCCTACGCTTCTTACTGCCATGGAAGGGAAGCCTCAGCCACAGCAGGATAGGTATGGTGTCCTCAATTAACTTCTCTCCTACCTGCATGAGTCAACAGCTACCTCTCAAACACAGAGTCACACATTTGGTTTTACTTGGGCTAATGTGAAGGCTTGAGCTCTTTCAGCTGACAGATGATTGAATTTTCTGTGTCACCTCAATGTTACTGTTTTGGTAGTTATCAAATTTCTTGATGCGAGCATGTTAAAATGTGTGCAGAACTAACAACATGTTTCTCAATCTAGATGCATTTATTTTGTCAATTATTTTGAAGAGACTAATTTCATGTGATTGCACAAATTAGTCATAAAGTGCTTTTCATCAAAACATTTCTGTCTTGGAGCATATGAAGTTTTAGAGCAGTTTTAAGGAACAGATCACTTGTTTATATTAATGTGGGCATTGGAGGGGTGAAAAGGTTTGGATAACACCCTTAGTTTCAGATTTGGCTCAAAGTTCTGTAGTGTAGCCTGGTCATGGTGAGCATCATCAGGAAGAGTGCAGAAGCTGTGGAGGGAAGGCGGAGGTAAATGATGGTTTTACTTTGCTTTTTTAGAGCACATGTATTTTTAAAAGAGAGACTATCGTACGGATCTTTACAAATAAAATTAATAAACAGTACAAGCACTCTTTGAGGTTTTCATGTGTAATGAAAGAAGGAATTACTGAAGCTGTGTTATATAAGTTCACACATTGGAAATTTTCATACTCAAAATATTAACAGGATCGGTTTTTAATTTCTTTAAGATTTAGAATATTTTAATTAACTGGAAAAGAAAAAAAATTATTGAAGGAACATGTTATAAGTTGAACTATACCTAAAGTTTAATAGAAAAATCTCTTTTGGTAACTTTAGATACTGGCACTGAGGGCATATTATGTACATCTTTTTCCCAGTGTTTTTGGTAATGAGTCGGAGTGGCTAAACGGCAGTCATCACCCAGCACGCTAGGGTTTCAATAACAAAGAAAGCTAGGCCAGTTCCTAGATTAGGACTTTGTAAATTGGTGGTTCTGAAAGTGCAGGGCCATTGCTACACTTGCCACTTCTTGTTAATGTGATTTTTGTTTTGTCTGTTATTTGCATGTATGAAAACCTTATTTTTAAAGTAGTTGCAATAAATGTAATTGTTTTTTCAGCTTAATGCATCTTTTAATACCAACCCTTTTTCACATGAAATACCCTGTTGAATCATCAAAATCAGCTTCTCCGTTTAATCTTGCTGAGAAACCAAAGACCGTGCAGCTGCTTTTGGACTTCATGCTAGATGTCCTTCTGATGCCTTATGGGTAGGTTCAAAATAAAACCCAGCGACCTTGTCGGTGACTGCTTTCACTGTGTGGGGTTGAATACTATTTTAAATGATTCAGCTTTCACTTGAAAATGGATGTGTCTCAGATTGTCATTTCTGCTGCAGGCCCGACCTCTTCTAAACCCCAGCCCCACTGCTTGTTGACCTTACAGATGTGGAGCTCCTGTCATGGTTTCAGACTCAGCCTGTCCCAGCTGAAATCAGTTTTTCCCCATAAAATAGTTCTTTCCTTTAACTGCTATCAGTGCTCTGATGGTTCTCTTAGCCATGTCTGTGTACAGCTATAAATTGCCTGCAGCTTTCCTTTTCCTTGTTGCTAATGCCAGTCCCATAGTAGCCCCTCTCTGCTCCCTGTCTCGTCCCGGAACCACGCTGTCTGCTGCGGGTTGGTCTCATCTCTGCTCAGCTCTCGTCACGACTTTCTCTCCAGCTGTTCTTCTCCAAAACTTTCTACACTGCCAGAGGGATCCCTGATTTTTATTGTTTTATTTTTTATTTTTTGTAAAGATTATTTATTTGAGAGAGAGGGCACGTGCGCGCACTCGTGCTTGAGTGGGGGAGGGGCAGAGCACGGGCAGAGGGACAGAATCCTCTCCGGGGTGGGGATGGGGGGGGCTCGATCTCATGACCCTGAGATCATGTCCAGAGCCAAAATCAAGAGTCGGCTGCTTAACCGATTGAGCCACCAAGGTGCTCCAGGGATCCCTGATTTTTAAAATGTAGATCTTACCAGATCACCCTTAAAATCCTTGGGGTATTATTTTCCAGTCGTTACATACACTCATGCAGTTCATGCGTTCTTATGTCCTTGCCTTTCGTGTTTTAAGAGGATACAGTTCTTTCTGCTTAGAATGCCTGCCCAACAGAAGAGAAGGGGAGAAAGAAAGAAAGAAAACAACAGCCAAAACAACTGCTTTGAAAAACCATCTCAGACTAGCTTTAAGAGGTCAGCTGTGTGTGTCTCTGACACAAATTTCTTGCCTTGGGCAGAGGACACTATTTTCCGGGTCCTTATTACACTAACCATCCATCTGTATTGCCACTTTGTGTTTTCATCGTACTGCTGACATGTCCAGCTTCCCTAATAGATTGGGGCCTCCTTGAAGTCAAGGGCTGTTTTAGCTAGCTCTCGTCCCTTGCTCAGTGGCCCAGGTTGTGATCTGCTTCTAGGCTACTTACTTTCTAGGTTGTCCTCCTGCCAGAGATATTTATCTAAAATGCTGCTTTCATTATGTTTCTTCCCTGACCAAAGGGGTAATGTGTACTATAATCTTAGCCTGTGGAGCCTCCTGTCCTCTGTCCCCTGATCCAGACACAAGAGGGTTCATGCTGTACAATTTTTTCCCTTTCCAGTTTGCCCCCCCTCCGGCCCCTCTAGTTTGGTGGCTTTATTTTCCAGACCTTGAAACGCTTTCACTACCTCTACTTGTTCACTTCTAGTACATGTCCTATCATTGCTTATTTCTCAGTGGTTTCTTTGTCATGTGATAACATGTCAAATGCTCTCATATGTGCTGTTATTATCTCAACCTGCTCCAGATCTTACACTTCCTGGTATTCTTCTGTCTTGTGCTCAAGATGGTGTTTTGCATAATGTTAGCTGTTCAGTAATTACTGATTCATTTACTTACTGCCACTAGTCTTGCTTTAACTTAGAAATAAATGAAAACCTCCTTTTTATAGTTGTTGAATCAGGAGGCAGCCAGAATTGGCAGGTGATGATGGCTTTGGTAAATAAACTTTGAAATCCAAATTTAACTTAGGCACATAACGTCCTCAATCCAGTTTTTCTTACCAAATCCAAATTTAACTTAGGCACATAATGTACTCAATCCAGTTTTTCTTACCAGTGGGAATTTGCCTTATTTTTATAGAAGTATTAAAGTGATTTCTTAATAGGTTTTTTTTAATAGATGGATTTAAGATTAAATGGATATAGCATATAAGTAATGTGGAATAATTTACTGTACTATCAGGATCTAAGTGTTATTTTTAATTTTTATTATAATGGGTATTTCATTTTAATATCCAGTCTGATAATTCATCAGCATAGAATTTTAGAGTTTGAAGGGACTTGAATTACATTTTTTTTTCAAAATTTTCATTTTGTAGATGAGAAATACCAGTTTACTGGATCAAAACGAATTTATCAGAAATCTTATTTTTAATCTGTAGAAGCTAAAAATGAAAATAGGGTGGTAAATTAATAAATAAGTAGCTACAGAGGGCTTTGAACATATAGTGGGAAAAGCTAATTGTTATGACTTTTCCTCTGAGTTTTTTTTCCTTTTTGGGGTGTTATGTGCTTGTGTGGTAAGTGGTTTGGAGGTTTCAGTGGGTTTTCTAATGGGATATAAGAATTAAAGGTGAATTGCCACTTAGCAGAAATGGGAATGACTGTAAAAATGTTCTGTGCTTTGGATATAGAATAATGTTTCTTTTTTTTTTTTAACCCTTCTTACAAACAACTATTCTTTCTCTGTATTTGTCAACCTGAAACTCAAAATGTAGTAGGTCCATAGTGGCTCTTAGAGAGTTGTTTATAGATTGAGAGCAAAATATTTATATTCATTGTTGGTAACTGTAATAGTTCATTTGTAACTAAGCTGAACAGATGGACTTACGGTTAATCTGCTAAAGATGTAAATACCCTTTTTTAGATACCTTCAGGATTTTTCTTTATGATGAAATTTTACTTTCAAGTATTCTAGAAAAAATCTCTCAGAGAAAAGGATAAAATTGAATGTATTAAATGTGCACATATATGTTTATGTATGTGTTTTAATAGGGAGGTTACATTTCTCTTTCCTTTTCAGATATGTGTTAAATGAATCCCAGAGTCGCCAAAATTCATCTTCAGGACAGGGTTCTTCTTCAAATAGTGGGGGAGGTTCTGGAATACCCCAGCCTCCCCCAGGAATGAGTTTTTATGCAGCTAAGCGAGTTATTGGTGATAACCCGTGGACACCTGAACAGTTGGAACAGGTATCACTGCTTGTTCATAATGGAGCCTGCCCCAGTGTGCTGGCCCCGGGGGGGTCCCCCGGGAGCAGGTCTGCCATAGTTCTCATGTGCTCAGTCTCTCTAGTGAAACAGCTTTGCAACCCCTGCCTGACCTCGAGTGCTGTCTTCATCGTGGCAGTTATGTGTTAAAGCCCCAGGGGAAGGGAAGGGGCGGGCAGTGCTCTTCGTTGCGTCCACAGCTCAAGGGTGAAATCCAGCCCCCTCAGAAACGGAGTATGTTTAACTTCGCTCATTTTAGCTTTTAACTGTAGGTTTAATAATCATCTAGCTGTTTTGGTGCAGTTAGGATACAATTTATCTTGGGTTATTCAGCTTTTTAGGGCTGTACATTTTGTGTAAAGTGAGGAACTCCTATACTCACATGTGACAATATGGGGGAAAAGCATGACTCCCTTTGATATCTCTTGCTGGGAATTTAAAAATTGGCATTAAGCATTTTATTCTGGATTTAAACAGGACACAGCTGTTCTCTGAGCAGCTTTTAAAAAAGACTGGTGCTCTACAGAGAAGTTGCCTCACTGTGTCTGTGTCAGCAGGCACCTCAGGGAAGAGCAGATGAGATCAGTATGTAATTATTTTGGGATTCAAGCAACATGGGTTAGTCTTCCAATCCTTCCTTTCTCTCTCCACGGAAGTCTAAATGATTTGATATTTTTTCTTTTTGAAAAAAAGCAGTGTTTTTTTTGATCAAAAAGCAGTGTTCCCCAGGAGAGGGAAAAAGGCAAGTGGGGGATTGCTTCCACTCGTAAATTCATAGAATGACTTGTTCAGCAAGGGTTACGTTTGATTAGATTTACTTCATGTTTCAAAGGTCTTTTTTTCCCCTTCTCAAACCATGATGTAAGTAAGAAAGAAAGGTAAATAGTAGTAGCAGCTCCTCTTTTTTGGGTGTGAGCGATGTGGCGGGTACTCTGCTGAGCACTTTGAATACCTTGTGTCATTTAATCCTTACGTCAACCCGAGGAGGTAGAGAAATCATTTCATTTTGTAAAAGGAATTGAGGTTTTGAGATGTACCTTGGTCTTCCTCCTATTACTAGGCTTTGAATCTAGGCCTCTCTGAGGGCTCAGGCTCCAAGTGCTGGAGAATAATTGTTAACATTAAATTGTAATCTTGTGTTGATAATTATTTGCTAATTTTTAAGGGCCTCTCCATGTTTTTTGTCAATTTTATAATCTAGTGAATCTAAATGAACCATTTAGTTTCAAGGATGAAATAAAATTTTTTTTATTTAAATAAAAATGGTTTTTATTTTTTCTAATGATAACATTATGATAATGTAAAGATTCAAGTAGTACAGAACATTATAAAGAGAAGTTAAAAATGACCTGAAATCCTAGTTTGTCATTCATCTACAGCCTACTCTATGTGTGTATGTTTGTGTGTGTATATATATAAATACAGTTTTATACAATACATTTTTATATATTATATATTACATTTACATACATTTACATATAATACAGTATTTGTGGTTTACTTTTTTCATTTAACAGTATATAAAGTTTTTTTAAAAAGTCATCTTTTTATATGTTTATATAAAATTATGTGTAAACCATGTAAGATTTTAACTAGTTTCCTATTGATGGACATTAGTATTATTTTCAGTTTTCTTTGCACATTTTTTTGTTCATATCTTTGTGTAGTTAATTTCCATGAACTGTTCTTCTGTGACTTAAGTAAATGAGTCTTTTCTCTTGTGGCTCTTGCCACAAGTAAGTTGTTTTGAACAAGGGGGAGGGAAGGCAAGCATTTTATGATCTGTTTATATACCTTTTTAAATTGCATGTTATTATTTAATAATTATAAACTCTCTTAATCTTGATTCATATACATAAGAACTGGTATATAACTGATTTTTAAAGGTAAAGATAGTTTTCAGGCATATTTGTCCTAAATAGAATTGTTTGTTTTGAAATTCATAGCTCCTTCACACTGCATGAAGTTCTAATTAGAATCCTTCTTTGATCTGTGTTTTATTTTAGCCATTCAATTAGATTGAATACTGTTTGGTTAAAATTTCACTTGCCTTGACTAGAGTGTGTTTGAAATCCTATTGTTTTCAATCTAAGAATATTGAGGACAGAATGAATATGTTAACAATAGAGTGGAACTCTATGGAATGTGGTTTAGTTCTTTTTGAACTGTCAAAACAATCCATTGAGCCCTCTATTTATAATGTACCAATCTCTTACCTGTAGGCTCCAAATTTGGACTTCAGTTCAAGGCTTTATCATTCTAGAGAGACTGTAACCTGAGTAGGAAGGCTGTGTATCATGATGGTCTTCGATTTGGAGAAACTTTGGTTTGAATCTTGTTTTCATCATTTAATATGTGCCTTAATCTCTTAAGCCTTGCCTCAGTTTCCTTATCAGAAAAATGAGTATAATATTACTTATGTCATAGATAGTGAGGGTTAAATGAAGTCATGAATATATGTTATATACAGTTCCCTGGCACATTGTAAGCCTAAACAGGAGCTGCTACTGTTGTTACTATTAATTTTTGGTTGGTAGTATTTGTTTCTTTGATCACCGTTTTTCCCTCCCTTCATTTATCTGCAGTGCAAATTGGGTATAGTGAAATTCATAGAAGCTGAACAGGTGCCTGAACTCGAAGCTGTTCTCCACTTGGTGATTGCTTCTAGTGACACACGCCACAGTGTAGCGACAGCAGCGGACCTAGAATTGAAAAGCAAGCAAAGGTAAACTGCCTCCCTTTCCACCTTGAAAAAATGAAAAGAGGCCATATTTCTAAAAGCTCACTCAGCACATATTTATTCTTTCAGGATTTTCTATAATGAGACATTCAATTTAGGAGATTATGAAATATACCTAATTTGTAATAAAGACAGTTTGCTTAGGAGCAGCATTCTGTATAAGACAAAGAAGAAAAGCTGTTTGGAAAAGCAGTTTAAAACTGGAATGGATTAGAGATATTACCATGAGAAGTGAGACCTTTGTCGTCTAGGTAAATGGACTTAAAGAATTGATGTTAAGAAGAATGGCAGAACCCAGAAGTTATTCATTTTTGATTCTTCCTCTGTGTCAAACCATTTGAGATTGCTTTTTAATAAAGGATATATAGGTATTATGATAAATACAGTAAAAAACAGGTCCCATAAAAGAGGTGCTGAATAGATCTTAATTCACACATGAGGAAATACAAATAGTAATAGGCTCAGAGAAAATGTTTTGTGTGAGAAATCAAATCAATGCGAAATGAAACACTGGTGTACCAGTTTGTACCCATTGGTAAATAAAATTATGTAACAGTTGAAACTCCATTTAAGTTTCTGTTGAAACTGCTGTTTTTATATTCTGTTGATTGGCATTATAAACCGAAATAATTTTTGGAAAGCACTTTGCAGTATGTAATGAATCATAAAAATATTTATAATGTTTTATGTAAATCTTCTGGGAATTTATCCTAAGAGAGTCATTCAGAAGAAGAAAAAGATTATATTTAGAAAAATGTTATAGATTTGCTCATTATACCATTTCCTATAATTTTAAGAAAAATGGAAACATTCAAATTTCTACTATAGGGAAGTAGTTAAGTAAATTAACTGTGTGTCTCCGTATGGAATATTATAGATCTTCCCAAATAATTATGAAAGTAATAAAGCAATGTGTAAATTGTCCCCAAGTAATGGCAAATGACAGCAGAATACAAAATAATACGTGTACTGATTTAAAACAGGAGATGTGGGGAGACTGGAAAAACAACAGGAGAAATTGAAGTTACTTGGTTGAAAACTATCACGATTATGGAAGAGTTATGTTCTTCATTTGTTTTAATGCTTAATGTAATAGCATGCTAAAAGGCAGTGGAGTGCATATATTGTAGTTTTTCCACTTCAGAGAAAGTGATATAAGCAGGTGTAACCACGTAAGGAAGGTAACTTCGTTGTGTCTTCGGTTACGTGTCCGTAAGCAGACTGCACGTGTGGGGGCGGTTAGGAGCGGTGTACCCCTCCACGGCAGGTGAGGCAGCCTAGGGGAGGAGCGCGTTGTCTGGGAGTTAATTCTGGTCATGCCTCTCGCTGATGGAGCATGAAAGACTCCTGTAACCTGCCAGGCCTTGGACTCTGTGGAATAAAGAAGCTGGACTAGACTGTACATTAACACCGCCCCCCCCAGTCTAAAATTCCTTCATGCTGCTTATAACTGCATCCTCCTGGTATCCCTTTCAAAGAATTTATTTGGTTTCGAAGTATCAAAAAATCTTCCTTTAAAACTTCTCATTGTGTTTGAGCTGGCCCCATTCTTTACACCATGTAGTGGATTGGATTGTTAGAAATGTAAATGTCGTGCAGAAGTATTCTAGTTCGTTTCGATTTTGTCTGTTAAAACAAGTGTGCATTTTTTTCATAAGAGGAGTTTAACATTGTTAAGAGGTAAAAAGTAAGTTGAGAACGGTATGTAGATATTTTCCCATTTTGTTAAAAGAAAAATCCTGAAGTATCTCTTCAAGTGATGCATCTCTCTTTTGATCTGTTTCTTTACCTACCCACCTGCTATACCATCCACCCGTTTTACGTGCATAAGAAAGAAGTCTAGAAAAAGATACACCAAAGTTAGTGGTTACTGAAAAGGAGTAGAGAGGGATATGGTATACAGATTATAAATTTCTGTACATTTCTGAATTTTCACAACAAACATGTAATAAAAAAAACTAGAAAGATGGCAAGGGGAAAAGTAGAGGAAACAGTGAAAATTTTTAGTTTTTAGTTTGTTTTTACCATTAAGCTTTACTAAAGTGTGTACGTGTTGTCAAAAATCTGTATGCCTGATGTATTTATAGAAGGGAGACAAAGGTGGGGCTTGAGGATTAGTTAGTAGCAGTCATCTGAGGAGAGTGTAGGTGAATAAAAACTAAAATGGAATGGTGGAACATCTTCGAGGATGGAGGTATTGTGGAATTGTGGCTATCTGAGGAAGAGGCAGATGGATGAACTGTGAAAGAAGAGACGGATTAGAAAACCTGTCAGAGCAGCATCAGAAATTGTGTTTGCACAGATTAGAACATAGCTTGGAAGCAGAACCAATGTCAAAAGGCAGAGAGAAGATAGTATGGTTAAATCTCACTGATGAAGTGAAATGCAGGATTGCAGTACCGCTAGGTTTGTAACATGACTGGGAGGGGCTGCTGCAGGGGGTGGGTGTTGTAGGATACAGTGTTGTATCCTCATTCACCTGACAGTGGGGCCCGAGTAGGAGCAAGTCAGGGACTAATGGCAGCATGCCTGCTATTAGGATTAGGTGATGAAGCTGCAAATAGGTGCTGGCAGAGAAGGAAGAGCGGGAGGCTGGGGGTCATGGTAACACAATATAAGAGAAGTGGGAGGGGCTGCCAGCTTCTTAGGGTTGGGGCTTTAACGGATAATTTTTTTATTTTTGGGTCACTTTCCTTATCACTTTTGGGTTTCCAGGTAGTTCAACAGAAGAATGTTGCTTGCCTCAGTTCTCTTTGAACAAGTGTACTGTAGCTCTGCTCTGTCAGAACTGCTCCGTGGCGTTGGCCTTGAGAGTGAAATACAGTCCATTTTTCTTGTGTGGGTGTCCAATTGGGCCGTGGATGTAATGAGCTATTGAATCAGGGTGGGACAAGTGACTTCCTGGATTTCTGTTTAGAAATTAACGTTGATCTAAATTAATCCCTTTCCTTCTCTTCTACAAGTCAGTTGCTCAGTTCATTTGTGTATTTCTGACATTTTCCTTTGGTAACGAATATTGGGGCTATGTATTTTTTGAAATCATTGAAGTGGGACCAAAAAAATAATTTTAACAAGCTGTGTTGAAACCTTCTGTAGCTTGATTGACTGGAATAATCCTGCCATCATTAATAAGATGTACAAGGTATACCTTGGAGATATACCACTGAAGACAAAAGAGGTAGGTTGTTTTGGTTTATTCTCACATCATCATAAAAAGCATTTGGTTGACATGAGCTCCATATATTTGAACTTTTTCTCCTAGTTATTTTGACTTAAGCTGAATTTATCCTGGAGGAAATACTAGTTTTAAGCCATGTTGTCTGGGTGGATTAAGATTTCCTGGTAAATTAGTTTATTTGAGCTGGTCGTTTCAATTCCTATACTTAAATAATGATGAAACACTCTCTGGATTAGGGATCCACACACTTTTTCTGTCAGTTTTTTAGGCTTTGCTGGCCATGTGGTTGTGGGGCAACAACTATGCAACTCTGCCCTAACATGAAAGCACTTGTAGGCAACACACGAAGGAGCATGGCTGGATGCCAGTGTAACTTCATGGCTACTGAAATTTGAATTTCATATAATATTCACATATTCTGAAGTACTAGTCTTTTGATTTTTAAAAAATCATTTGAAAACATAAGCACTATTCTTAACTCATAGGCTTTATCAAGACAGATGGTGGGCCAGATTTGGCCCATTGGCTCATTTGTTGACCTCTGGTCTAAAATCTAGGACCGTAGATGGGTTCTTCTGAAGCCTCCAAGTAAGGTGTTTGCTTAATAAGCTAAATTCTGTTCAGTTCACTGTGTTTAAAAGTGTTCTCAAGTTCAAATCCAGACATACAAGGATTATTTGCTTGCTTGCTTTTTAAACCATAAATAGTTGTTTTAAAAATCGTAATCCCCCCCCCCCATCATACTATTTCCATTTAGATTAAATTGAGTGTGATGTGGCAGAAAGAACAATGAATTGGGAATTGGAAGCCTCCCCCTTGGGTTCTAGTCCTGAATGGCTGCACACAAATGTACTGGGGAGGAGAGATTTGGCTAATCACAGGGCTTTTCTTGGCCTCATATTCTTCGTGGAGAAAATGAAAGGGTGGGATTAGATCAGTGCTTCTTCACCCCTGTCGGGTCATAGGGAGATTTTTTTTGATCGCGTTGATGTTTGCACTGATGGTGCGCTGACAATGGTGGGTGTAACTGCTGGGGCCCTAGCACAAACCAAAACTGTGTCACTAAATAGTACTGGTAGTTATTGTGTTCTTAACTGTCAGCACTCATAGTAAAAAAAAAAAAGAATAAAACCCAGCTTTACTTAAGAATATCTTTGATGAGGCGCCTGGGTGGTTCAGTTGAGCAGCTGACACTTGGTTTCTGCTTGGGTCGTGATCTCGGGGTCGTGGGATTGAGCCCCGTGTCAGGCTCCGTGCTCAGTGTGGAATCTGCTTCAGATTCTCTCTCCCTCATGCATACTTTCTCTCTCCCTCTCTCTAAAATAAATAAAAAAGGAAAAAATATCTTTGATGAAGCAGTAAAAATTATTTTACCTGTAGACTGGGAAACTGTGGATATCGAGTTGGTATTTGGCAGATATGTTCTCTAAAATGAAGAAATGAGGCTTCAAGAAAAACAATTCACGTGGTTTATTGGCAGTGGTAAAAGTTGGACGTTCAAGCAAAAATTACAATTTAGGGAAACTTGTACCCATCACAGTGAGCCTGACATTTTGTCAGTACCTACAGACTTTCTGATTAGATTGGTGGTGATAATAACATGTGATTTTAAAAAATGTTTTATAATGAAATGTTTGCTTAACTCATGAGCCAGTACTTTCCAAATGACCAGTGATGTCACAGAAGCATTACGAGGGTAAGGGGGCCATTCGGTGGGCAACACAGATCAGTGGAATTTAGTATAACAGAGTATACAGAAGTTCAGTGATAAGGTTTCAAATCCAAATTGTAACTAGCCTTTAAGAAACTATTGTTTATTACGTTTTGCTGTAGTATCAAAGAATATCTGGAATTACCTGAAAAGGCTAAAATCATCCCCACTTTTCCAAACACGTATCTTTATGAAACTGGGTTTTGTTTTGTTCTTT
The DNA here is from genome assembly GCF_964656455.1 of Halichoerus grypus. NCBI lineage: Eukaryota > Metazoa > Chordata > Mammalia > Carnivora > Phocidae > Halichoerus > Halichoerus grypus. Next base: position 72,692,120 of record NC_135725.1, on the reverse strand, counting down.
TGGCCACACCCAGTGCCAGTTGTTTTTTTTTTTTAATGTAATTTAACCAGAACAACATACCAGAACAGATTGAAGGCAGAAGATAAAAGAATCCAACTCTCTTCTGTCAAGGTGGACAATTAAGATATTTAGAGAAAACGTGAAACAGTGCCACTCAGTACAGTTTTTTGTTTGGGAAAATATAGTTAATCTTCTTAAAAATATGTTATTTATGAAAATGTATAATGGATTTATTATTATAATTTTAAATGAATATTTAAAAATTTCTCAGTTTTAATTTCTAATATAGCAAATATTGATAGGTATTCCAGTATAGCAAAAGCTCTTTGGAGTGTTCAGTAGTTTGTAAGAGTGTAAAGGAATCTTGAAATAAAAGATTGAGAGACCACTGATTTTATGATTTCTCATGACTGTTTTCAGTGAGTAGTAATTTTGAACTGCTGAGTTATAATTAAACATATTTTTAACAGGGAGCAGTTCTGAAACCAGAGCTGAAGAGGGACCCCGTCAGTACAAGGGTTAAGTTAAAGATTGTGCCCCATCTCCTTCGTTCTAGACAAGCTGCAGAAACGTTCCCAGCTAACATCCAGGTAATTCATTCTTTCCAGAGAAAAATTTACAGAAAAGTTTACAACTTTTATGTCTGTCTAATTACAGAACTGCATTAATGCATATTCGGGAGGTACGTTGCTGTACGTAACAAGTCTAATGAGATTCCATCTTTTTTTTCTATCTCAGGTTTAGCTGCAGACATGGTTAAAAATTTTTTGTTAGAGAATACATACTGTATATAGTTAACACTCAAATGTATGGTGACTGTCCTTTCAAACTAGTGCTTTTCTGGGTGGCTTTTCTCCAAAAATGTTTGTCTTAGGCAACCAAGTTTCTGGTGGTCAGTTAAGTGGAAAAATTCGGTTATCAAGTGTCATCCTTAACTGAACCCCTGCGTGACAGCAGTGGCCATATTTTCTTGATTCTGCCTCCTTAATAGCTTCATCTCCGTCCAGCTAATGCTGGTGTTAATTGGGACTGTGCCTTCTCACTTTGGCCATCACAGTAATCTAGCTTGTTTCCCTTCCTCTCATCTGAAAGACAGTCAGCCTATTTTCTCTGTTGCCACCAGAGTTTTTGTTGCAGTTGGAAATCCTTGTACTCTGTTGGTACAGGACACGAGTCCCTCTGCAAAAGCTCCTACCTTTTTTGCCCAAGTGGTGACCAGCTCAGCTCAGGTAGCAGATAGATTGGAGTAAAATTTTGTCATCAGTTATTTGCTGTAGATCCTAAATAAGCCTCAGGGTTTTTTCTGTTTTTCTTTATTTCTTTCTTTTCTGTTTTTCTTAAAAAATTCTTTTTTGAATCTGTAAAATGGGTGTAATAACAGCAGCTTACTCGTAGCAAGGTTTTAAAGACTGAATGGGGTCATAGAAAATTGAGAGCACAGTGGCTAGTACTCATTCAGTTACCACGTTCCGAGTATCTGCTGACAGGTTAGCAGTTTTCTCTCTTCTGGTCTCCTGTCTCACCACCCCCTTGCCCTGTACCTTATGCTCCAACAGAAGATTGTTCCTCTTTAAAGACGCTGTTTTCATGGCTCCGTGTCTCCGCTCATGATGTTCCCTCTGCCAACCAGAGCCCCCCTTTTCACCCTTCAGCCTGGTCAACATCTACTCCTGTTTCAGGATTCCCTCCAGTGTGTTGCCTCCCGTCTGTAATGTTCCCACTTCCTGCTGCTCTCGTTTTTCAGTCCCAAAGTGAGAACACTTGCCATCGTGCTCACTGTATGGAGGGCCTAGACTTCTGTCTTAGCATCTCTCCCTCTTAAGGCTTATTTTGTTGAAGTGGCTACTTCCTCCCCCTCGATGATAAAACTTTTATTCCCCCTATCTGGCACTCTAATATTTGATGACTTTAAAGTATTCTCTGTGTCTCATAAATGTAAAATTATCCCAGAGCTTCTGTCATTTCTTTTTCATAATTGGTGTTTTATAATTGGTGTTTGCAAGCACTGTTTCCTGGATAGTGTCTTGATAATTTTGGTTCAGAAACTTTGGTTGTAGTAACACTACATTACATAAGAAGCAGCTAGAATTTTGTGACAAAATATTCATAGACATCCTGTAGGTGTGTACTTTATTTGTAGTTATTTATATGTTTTCCAAATAAATCTGGCTAAAACTTGGTGTATTCAAAGACAAACTCACTGTCCCTCACACACATTCTTCTTTCTAGTCCCATTTTTAATGATTGCATTACTGTTCTCCTACATAATTGGACCTACCCCCTCTCTTCTCCACCTGTCAATCATAAAAATCCTTCAGGGCATCATTCAGATGAGCCTCTTCTTTCCTGATACCAATGGCTTTAACTAGGCACATAGTACCTCACCCTGATTTTGAACGTATGAAAGTACCCAGCATAATTCTTCGCGTATAATATGTGCACAGTGAATTTTATTTTTTCTGATAAAACATTAGTATTCTGATTAATTCTTTTGCTTCTTTTATCTTACCATATTATTCTGTATAATTTAGCATTATCAGATAAATTTTCTAGAAGTCTTTTCCGAATAAGGTAGCATGTGATTATATATTGTCCTGTATCATTTTTAATGTATGTACATTTTGATCCCTCAAGCAGATCGAGTGCCTTGGGAGCAATGCTTGTCTCTTTGTGTCTCACAGTACCTGGCTAGTGTTGGTTACCCAGCAGAGCTCAGTCCTGTTCAGTCACATGCCATTGTTAAGTAAGATCAGAATACTGCTAGTCATTTTAGGAACCAATGTGAGGAGATTTTTTTTTTTCTAAGTGTAAGACTATCCATCCCATAGAAAGTGGGAATTTGAGGAATTTAGATTTCTTTGACATTGCTATCTAATGTCTGAACCTTCTAGATGCTGTACAGGACTCACCTGTGTGATCTGTTGCCACCTAGGCATGACTACACCATACATGGAGTACCTGTATTCTACGCTTGTAGAATGAGTGCTTTAATCTTGACATTTTCCATGAAGCTTTTATTACAATTTGTTTGGAATGACTGACTACATGTAATTAAGGGACCAGAGTGGCTTTATCTGCTCATGTCCCCTGTGTGATGCGGAGTGGCAGACTGAGGGCCCACTGTGAACTCTGTTGCTTTCTGGTGGTAGATCCACAAGTTTTGCAGACTGTCAAGATCAACCACTGTGTTTGTTATTCCACAGACTCCTGACTGGAGTTACTGACGCCTTTCTAAGTTGGTCAGCTAAGATGATTATCTGTATTAAAAAGAACTGTGTTTGAATAACAAGGGGTAGTGCACAAGATCTGCTGTTGAATCCTGACTAATATCTGAGAATAGCAAATTGCTATTATTAATTGGTGTTCTTGACATTGTCCCTTTTTCATAGGTGGTGTATGATGGACTTTTTGGTACAAATACAAATTCAAAATTGAGAACATTATCCCTGCAGTTTGTGCATCACATTTGTATAACGTAAGTTTTTTTGAACTGTTTGTAAAATTTCAAGCTGTTGGAGTGATCAAATGATTCAAGTATTTCTTTCTTACCCAGAAAGAAACCATGTTTGCTCATCTTAAAAAAATTTTAGGTTTTAATAGGTTATTTCAGTTGTGTCTCTAATTATTTTAAGTCATCATCTGAAAAGATACGCTAATAATGAGATTCTTATCTTGCTTTTGTGTATGTGTGCTATTTTTTTAAAGTTGTCCAGAAATCAAGATTAAGCCATTAGGTCCAATGCTTTTGAATGGCCTCACCAAGCTAATCAATGAATATAAAGAAGTAAGTGACTTGTCTTTTAAACACTGTTAACATTTTATATTTTAAAGTATTTTCTGTTATCAATCTTTCTGGTCTGCATGTTTGTTTAGTTAGTTACAGTTTGCTATTGTTCCATCATTTCTTAATATTTTTACTTGAAGTGGTGTGAATTTCAGAAATTACTGCCATCTTTTGCTTTTTTGTTTTTGGAATTAAGTGTTAAAAATACAGTACGAATTTCGAGGGGTCTTATTGCTTCTTTAAATAACATCTTTTAAAGCAACTGCATTTTATTCTGCTTTTAGGCACTGTGCAAAAATGGAATGGAAAGCATTAAATTTTATTTTACGATTTGTTTCCATATGGATGTTTATTTGGATTTGCTTATATTTAGAAATAGTGTTAATTCTTAAGGGCTGAGTTTTTACCAGTTCAAAATTCTATAAAAACATGCATTCAGTAAGTTTTTGATTCCTTAAGCTAAGTGGGATGAGGATTCTTTGGAATCCCCTTTGTCCTTGCTGTGTCACTCTTACCATCTTCATTAGTTCAGGTGAATTTGCTAAAGAAAGTAATATTTCAAGAACTCTAGTTAGCATTATTTTCCTAAGTCTTAACTAAACATGAATGCATGTTTGCAGTTGTATAGTAATTAACATTCTGCCAGTTGGAGTTAAAATTGAGTTTGAATCCTAGTTTTATTCTTTGATGAGTTGCTTAAATTCTTTGGAGCTCTGTTCTTTATTAGAAAAATGAAAATAATACCTCTTCGTTGGATTATTGTGAAGATTAAATGAGATTATACACAAAAAGTCCCTTTTTGTGGTAAATACGCTTTAGTAGGTATTATTATTAGGGAAAAGCTGTTCATTCCTGTACAGTTCCTTTGGGAGCAGTGGTAGGCCTGGCTCTCCTATCTTTTACTGAATAGTGCTTGCAAGGTTTTTGAGGCCTAGGGAAACTTTCAGAGTTTTTTTAATGGCATACATAGTCTGATGCTTGGGATGGTTGGTAGAAATAAAAATGCTTTTGGGCTTTTAGGGAGAATCTGTATATTTAAAAATAAATTCGAGAGGCCAGATAAACCATAGGTCCCTAATCTCTGTACCTCCTGGAGGTACCTGCAGAACTTCCCAACAGATGAATCTGTAAGTGTGTCCATCGAGGTGTGCAAGAGTGAGTCCTATGTTAATTGTATAAACTTCAACTCACAGAGGTGTTCCTTTTTTCTGAGTAATCAGACTATTGGTTTTCATAAAACAATATAAAATTCTGTCTGTCTGAGGGGGGAACCTCACTCACTTGATGACTATGATCCCTTTCATTTTTTATAATGGAAGATATGAGGGGAAGCTCTTTATTATCATGCAGAGTTTTAGGTAATCGTTCCCCAGTTTACTGCAATTTTGGGGGGAGAGATGGAGGATCCTAGTCTGTGCGACCAGTGGTGAATTTTCTGATAAGTTAAGCTGTTTTCCCAGTGTGTTGGTGTTTGCAGGGTACATAGTGTTGAAAATATCCTGAACTTAGCACCAGCTGAGAGAACCCTTTCATATATGACCTCTGTATTTTCCTTTTGGAGTGAGTTGGGGATGCAAAGTTTTGTTTTGTTTTTCCTTTTAGTAGTGTGATGATTCTGGGTTTGGACTTTTTTTTGTTTGTTTGTTTTGTTAGATGCTAACATCATGTAGTTAGGCAGAGTGAGACCAGGTTTAACAAGGAGTAAAATAATGCATGTAATTGCAGCAAAAAGGTTTTGCCGTTTACTGTATTTTTTGTTTTGTCTGTTTTTTGTTCTTTTTTTTTTTTTCTTAATTTCAAGGACCCTAAGCTACTGTCAATGGCATATTCAGCTGTTGGAAAACTCTCCAGGTGAGTAAACTCTTCTTCAGTGAGAGATACCCTGTTGGTAAACTAAGAAAAATTATGTGGCATTTAATAATGGATGGAGAATAAATTGGTTGTGATTTTGAAAGGAAATGTATTTAATGGCCATGGGTTGTTTAGGAATGTTTTCCTTGTAGAAGGAAAATGATGTGAGACATTCCATTTGAAGATAGATATGTTTCCATATTAAATGGTAGTCTTGAAATGAGATTTTGAACTGGATTGTGTCTTAACGGGTTACTTTTTCTTGCACCCTGGAGACATTTGATTGACCTTAAGTGTTCTTGTGGCTGCTTACCACTAGTCTTTATAACCACAGTCATCAAGGTTTAGCTCTTGACTCTCTTTTCTGATAGTGCTATATTAGGATTCTGGGTGGCCCTGTTTCCAGAGGTGGATTTTTTTTCTTCTGCTTATGGTATGATTTCCTCCTTCCACTTCCTCCTGGTTTCCTCTTCCTTCCCTATATTTCAGAGCAGGGAGACTGTGGCACCGTGTGGTGCTGCCAGCGTGGCGCAGGGCCTCTATTGGCCTGTGTGGACTGGGTCTTGCTCTTCTGTCTGTGCAGGGAAAGGATCTTTGGGGCTCAGAGGAAAGCCACCCTCAGTCACCTGATACAGCACTTACACGATAGCCTTTAGTTTAAGTAGCAGTTTGGTCTTAATTGTCTATTTTTCTTATGTTAAAATCAGAAATGTTAACTGAATGCATGGAATCTTATAAAGGCTCTATCTGGATAGTATGTATTTTAATCATGGGTTACTTATATTAGACAGTTGAAGAACTAAATATTTACTTTTAACACTATTTGGCTCTTTGGGGAGGTAATCTAATGATGTCGACATTATGTTTAGAGATGAAAATGCATTTCAAGAAAATTTGTGTTGAGTTACATTTTCTTCTAACCTCGTGGAAATTTATGATCGTAATAATGGTCTTGTATTCTCTTACAGTCGAATGCCCCATTTATTCACCAAGGATATAGCTCTTGTGCAGCAGCTTTTTGAAGCCCTTTGTAAGGTAGGGAAACACCCAGCAAGTTTATGCTTTCCGCTTGGATGCTGACCTGGAAACCCGACAGGGAGGGAAACGCTATTTTTATTATATTTATAGGAAGAGCCTGAGACTCGGCTTGCTATTCAAGAAGCATTGTCTATGATGGTGGGAGCTTATAGTACTTTGGAGGGAGCACAGCGAACTCTCATGGAGGCACTTGTGGCTTCGTACTTAATAAAGGTAGGTCCAGCTGCGTGAACTGCGCTGATTGGTGATACAGCGTACATTTTTAAGAACAGAATTGGAATTGCTTTTTTTCCTTAATGATCTTGACAATTAAGAAGGATATTTGCTTTCACTTGGACTGTGATTTATTATTTTTAAAGATTTTATTTATTTGAGAGAGTGGCAGAGGGAGGGCAGAGGGAAAAGCAGACTCCCTGCTGCTGAGCAGGGAGCCCGATGTGGGACTTGATCCCAGGACGCTGGGATCGTGACCTGAGCCGAAGGCAGGTGCTTAACCAACTGAGCCACCCAGGCGGCTCAGGACTGTGATTTCTGATTGATTTTTAATTCTTCATGATGGGAATCTGATTTTAGGGGAGAAGGAGTGGTGATATTCTCAGGTTTTATGTTTAAAGCCTTTCATGTTGGGAAACTGTTCTTGATGTCGTGTCCTCCAAGTTGGAAGTCTTTTGTCTTACTTGGTAGCTGAACACTACAGTCCTTTGGGATGGAGTTCTATAGCCAACACTGGGGGAAAAGCAGAAGGAAAGAAAGACAAATTTTTACCTTAAAATCGAGTCTATAAGAAGTAAACCAGTACTATCATACATAGTCTTCTTCCTTCTAGTCCCCTTTATTTGGCTGTCATGGGATTTTGTAGGAAATTTTGAGTATCTATATATACACATATGTATATGTAATATATAATATACAATATAAAATAATATGGACTTGCTGTAGCCAGTTCTTTGTCCTCCATTTCTAGGAGTAGAAAGAGGGAGATTAGAAGAGGGAATGATGTCAAAAAGTATTGGTGTGATTAATACATATTGTGTCTTACTGATATTTGGCTGGCATAGTTAATAGATTGCTATCGAGGGAATTATTAAAGGTTCAGAAAGGTATCTGGTTTCTATTGAAATGTGACAGGATTATTATGTACACTCAGGAACATTACTGTATATCGAGTTCCACTGTCGGCTGCTCTTGTACATGGTTCATAGTCCTATATTGTGGACAAAGAAGTGTGGGCTTATTTGGAAGCTCATTAGAATAGAACACTTAAATCTTTCCCTAGGTAATCGTATAAGGATGTATGATGCGTGTATAATGCATGTGGGTTCTGGTTATACATATGCAGATCAAATCATGCAGCAATGTTACTAAACCGAAGCTAGTTGGTGTTCTTTTCTCAGACTACATTTAAAGCAACCAGACTCGAGGCTAAATCATATGAACTAGTCCTTAATATCACTGCTCTTTATTGTAGCTCAAGGAATGCTTAAAGAGCAAGAATACCTGAATGAATAGGACATTATCTGTTTCTTAATATCACTCTCATCTCACTATGTTAGGTTTGTGACTAGGAGAATGACCTGGGGGGAAGGTACATGAGAATAAGGCTTTTCAGAATAAAGGTTCTTCAGCTGCTTCTCTCATTGAACTTTGTATTCGTAGATTTGTTCATTATTCTGTTTAGGTGAATTGAATATATTCATGTAGTTAACTCCTTCGGAGTCAGTTTTAACTAAAGCTAATCTGAAAAACTTGGAGACGAATTTGCTTCACATTTATAGAGACTCCAAGTAACCTCTGTTTGTGTTCCCTGCCAAATATCTTAATTTCATTCATGTGACTGACAGTTTGAGGGTTGGGGAAGCAGAGATGACGGCGAGAAAACTGTTCACAGTGACCGTGGTCCCAAAGTTGGGCGGAGGATGTGCGTGTACAGGGACATTCTCTGGCTATGGTCTTTGTGGGTCTTCCTGCTTTACTTGGAGGGTCCTTTTTTAGCTCATAAAAGTACTTTTTAAGTGATGCTGCTGTCCAAAAGACTTTTAAACAACTTGATTAAAGATTGTCAACAAATGATTAGTCTTCATTTTATTTACTTAGATATAGTTATTAAAATAACTTCATTTTTGATTGTTTACAATTAAGATGATTTATCTTGACTGGAATGAGCTGTTGGTAATTGGATTCTTCTTTCTTCTTCTTTTTTTAAAATCTGTATGTGTTTGTGTGTGCGTGTATTTATGTGTTAAATAGCCTGAAGTTCAAGTTCGACAGGTGGCTGTGAAATTTGCTAGCACGGTGTTTCCCTCAGATCATATACCTTCCAGATATTTGCTCTTACTAGCTGCAGGAGATCCGTAAGTTTCAAAAGGTGTTAATTTGAATTTGGGTTCATTTTAAATTATTTGAAAATTACTAAAATTTATATTGTTTTCACTGTTGCTCTATGGAATTTGGAAGCAGTTTATTAAAGAGTTAAAAATATGGCCCTTGATATGATACAGACCTGTAGTTATACCCTATCTTCTTTTTTTTCTGTGGGTAAACTTAAAAGTTGCAAGCCACGTAACTCTTCAAATTTCAGGAAATTTCCAAAAAGTAGTTTCTTAAAATGTATTTTATGACTCTTTGCTTAGATAGCTAAGAATATATTTAAGACATTTTCTCAGATCCCCTGTTGTCAAATAAAATGACTGTTCTTAATCATCACATGATCATTCTATCATTGCAATTTATATTTTATTCCTATTTGTCTTTCTGTAAGACGGGAAGAAGTTCATGGAGAAGCACAGCGAGTATTAAGGTGTCTTCCTGGTAGAAACAGAAAAGAAAGTGCTTCTAAGCAGATGCCTTCTTTCCCGGAAATGGTGTATTATATTCACGAAAAGGTATGGCATTTAACTTCAGATAGTTAGTTTGGGTCATATAATGAATCATGAAAATAAACATGTATTTTTTTAGGTGACACATTTAAAATGTTATCATTAAATGTTGAATATTAGTAAGGTTTCTAACAATGTTAATATTTACAATGAGAGGACAAAAATACAAAATGAAGAGAAAAATGTAATTCTCAAAATTGATCTGTTTTGCCCCAATCTGAATTACTTAAATTCCTTTTATGCTTGTCAACATTTTGGCTGGGTTTAAAAATTTTCTCCTTGGTATGACATGCTTAAAAATATCTTTTTTTTTTTTTTTTTTTTGTATTTTTAAGGATATTATTTAGAAACCATAAATTTAAGAATGCTTCAGGGAACAGTTCAGATTTTTTCCATTGTGATCATAAGAGAACATCACGTCTGCTTTTGCAAGCCTCGTGTGTGTGTGTGGTTCTCTCTGCTGGTGGATCAGACAAGAGTATTGGCTGTCGTGACCCCCAGTCCTGATCCTGTCCCACTTTTTACGTCAGTGTTTCTTTGAGTATGCTGGTGGTCCTGGCTTTTTATTTAGATAGACATCTTAAGGGAGTTGGAGGTCAGGACTAAGTAGCCATGACTTTTTTCTCTGAGGCACAGTCATATTTGTGGTCAGAAAATGTTTTTGTGCTCATCTTTTCCTCCTGCCTCCGTTAGTAATGAAAGTAACTGGCCTGAGGTGACTGTTCATAGATGCCTGGAGCAGGTTTCTTCTTTTCTTTCTTTCTTCTTTTTTCTTTCTTTCTTTTCTTTCTTTTCTTTTCTTTCTTTCTTTCTTTCTTTCTTTCTTTCTTTCTTTCTTTCTTTCTTTCTTTCTTTCTTTCTTTCTTCTTTCTTTTCTTTCTTTCTTTCTGATTTATTTATTTATTTGAGAGAAAGAGTGCACGCACGCATGTGAGGGGCAAGGGCAGAGGGAGAGAGAAACTCAAGCAGACTCCCCGCTGAGCACAGAGCCTGACACAGGGCTCAGTTTTGCGACCCAGAGGTCATGACCTGAGCCGAAACCAAGAGTCAGATGCTCAACTGACTGAACCACCCAGGTGCCCTGAGCAGGTTTATTCTTTTTAAATAAGCCAGTAAAAACAGAAAGAAGAAAAGACACCACACCTATCATTTAGGGTTTGAGGGACATGTGCAAATCAGCATGATTGATGGAAAAATGTTTTGATTTAGAAAAAAACAGTAGCAAACGATAATGTAGTTAGAAAATACAGTTATTTTTGAATTGAGGAAGGGCACACATGCTCCATGTTTTATTTATTTATTTATTTATTTATTTTTAAAGATTTTATTTATTTATTTGAGAGAGAGAATGAGAGAGAGAGCACATGAGAGGGGGGAGGGTCAGAGAGAGAAGCAGACTCCTCGTGAGCAGGGAGCCCGATGCGGGACTTGATCCAGGGACTCCAGGATCATGACCTGAGCCGAAGGCAGTTGCTTAACCAACTGAGCCACCCAGGCGCCCTGCTCCATGTTTTAGTAATTGTGTTTGTTTTGGCTTATTTTTATTAGGCTTCCCATCGAATGAAAACTCCAGCTAAGTACATGACTGGGACTACTGTCCTTCCATTTAACCCAGCAGCCTTTGGAGAGGTAGGACTTGGACCTCTTTCCATTTTGCTCTCTCTAAATGTTCTAAAAGATAATGTCACACCCAAAGAGATGTCTGAATTTTTTTGTATTCTAGATAAACCCATATTGTGATGTCAGTGTCCTTGACCAGATTGTTTATTAGAAAAACAGTGTTGGGTAATTGGTATTATTTCAGTTCGTAGTGGAGTCTGTAAATATATTTACCTCAGTGAGATTCTTTGTGGAAGAATTGGGTGCTCTGCATTGATTACTATTGTGATTTTACAGCAAATTAGATTTGAATTTTAAAGCCAGCGCTATGTTGAGGTTGTTTGGATTATCTGTTGTTTAGGTCATTGACTTGCACTAATTAAATGACAAGAGGTAATCTTGTTCAGAGTAAGATACCCACAGTGGAATTGCTGCCTATTTTAGCTGTCAAGGAAAGAGCTTCAGGAGGACTCCTGGGTAGCCAGTTTATATCAGAAGTTTTTATGGTGTTGTCTCTACTCTTATGATTTGAACCCATTTTCTCAAATTCTTACGTTAGTGGAGATTAAATACAACTGGAGTTCCACAGGAATAGATGATTTGCCCCAGGTTTCTGCTCACTCTCCCCTCCCCCCAGCTTTCAAAAATAACAATTTTTATTGTAATTGTTTAGACTTTTTTTTTTAATCTTTAAAAAGATTTATTTATTTATTAGAGCAAGAGCGCGAGCATGCGAGTGGGGGAGGCGCAGAGGGAGAGAATCTCAAGCATACTCCCCGCTGAGCGTGGAGCCAGTCGCAGGGCTGTCTCACGACCCATGAGATCACGACCTGAGCGGAGGCTTTAACTGGCTGAACCACCCAGGCGTCCCTGTAATTATTAGTTTAGACTTTAAAAGTTGAGTTTGCATTTTAACTCCATTAAACTCCACTAAAAACACTCTGGATTTATAAAAGCTTGTTATGTAAGTTGTGCTCCATTATGGTAATTTCAGTTAACGTACTGAGTCATGTTTTCCAGCTTTCTTGAGGATTGTTGAATAGCTTTATGAAGGGGGGGGTGGGGGAATGAAAATGGGAAACTGTCATTTTGAAGAGTTCCCTCCCACACTGATTTCTTGAGGAGCTGGTCTGGTGTTCTTCTCCCTGCTGCTTCCAGATAGTCCTGTACTTGCGCATGTGCCTAGCGCACAGTGCGGGAGTGCTGCCCGCCTCCCAGAGTCTGGCTGATATGCAGGACCACGCCCCAGCCATTGGGCGCTACATACGGACCTTGCTGTCAGGCGGCCAGGCGACACCCTCATCGTCTTCTTCCAAGAGTGGAGAAACCCACCCTGTTCAGATCTACATCGGCCTGCTTCAGCAGCTGTTGGCAGGTGTTGGAGGTAGGAGGTCGTGCTGCTGAGGACGGACATTAAGGCACTTAAGCAGAAATCTCATTTTAAACTCAGCTGAGAATTTATAGCAAAATTATTTTCTCCCTTCACTACTGTAACTGAACATGAGTCTTTGCTTCTTTTCCAAACTTACTTGATTCATCCTTGATACACTCTTACTCTTCCCGGAAAGAAATGCTAACAGTAGATAATGTTTTTACTTTGGAAGTGGGTGCAAAGAACAGGGCATCTTTTTATAGATACGTAGTCTATAAATTTGCTGTTTTGGATCACATACTGTATTTATGTTGGTTTTTGTTTCGTAGAACTGGGGAATGCTTCGTAAAGCAGTAGCCTTATACTTTATTTATTTGTCAGAGAGAGAGGGAGAGAGCACAAGCAGGGGGAGCTGCAGGGAGAGGGAGAAGCAGGCTCCCTGCCAAGCTAGGAGCCTGATGTGGGGCTCGATCCCAGGACCCTGGGATCATGATCTGAGCTGAAGGCAGACGCTTAACCAACTGAGCCACCCAGGCGTCTCAGTAGCCTTATACTTTAAAGGAATTTAGTGAGCCCTGTGTGTTTATCACTTTTCTTAAAGCTAAAATGGTTCTGAATTCTTTCTTATTTAGGTTTGCCAGTCATGTACTGTCTATTGGAAGCTGTCTCCGTGTATCCAGAAAAACTGGCTACCAAATTTGTAGACAAAACAGAATGGATAAAGGTACATCTTATGCATGTATATTTCTCTTTGATTCTGTATATTTTACACTTTAGTCTTATAATTTCGTCTTCCTTACTAGTGTTCCTATGACCTTTCCTGCCTTTGGGTCGTTTTGAAAACTCTTTTATCAGACACTTCCTGGGAAGCATGTAGGTCAGTGTATCTCAACAATCCATCTAGGTGAGAGTGAGAGAAGAATTGAGAATCATATAAGTAAAAAAAATATATATTTTCTGTTTTGAAAGTTAAGAAAATAGATTTGTGTAGCTTAAATAAAATATATGTAAAATATCTCCTTTCTGTAACTCTCTCCCACCTACCCAAATCTCTCAACTTCCTGCCCCTTCCTCTCTCACCTGACAAACATATGTAGGTCATCACTTATTTCTCTATGGTGTGCTTTCTAGAGTTTATTTATGCATATACATAGAAATAAAACTAAGCGTTTTTAATTTTTCTTCCTTCTTTTACACAAAAGGTACAGTTTCCACAGTTGTATTGTTTCAAGTGTTTATTTAAATTCTAGTTAGTTAACATATAGTATAATTTTATTAAGTTATTTAACTTCTCACACTGTTTTGTGCCTTACCTCTTTCACTTAACATTAGAATGTGGAGGTATTCTGTAGAACTAGAGAGGGAACATCCTCTTTAACAGCTTCATTTTTTCCATTGTATGACTATGCCGTGATTTATTCTAGAACCTCACTGATAGTCATTTAGGTTGCTTCCACTCTGCTGCAATGAACAGTCCATCATTTTGAATATAAGGAAGTCTGTTTTTTAGATGGATTCCCCAGAAGTGGAATTGAGGCCATAGACTTTTGCAGTTCTGATTGATAGTCCACATCCTCTGGTACCAATTTACACTCCCACCAGCCATGTAGGAGAGTGTTCCTGTCTCATGGTCACACCAAAAGCATTGCCAGGTTTAGTGAATAAAAATACAAGATTCTCGGGGCTCCTGGGTGGGTCAGTCGTTAAGCATCTGCCTTCGGCTCAGGTCATGATCCCAGGGTCCTGGGATCGAGCCCCGCATCGGGCTCCCTGCTCCGCGGGAAGCCTGCTTCTCCCTCTCCCGCTCCCCCTGCTTGTGTTCCCCTCTCTTGCTGTGTCTCTCTCTGTCAAATAAATAAATGAAAATCTTAAAAAAAAAAAAAATACAAGATTCGCAGTTAAATTTGAATTTCACATAAACAAAAGTTCTTTTTAGTACAGGTATGGCTCATACAGTTTCATATACCTCTTGGGCTGTATAATGCAGTTCTTTTTGGAAATTGGAGCTTGAATTATGGTAAAATTTGCAGATTATCTCTTAGGGTGAAAGCATGAATGTAATATACCAAGAAGTGTAAGTTTTGTGCTTTTCTGGAAAAACTGACCTCATGAAATTGCTTCAAATTTAAAAAGGATTTTTTATTCCTTGTGAATATTTGCTGATTGTAAAATGATCGCACAGTTTTTGACTTTTGATCATGTAGATCAGGGGTCATCAAACTATGGTCCATGTACCAAATCTGCCTTGCCTCCTTTCTTGTTTGGCCTGCAAGCTAAGAGTGGTTTTCACATTCTTAAATGGTTGAAAAAAATCAAAAGATGAGTAGTATTTTCTGACATGAGAATTATAGTGTCCATAAAGTTTTGTTGGAACACAGATACCCCTTCATTTCTCCATTGTCTGCGGCTACTCTTGCCCTACAGTGGAAGAATGGAGCTGTTGCTGCATAGATCAGGTGGCCTACAAAGCCTCGTTCGCCCTTTACAGAAAGCATTTGTTGACCTCTGTTTCAGATCATCTGTGTATTAATTCTGTCTGTTTTATGTCTTGTATTTTTGATGAAAATGCACAGAAGATTTTGGTATATAATTCAGCTTTTATTTTGACGTAGTTTATTGTGTTATTTTCTTACCGATACCAATAGATTGAACAATATAATGTAACATTTATTCTTTCAATTTTAAATGTCAGATGTTGTCAGGAGGAAGATGATTGTATATCACGTATATATTTGTTTTTCTACACCACTCAGAGTCTGATGAATAGCAGTAAAGAAGAGATGCGTGAACTGGCGGCATTGTTTTATTCTGTGGTGGTATCTACAGTGTCGGGGAATGAGTTGAAGTCAATGATAGAACAGCTTATAAAGACCACGAAAGACAATCATGTATGTTACCAGTTTTGTGTTTGTTCTTTTTTGTGGGAGATGGGAGAGCTTTCTAAAAGCATCTGATATGTTTTTAGTTTTTGTGTTCTCATTTCTAAAAGGAACTTTTATGATGGTGAAGAAAAATTGAGATAGGTAATACATTGATTCATTCAGTCCATTCAACAACTGTGAGTGCCTTGTGTCTAATCGGCGCTGTTTTAGGTGCTAGGAATACAGTGGGGAGTGATTACACGAGGATCCCTCGTACTACCAGGTGCTCGGAAATCTTAGTTCCTTTTTCTTTCCCCATCTAGAGCCACCTGTCATCGAGCCTGTTCTATCAGAAAACATGTGCTTTCGAATAATCAAACCTCTACTTTGTGTTTAGAGGTTTTAGCAATTAGAAATCGTATCTGCTCATTGTATTTTGTTGGCAGTAGGGCAGAGGGGAGAAATTATGCTTGAAAATTAATGGTAGTGTAGTTACGTAAGTGCTCCAAGCTAGAAGTATGGGTGCTACAGGGAGCCTGCAGGAGAGTCACTTCACCCAGACTTGGAGTGGGTGTGGGGTTAGGGAATTACTCGAAGTGAATCAAGACTCAGCTTACCTTCTCAGAATTCTTGAGTGTTGGAAACTCCAGGTTCGTTAGCATTCAGTAGAACCTGATATGATCACTTTGTTCTCTGGCCTTATGTCTTATTGGAGAGATGACTCTCCTAAGCATACTGTTATTTCAGTGCATTCTTGCATGTGAGAGAGAGTGACAGCTATTGTGTGGTTCAGAGCCCAGAGATACAGCACGGATCCTTGCTTGCGTTGGGATTCACGGTAGGAAGATACTTGGCCAAAAAGAAAATGAGAATGGCAGAGCAGCAGGACCTGGAGACAGATGCCGATTTCCTGCCGGAACAAGAGGAACTCATTCAGAGCGCCACGGAAACAATAGGTACTTGACGTGCTTGTGCTGCCTTGAGTTGGGTTCAAATTTATTACAGCGTTTTAGTTTCTTTTTACAGCATTGTACCTTAAAGGCACAAGTCTTTTCACAAAACTTGCTTGATGGTGGATAAGTTCTGTGCTTTTAATAACAATGAAAGTACTTTAATTTTTCTGTACGTTTCTTCCTATGTGTTTCTGTATGACAGAGATGGTTGCATTACAGGGAAAAACCTTAAACATTTATAAGAGGACAGTGCTGTCTGCCTTGTTCCCGTGGTGTTTCATTACTGACTGAATGTTAACACATCACCAATTAGAAGAAAATGTGGACTTTGATTTTGTTTTGCTGTCTCTGAGACAGTCTTGAGTCCCTTGCTGCTTGCCCCGGACCCCAAGAGCAGTAGTGTCTTCTTCTCAGTCTCGGCTCATGTGCTTCCAGGCTCGTTTTTGGACAGTACGTCGCCCCTCCTGGCCATCGCTGCCTGCACAGCCCTCGGGGAGATTGGCAGGAATGGTCCCCTCCCGATCCCCAGTGAGGGATCTGGCTTCACCAAATCACATCTTGTAGAAAGCTTACTGAATAGAATACCCTCCAGTAAAGAAACAAATAAGGCAAGTCTCTCCTTTTTTCCCCTTCTTCTGAAATTCTTTCTATTCATAGATACATAAGTGAGCAAAAACGCAGTTGTAATGAGGATAGATGACAGTGCAGCCGGAGGAAGGATTTAATGTAAAAAAAGAATGATAAAGTCTAGGTGACTATTTAGTTTTGAGTTAGGGGTGATTTGTGTATGACCTCTGTGCGTGCACTGTTTGGCCCAGTTGTTCCAGTTTAGACCCATAACTGTTAGGATTTGGGGAATGAACTAGCTGCACAGGTAATTCTTTTGTCATGCGAAAGTGCGTAATAAAGTGTTAAATAGTTGTTATCACTTTTGTAATTTTAGACCAAATCTGAATCTTAACCTCTGACAGCGAAAATGGTTTTAAGAAGTCTGGATGTTAGGAAGCAGTGTGAGTAATATCTGAGGAGAAGGACATTTATCATTTTTTAGTTTTAGATAAACACTTTCATAAACTTTAAAACATTTGTGATCAGAGTACCTCAGTGTTGAAATATAACATGATTTAATGAGCAGATAAATCAGTTTACTACCAATTTAATAATCTTATTCTTGGTCTAGGTACCATTTAAAACTTCCTGAGACTATCGCAGTGTAGTTTCTGTTAGCTATTAATTAACTAATTAGTGCTCACCAACCACTGTTGAGCACTTGTAATGTGCCAGGCGTATGCTAAGGGCTTCATATATGTTAATTAATGGAACTCCTCAGAAGGTCTAGGGAAGTAGGTACACGTGTCATCTCTCTTTTCCCATATGAAGAAATGGAGTCACAGAGAGTGCAGTAACTTGCCTAGGGTCACATACCTGTAAAGGCTGCTAAAATGGTTAAGCTGTGATTTGATCTTAAGTCCTTTGGGCTCAGAATCTACATTTATAAACACTGTGACAGATAATAAACCTTGTTAAAGGCTCTCTTCTTCTTTTGCAGCCATGGACCCTTAATGAACTCAGTTTTATGTCTTTCTACCTCCAATGTCTTATACACATAATTCTGTAAAATTGTGGCTACTTTATAAAAAAACTTGCATGCGTAAGTGCTTTAGACAGACTGCCCTCCCTGTCATCTCATTTTGGAAACACTGTTCTGGGATAAAGCTGTTACATACTTTGTTTTTTTTTTTGTTTTGTTTTTTTTAAAAGCAAAATTCTCTGGTTTTCTAGATGAAAGAACGAGCAATCCAAACACTGGGATATTTTCCAGTTGGGGATGGAGATTTTCCTCACCAGAAACTCCTCTTGCAAGGTCTGATGGATTCTGTGGAGGTATTTATATTGCTATCTGATTGTCAGTTAATCAAACAAAAGGCGTGGAATTTTGCATGCTGTGAGATTTTATTTTTATTTTTTTTAAAGATTTTTTCATCTGTTTTAGAGAGAAAGAGTATGGGGGGGGAGGGAGAGGGGCAGAGGGAGAGAGAGAGGAAGAAGCAGACTCTCTGCTGAGCAGGGAGCTGGATACGGGGCTCGATCCCAGGACCCTGGGATCATGACCTGAGCTGAAGGCAGACGCTTAACTGACTGAGCCACCCAGGCACCCCGGCATGCTGTGAGATTTTAAATTAAACGTTTATTAATTTATTCACCAAGTACTTACTGAGTACCAGCCTTGGGCTTACCACTTTAGTAGGCATAGCATTGAGTAAATCACCTACATGGGAAAGTACTTTCCTCTTCGTTTTTGAGTAAAGCCCAGTGCAGTGTGGGTAGAAGGGGAGACTCACCCAATCAGCTACATGTGGGAAGTGGGTGCTGGTATTCCAGTCGCTCTTGAGGCAGGTGGCCAAGCTTCTGTCGTCTGGATAAATTTCTAATGTAGTTGGGAAGACCTACAAGCAGGCAATTTGCTAGTCCCGTGTCATAAGTCTTAACATGGCCTGATATGGCCCGTCATCTAGGCTTAATTCTCGTTATTTGCTCACATTTTTGTACACCAGCCTCTTTGTCTTCTTTGCTCTGAGCTTTTGAAAGACGAATACTTCCTTTTTTGGGTTGCTGCTGAACTAGAATAGATTCCTTAGATACTGGGCTCTCCTGACTCCATACTTTTTCTTCACAGCATTTATCACAGTTTCTCATTTTTCACTAGACTGAAGGCAGTCTTTCCTGATCCCCATTATGAAATAGGTGCCTTGCAGTGTGATTAGAAGTAGTAGGACCTTAGTAAATGTGGGAAGAGTAACTGAATGAAGAGACGTTTGCATGTCATGGAGTAGACTCACAAGGGGGGGTGTGAGTACTTCTGTCTGGAGACTTGGTGCAGGTTTTTGGAGGCAAGGTTGCTGCTGGGCCTGGAAGGATGGGTGGGAGGCAGGAAGCAGGTTGGAGTTGAGGACTAAGGCCAGTGAGTGACAGAGCCAGTGTTAGGATCCAGGTCTCTGGAATCATAATCTAGTATTTTTAATGTGAATTTTTTGAGAATGAATTATACACACATCAAGTTCTCCCTTGTGTCATTGACATTGTAACCACTTGGGGAAAAGCTTATAGTGTCTGCTTTCTTATCTTATTTCTTTTTAAATTAATTAATTAATTATCTTTATAGAGAGAGAGCACGCATGTGTTGTGTGCGCATGATGAGGGACAGAGAGAGGGAGAGAGAATCTTAAGCAGGCTCCACGCTCAGCATGGAGCCTGACTTGGGGCTCCATCTCATGACCCTGAGATCATGACCTGAGCCAGAGTCAAGTCGGATGCTTAACCGACTGAGCCACCCAGGGCCCCAAAGCTTCATTTATTTAAATAAAACTAGAAGAAATGCATCTCTGGCATAAATTTTTAAAGAAGAAAAAAGGAAAACATTTGAAAACAGGCATGTAAAATGAATCCTTACTGTAGGATCCTCTGTGTTTACATCCTTTTCTCTGTTTAAAATTTCCAAAGAATTTTTTGGCCAGGGAAGCTGTGGAACTGAAGCCCTGAAATTCTTTTTCCTCGGAGTAGGAAACATCTGGCATCAGAACTTGACACCTCATTCGAGATGAGAGCATAGTTGATTGAGCTTAGGAATGGCTGGCTACACTGTGGTCTGTGCTTGGTAGAGTTCTCTCCAAGGTCACTATTCCCATACTCCTCGTGGGAACTCTCTGTTCTTCATTCTCTTCTTAGTCCCCAAATTCTTTGTTTTCCAGTTTATAGTAAACAGAAAAAGACCAAAGGGAACTAAGGTCCAATTCCATGTTGAATACTTCATGCTTGTGAAACGTGTCAAAATTTTTTTTTTAAGATTTTATTTATGGGGCGCCTGGGTGGCTCAGTCATTAAGCATCTGCCTTTGGCTGAGGTCGTGATCCCAGGGTCCTGGGATCGAGTCCCACATTGGGCTCCCTGCTCGGCGGGGGGCCTGCTTCTCCCTCTCCCACTCCCCCTGCTTGTGTTCCCTCTCTTGCTGTATCTCTGTCAAATAAATAAATAAAATCTTCAAAAAGAAAAAAGATTTTACTTATTTGAGAAAGAGAGCAAGCGTGTGTGCGTAAGTGGGGGTGAGGGGTAGAGGGGGAAGGAGGTTCCCCACTGAGCAAGGAGCCCAACACAGGGCTCAATTCCAGGACCCTGAGATCATGACGAGCCGGACTCAGACACTTAACTGACTGAGCCACCCAGGTGCCCCAATGTGTCAAAATTTTCTAAACCAAGTTAAAAAAATTTGAGGGGTACCCGGGCAGCTCAGTCAGTTAAGCATCTGACTCTTGATTTTGGTTCAGGTCATGATCTGAGGGTCATGAGATCGAGCCCCCATGTCGGGCTCTGTGCTGGGTGTGGAGCCTATTTAAGATTCTCCAAAAAAAACAACAGACAAACAAAAAAGATTCTCTTTCTCCTTCTCCCTCTGCCCCTCCCCCCTGCTCGCTTGCACATGCTCTCTCTCTCTCTCAAAAAATTTTTTTAAAAATTTGAGTATATACTATATAGAATTTTCTTAATGTTTGGTTTTTGAAACAATTTCAACCTTACAGTGCAGTTGTAAGAATAGCATGAAGAACTGTTCTTGTCTGGATTATTAACTTGCTATTGAAGCTAGCTAGCTCTTCATGGATCTCTGTACTTCTATACTGTTTTATCCAGATATACCAAATTTTACCATTTTACCGCGTTCTCTCCTTTATCGGAACCACTGGAGAGTAGCTCGCGGACACCATGTAATTTAACAGCGCCCAGAGGCGGTATTAATAAGTTAGAATGGCTGCTGTGTATCGTGCTGTTACCGCCCACCAGGTGTCCCCTAGAAGCTTTATGTGCGTTACCCTCATTTCCTCCTACAGCCTGACAAGCTGGGTGATGGTGTTACACCTGCGTTACAAACGCAGTTGAGGCTCAGTTTAAATAAGTGTATGTAGCCGGTGAGAGACAGATAAGAATTTGCCCCGAGATCTGTATGGCTTTAGTCCATACCCTTTTCCTCCAGAGATTAAAAATCCCTGCTTAGTGGTTCTCTGCCGAGGGTGAAGAGGGCAACGTGGGCTTGGAAAAAGATCTTCAGGGCATTCTCACATTCTCCATTCCCTCCCCTCGTCTCCCCTCCGAGCCACCCGGTTAGTGAGAGCCATCCAGGCAAAAGAGTAAAAACAGAGCATGTTGACAGACAAGATCTGAAACAGCTTTTTGTGGAAGTGGATGTTGTAGGGAAATGTTCTCGGTGATTCATGGCTTTCGTTTGCATGGTTGCAGGCCAAGCAGATCGAACTGCAGTTCACTATTGGCGAAGCCCTCACCAGTGCTGCTGTGGGAACGAGCTCCGTGGCTGCCCGGGACGCCTGGCTGGTGACGGAGGAGGAATATACTCCCCCTGCTGGTACCTCACACTCGGCTAACCCTTTTGTAATCCTCAAGTAACCCTTTCTGGTCTTGTTACCACATTTGAAGCAAAAGAAAAAATTTATGCGTTCCATTTTCACTCTTTTTAGGATATTTATATATGTCTTACCAGTTTGGTTCAGTCAAGAAAAATAGTTGGCTAAAGGAGAGTGAACACAACAAAATGAATGAGGTCTTCTTTTTTAGTTCTTTGGGAAACAAGGAGTTAGCTATGTATTACCTTCAAACTTGTGCGCTTTTTTTTCTGGAGGCTTGGTGTATTTAGCCATTTTCAGAAGTCGAGGCATAGTTACATTTCCAAGTTACCTGTCCCTTAGCCCTTATCACATAATGAAGCCTCAGGGTCTTCTGCTCACGCTCCGCGTACCTGTGCACTGGAGGTGCGCTGGCTTTTAGTGCCTACGCTGGTGAGGAGTGCGCGCTTTCTGACTACACGTTACAGGTACCGTGGTGTCCTATGTCTTGCGGGTCTCAAATGGATGATCATCAGTCCCTTCAGCAACCTCAACACCTTAATCGTGTAGACTTGAATATGTTCTAGGATTGTTGTACTGAGTAAATATTGAGTAAAATTTAATTTTTCAGGATACTCTTTTCATTTGTTTTAATTGATTTTATCATTCCTTTCTTTCCCCCCAGGAGCCAAAGTGAATGACGTGGTCCCCTGGGTATTGGATGTGATTTTAAATAAACATATCGTCAGCCCCAACCCACACGTGAGGCAGGCGGCCTGCATCTGGCTCCTTTCGCTTGTGAGGAAGCTAAGTACTCATAGAGAAGTGAAGGTAAGCCGCTCCGGAAATGGGTTCAGCACTGCTAGAAACCATCTTTGAAATATTTATAATTAAAAGGTGATAGGAAGGAAAGCGTATGAAGGTGAGGGCCAGTGCTGATAGTGAGGGCCATTAGCCAGTAACAGATATCTTGAAAGAAGCTGTGAATGAAGGTTGGCAGCCTGATGTACATTGGCTGGAAGATGATTCTAAACTTGAAGGCATAAGGTCAGATGGTCAGGATGGGGAGGCTGAGTGTGCATTAGACTACCTGTAAACGTACAACCTTCAGGCGATTTGGCCGCCTTCAGACAGAGCACAATAGGGTTTGTGGCTGTCTTGGGTCGGAAGACTCTTAGAAGGTGTTGTATGCCCTGAGAGAAGATTCTTACCTTCCGTTAATCTACCAAGAGGTAGAGTTTGTGTTCTTGAATGCCTGTTTTCTTCTTTCAGTCTCACCTTAAAGAAATTCAGAGTGCATTTGTTTCCGTTTTGTCGGAAAATGATGGTAAGTTATTGGTAAATATTTGATTTGCCAACTTCATTAAGCTTGTGTTTTAAATTTTAAAAAATCTAGGTTAATGAACATAAAAGAAGGAACACAGGAAAGTATTTTTTTTGGTGGATTTAATTAATTAGATCATGTTCTTCAGTTTTACATTTAAAAATGGAACCGACTTAGGGTTGCTGGAGGGGAGTTGGGGGGGATGGGGTAACTGGGTGATGGACATTAAGGAGGGCACGTGATGTAATGAGCACTGGGTGTTATATAAGACTGATGAAATCACTGAACTCTACTTCTGAAACTAATTAATACACTATATGTTAATCTTTTTTTAAATTCAATTAATTATCGAAAATGAAAAAAAAATGGCGCCAAGGCCTTCTTTAACATTAGTACTTATAAAAATAGCTTTTTTCTATTTCTTGTTCCTTTCCTGATATAAGCCAGGAGAGAGCAAATGTATTAGACATTTAAACAGTAGCTTTGTTTTATAAATTTTTTTTTTTAAAGATTTTATTTGAAAGAGAGAGAGCGCGCACAAGCAGGGGGGAGGGGCAGAGGCAGAGGGAGAAGCAGGCTCCCCGCTGAGCAGGGAGCCCGACGTGGGGCTCTATCCCAGGACCCTGGGATCATGACCTGAGCCGAAGGTGACGCTTAACCGACTGAGCCACCCAGGCACCCGTGTTTTATAAATTGTTTTAAACATACGGTCTTATATTGACTTTTTACTTAAAAAATTGGATGTGGGTATATTGAAATCCGTGAGGCTGTTGTACTTTTCACATGTACGACTTGTAGTACACAGAACACTAAGGCCCAGCAGGGTTGACTTGGTTTGTGAGTTGGATCTTTTGTGAATGTAATTCTTACTTACAGGGACATTTGGTGCCATGTTCACTGAGATGATTTAATATGTTTTAACAAAATAGGCAGATTGATTCTGCTTTCATGTCTTCACTTGGGTATCATTTTGGATTTCTATTACAACTTAAAAAAATCCGACAATGGCCGGAAGACAAATTTTCTTAAAGTAATACTATTTTGTCTGACTTTTGTGCAGAACTTAGCCAAGACGTTGCCTCAAAAGGCCTTGGGTTGGTGTATGAACTGGGCAATGAACAAGATCAGCAGGAATTGGTTTCTACACTTGTAGAGACACTTATGACTGGCAAAAGGTACAGTGACCTTGTACACTTCAGATTTAAACACATACAGCACGATTTGCACATACTGAGAATATGCAGTGGAAGAAGGAAAATTCAGCATTTGATGTTCTTGTTTATTAAGTCTTTAAATTCAAGTCAGTGATTGTTATGTGGTGGATAGCAGTTTAATTATTCAGTGTATATTGTTTAGACAGTAAAGTGAAGTAAACTAAACTACTGTTCAGAAACAGGCCAGTAGGTCAAGCTTTAAAAGTTGAATGATCTCAGGACAATCAAAGCATTGGATTATAATAATACCGTAATTGCTGTTGGCTAAATGAAAATGAAGATGTGGAGGGGAAGCTTGCATGTCTTTCATAGTCTGATTTGTGAAGAGGATGAGAGGGGCAGTCATTCTTGTAATTGGTTACTGTTTTATGTTACTTTTTAATGGATGACCACATTTAATTCAGTTTAACTTGATGTGGAATGCCTTTTACATCTCTTTGTTCATCCTAGAGTTAGTTTCACAGAATTCTCAGGCTGATTGGAAAGGATTTAGTTGACTTTTACATCTTGGTCGATACCTGCTATGGAATTTGATTTTATCAATTTATAAAAGAAATGAATCCGTTAGTTGAACGCTGCTTTGAAAAATTTGAGGCTAATATAAAGTCTTACTGTTGTTTTGCTTTAGAACTAAACATGAAGTTTCTGGAGAGACAGTGGTATTTCAAGGGGGTAGCCTTGGCAAAACACCCGATGGGTAAGTGTGCCAAATCCATCCATCAGTCATCACTGACACCTTTAGTCTCTGAATGGAGCACTCACGACACTGATTTCCACCCTCCTAGGAAACGTGTGTTAGTGGAAGAAGAAAACTTCTGTGGAGAAAGCATAGTGTCTCAGATTGGGGTTCTTGGGAAACAGACTCTGAGGTGGAGTTTTGGACAAAGCTGGAAGCTGACTGAAGAGTGCCCCAGGCTCATCACCTAGGGCAGTGAGGAGGCAGGAGAGGGCCGATGGCCCAAGGAGGAGCTGACCTGCTGCCAACACTTAAGCAGACCCTGGCCTCTGGAACTGGGCTGGGCAGGCCCTTCAGAGTTGTCCTGCTGTGAGGGGCCAGGACATTACATCCCCTCATCAGGCTTTACATCCCCTCAGTGTCTAGCCATTGGTGGTGGGCTGCTCTGGGGGAAGACCTGACCTTGGACTAAGGGCCGTTCCATTAGCTCCCAGCCAGCTGAGTCGTGAGGGGCGGTCTGGCAGCACAGCTCGGCATCCGCTGCACCTCGTTTTTTGGTGGGGGCAGCTCTGCTTGTCATTGTGGGGTCCATCAATTTAGCACTTCAGATTAATTCCTAGAGCCTTACCTCCTTTATCTTACCAGTATTCCATTGTGGTTATGCTGATGCTTTTCCTCTGAAACCCCTCAGGTCAAACTGTGCAGCTGGCTGGGCCCTGCTTCAGTGTTGTCTGCAACACCAGAGAGCAGCCATTTGTTCTGTTCTTGACTTTCTCCCATAGCTCGCTGTTTCCACATCAGAAGTTATTTTTGTTCCACTTACTGTCCCTGTAGGCTTTTTCTGCATTTTTAAAAAGTGCTTTCTTTTCACAGAATAACTAATACAAATGATCGGGTATTTAAGGAAATATTATTTGTTCAGAGGAAAGTTAATAGGACTCAGAAGGAGTTATCAAGATTGGGTGCTGCAGTCCTACAATTTTTATGGACTGAATAGCCAAAGCCCTCTTGAAAAAGAAAAGTGAAGCCCAGAAGCATCACAATTCTAGACTTGAAGCTGTATTACAAAGCTATAGTAATCAGAACAGTATAGTACTGGCACAAAATAGACTCCTAGATTAATGGAACAGAATAGAAAATCCAGAAACCTGTAATTATATGGTCAATTAATCTTTGACAAAGCCGGAAGGAATGTCCAATAGGAAAAAGACAGTCTCTTCAACAAATGGGGTCAGGAGTACTGGACAACAACATGCAAAAGAAATACACAGAAATAAAGTCAAAATGGATTAAAGTTCTAAATGTGAGACCTGAAACCATAAAAATCCTGGAAGAGAGCACAGGCAAGTAACCTCTTTGACATCGGCCAAAGCAACTTCTTTCTAGAGATTTCTCCTGAGGGAAGGGAAACAAAAGCAAAAATAAACTATTGGGACTACATCAAAATAAAAAGCTTCTGTGTGGTAGAGGAGACAACCAACAAAACTAAAAGGCAACCTGTGGAATGGGAGAAGATATTTGCAAATAACATATCTGATAAAGGGTTAGTATCTAATATGTATAAAGAACTGATACAACTCAACACCTAAAAAACAATGGGCAGAAGATACGAACAGACATTTCTCCAGAGAAGACATCCAGATGGCCAACAGACACATGAAAAGATGCTCAACATTACTTATCAGGGAAATACAAATCAAAACCACAATGAGGTATCATGTCACATCTGTCAGAATGGCTAAAATCAACAGCACAAGAAACAACAGGTGCTGGCAAGGATGTGGAGAAAAAGGAACCTCCTCTTATACTATTGGTGGGAATGCAAACTGGTGCAGCTACTGTGGAAAACAGTATGGAGGTTCCTCAGAAAGTTAAAAATGGAACTACCCTATGATCCAGCAATCATACTACTGGGTATTTACCCAAAGAATACAAAAATACTAATTCAAAGGCGTACGTGCACCCTGATGTTTATAGCAGCATTATCTACAATAGCTGGGATATGGAAGGGGCCCAGCTGTTCACTGAGGTAGATGAATGGATAAAGATGTGGTGTACATATATATATACACAATGGAGTATTATTCAGACATAAAAAAGAATGAAATCTTGCCATTTCCAACAACGTGGATGGGGCTAGGGAGTATAATGCTAAGGGAAACAAGTCAGAGAAAGACAAATTCTGTATGATGTCACTCACGTGGAATCTGAGAGTCAAACAAATGATCATATGGGAAAAAAGAGATGAAAACCAAGATACAGACTCTTAACTATGGAGAACAAACTTATGGTCACCAGAGGGGGAGTGGGGGGATGGGTAAAGTAGGTGATGGGGATCAAGGCGGGCACGTGCTGTGAGGAGCACTGGTTGATGTATGGAAGTGTTGAATCACTGTATTGTACACCTGAAACTAATATAACACTATGTTAACTAACTGGCATTAAAATAAAAACTTAAAAATGATTGGGGTGCTGTAGCTTAGAAAAGACTTGGGGATGATAGAAGTTGTCTCTAAGCGACTCCTGATTCTGAGAGAGATTGGTGCACAAGGTAACAAGGAATTACTGAGCCACCTCCCGGGGGGGTGAGGGCTCCACATCCAAGGGACTCAAGGGGGCCTTCCCGTCATTTACCTGGCCTTGTCAGTAATTGAACTAGGTGACTCTTTCTATTCCTCTCAACCGCATTCTCTTCGTGTGTGGTGATGAGATTGAGAACATAATTTAAAAATGTCCTACTAATATTGGTGACGTAACTTTTACTAGGCTGGAGACGGAGAAATACATTGTGTACTTTTTGTTTGTTTGTTTCCAAGCCAGGGCCTCTCTACTTACAAGGAGCTTTGTTCTCTGGCAAGTGATCTTAGTCAGCCAGATCTGGTGTATAAATTTATGAATTTAGCCAACCATCATGCAATGTGGAACTCTAGGAAGGTAAGTTGCTATCACGGACGGTTTTTGCTTTTTACCTCCAAACCAAACCTGCTACATTGGCTGGCAGTGGCGATTGATATGCAGTTTGCTTTGTAAAAGTCTGGGGTTAGGGAGAGCCAGACCACCGCATGGTTGCTGTTACCGCTACAGCTGGGACACCCAGTGGATCAGGTCCAGGGACAGGTTTGGGAGGGAGGATTTTGTGATCTTCGTAGATTTAATATATTAACATTTTACCACAGTGAGGTATCTGAGTCACTTCATCACCATCTTATTTTTTTAGGGTGCTGCTTTTGGTTTTAATATGATTGCCTCCAGAGCTGGGGAACAGCTGGCTCCTTTCCTGCCTCAGCTGGTTCCCCGTCTTTATCGTTACCAGTTTGATCCCAACCTGGGCATTCGACAGGCCATGACAAGTATTTGGAATGCATTGGTCACTGACAAATCAACGGCAAGTATCTGGGAACCCTTGTCCAAGATTACACATGGGATTTCAACCCAAGGCCCATCTTTCTTTCTGCTCTGTATACTTACCTGTTTAGACAAATAAGCTTTCTTTCATTCTTTGCTTTCTCCGTTCTTTCAAGATGTCGAAGATGCTTGTGGCCACATTTATTAAAATCTCAAGAATGGAAATAATGTAAATGTCCGTGGGGTGGCTGGCTGAGGAAGTGGCGGGACACTCACACAAACGGAATACCGTGTCGGTCGGTATTGTCCATACAGTGGAGAACAGGCCACAGTCCTGCCTTCACGGAGTCCCCTTTGTTGAGGCGCTAGACAAGGAAACAGGCCATTACCATGTATGGTTTTCTCTCTTGGTTTTCTGTTCTCTGGCTGCTTGTCATACTCGATGCCACTTGTTGATGTTAGGATTTCTCAGGGCTTGCTTCTGAGTACCTTTTACTCTCTCAATTTTATGTTTTGAGCTCAGCAGTTCCAGTGAATCTAAATGTCATCTTACTTGTGATGGTTCCCAATCTTATATTTTGGCCCAGACTTGACTTGTGTTCCTGATTTGCACATCCAACTGCCCGCTTCACTTGGATGCTGTTTCACAATTCCTTCAACTTAACATGTCCAGAACAGGACTTTCCCCTCTCTTCTCAACATTCATCCATTTACCCATACCAGGAAACTTGGTATCCTCTTGATTTCTGTCTGTTGTGCCCCTACTTTCAGTTGAATCCAGTAGTGAATTCTGTTGATTCTGCTTCCAAAGTATCTCTTGAATCCACTCTCTTCTTTCCCTGATTCTTTCCTGGAGAACAGGGTGTCCCCTCTCTCTCTTCTCTTTGCCGTCCTTTATTTAATCAGCAGTAAAAGTGATTTAAAAAGAAATTGGATTTTGCCATTTGGGGTTAAAATCCTTTAGTGGCTTCATAGTTCACTTTAAATAAATTCCATGAGTCTTACCTTACCTTTGCAGTCCCTGCACATGATACGGCTTTTCCCCTTCTTCACTTTAGTGTCAGGTTGAGTGTGTTCCTGTTCATGGTGATAGGCCTTGAGGATTCAGCTTTGAAGGCTCTAGCAGAGTATTTGGTACCACTGGGTCAGTCAAGATCTAATAGGCCACTTGGCTTGATAGATCTGCGCCCAGTGCACAGGCTGAGGCTTTTGAGATGTGAGTATCATCTCCTTATGAGTGAAAGGGGATCAGTGAGATCGGTCTGTCTCAATGGATAGATGAGATAGTGCGGATGAGATCACTGTGGAGAATGTTTAGAGAACTGGACGTAAGAAGATGTCAGTTTGTTAAATCTTAGGTGAGTTATTTACCTCTCTGTCTTGGTTTTCTTCCATATAAGTGAGGATAACAAAACCTTTCCTACCTATAAGAGTAAAAGTGGAAAAGCCTTAAGTTTTTTTTTTTCTTCTTTTTTTGAGATTTTATTTATATGAGAGAGAGCACGCACACAAGCAGGGAGAGGGGCAGGAGGGAGGGGTGGGGGCAGAGGGAGAAGCAGACTCCCTGCTGAGCGTGGAGCCCACCGTGGCTGGATCACAGGACCCTGAGACCATGACCACAGCCAAAATCAGATGCTTAACCAACTGAGCCACCCAGGTGCTGCCAAGCCTTAAATTTTGAGGTTCTTGGGATCAGTATAAGAATTGAGCCTCCCATTAGTTACTTGTTATTACCAAATTGTTAAGTGTATATCCAAATAAAACAGGCTTAAAAGATTCAACTCACCTTTCGTTCTGAACAATCATAATACTTCTTTATGTGGCAGACACTGTACATATTACCAGGGATATGGAGACAAGTCAGACACTGTCCTTGTCCTTGGGGTCTCAGTGTGATGGAGCAGTGTAGTTACATACAGTCTGATACGACATGCTGAAGAAGGTGCTGTGGGAACACAGAGGAGAGTAGGCCAGTATTCTCCACCAGGTGATGCCTGATTTGAATCTTGAAGGACAGGTAGGAATTAGCCAGGCAAGCAAGAGATGGAAAGGGATTGTAGGGAGAGATATTATGTATCAAGGAATAAAGGCGAAATAGTACATGATACCTTTGGAGCTAGCTCAGTCACAGAGGGCTTTGTATCCATGCCTGGGTGGTTGGATTTTATTCTCGTGTCCTGAGGAAGACAAGAGAATCAAGTTTGCATTTTAGAATGATCATTCTAGCAGCTGTCAGCAAGCAGAGTGGGGAGAGACTTGGGGGCTGAGACGCCCAGAGACACTCAGGCTGCTACCTACAGAGACATGGTTAGTGTGGTTGAGAGATTAATAACTTGACAGTTGATGAATTTCACATTTTAAATGTTAAACTTTTTCTTTCATTAGGTGGATAAATATTTGAAGGAAATTCTTCAAGATTTGGTTAAGAACCTTACCAGCAGTATGTGGCGAGTTAGAGAATCCAGGTACCATTTTTGGAAATATAAGACTAGTCAGATATAACTAATTTTTTTTCTTCAAGTTTCCAAGCTTTATACTTTATACTTTATGCAAAAGGAATAAATTACTGAATTACTAAAAAGCATATTTTTGGTTGGGTTAGAGAGTTCTCTCTACTTAACTATTTAAAACTCTAAAATAAACACCCAACTCTAGTCAGTGGTTTTTCTAAATTGTCTTAGTTTATATGACATTAAAGAAGATCACTTGTTAAATTGGTAGACATTAAGATATATACTGTCATGACTTTGTAGGGTGTCATTACTTATATATTTATGTAAATTTATTCAGTGCGTGTTACGTGCTTGTCAGGGTGCTGCGTGGGGGGTGCACTGGTAAATAAAAAATGCTGTATCCTCTCAAAGAGGCTGTATTGTAGTTGTGAGACGCAGACATCTGATGAATATAAATGCCACGTGTGTGGGGGGGTATTTGAGGCACCAAGGAGAGAACAGGTGTTGCTGTCCAGGAGTGAGGCAGAATCCATATTCTTGTTTGATATGAATGTTTCATAGTAAGATTGAGCTTTCTTGATCATAAACTTGAAAACCAAATTGTTTATTTTCAGCTGTTTAGCTCTGAATGATTTATTGAGAGGAAGACCTCTAGATGACATCATTGATAAACTTCCAGAAATTTGGGAAACTCTTTTTCGGGTACAAGATGATATCAAGGTATTAAAAAAAAAGTCTGCATTTATTCACAGAATAACTTTAACTGGGATTGTTAAGATATATACGTTGGGTATTTCAGAATTCACTCTCTATGCAATTTTAAGAGACTACAGTTTCCTCCCAAAATTTCAGTCTTAATGTGTCTGTGATGTTGCAGGGTTTTTTTCAATAGAGATTTTATGATGTTACTGATTAGGACAAGTAACAGTTTGGAAATAATCCAGACAACCTCTACTTGATCAGTTTTATAAATTGGATCAGTTAATCATAAATAACGTGACCAATTCCTTTGAATTTTAAATTCAATCTAAATTTTAGATATTTTGGTATCTCACCATTAGAATTAGGCACTTTAGTTTTACCTTTCTTTTTGACTTATTCATTAGAGATTTTTAAAAGTCTTTTAGAATCCTCATACAGATATTTATATGTTTGCATTTATAATACCTTTAGTTTCTAAACTGTTATATGTTTTTTTAAAAGATTTATTTATTTTTTGAGAGAGAGAGATGAGTGTAGGGAGAGGTGCAGAGGGAGAAGGAGAGAGAGGGTCCCAGGCAGACCAAGCAGACTCTGTGCTGAGCTCAGAGCCCCGCATGGGGCTCAGTCTCACCACCCTGAGATCATGACCTGAGCTGAAACCAAGAGGAGGACACTTAACTGACTGTGCCACCCACGTGGCCCTAAACTGTTATACTTTGTAGCCATATTTTTGTAAGGTCAAAATAGGTCATACCTAAAAAAATATATGCCATTATAACATGTTCCTTGATGGGCAGGGAGCCTAATGAAACACTATTTTTTACCTGATATTGCAAGTAGGATTTTTCACTAATCTGTGTAGAGTCGGAGGCAGTTAAATACACATCGTGGGGTGAATGGGAATGAAACTAATCTGTCATGCCATACTTTCCTCATTTTTAGGAATCTGTACGGAAAGCTGCAGAACTAGCTCTGAAAACTCTGAGCAAGGTGAAAACTCTTATCTTATACTGGGAGTGAAGTGGGGCAGGGCTTTCTGTGACCAGGACAACGATGACTTATTTTTTTGTCATCTCAATTGACATTGAGTTGCAGTGACATAAAGTAATCGGTTTCATGTTATAGTTCAGTGTTCTTACAGTGAATGAGAAACTAGGTGCCATTATACTAGAATACTAGTATTTTTAGCATAGAATATGTCTGGTCTCTTTATTTGGTCGGCTCCTGTGGGCCTTTACATAAGGTATGACTTTCACTCGACCCTGAAGAACACATTACTCATTTAGATCCAGCCACATCTACCTCTTCTCTTATTATTACTGTGGTTTTGTGTTCAGCTGCCTTGCATGTTTATGAGGTTGGCAAGCTTTTTGAAACTAGTTTCTTACTTGAACTTGATTGTATGGTATTTCAGGGACTTGTACATTCTATCTGTATAGGCTTGCTGCCATAGATTACATCGTTAGTAAGTAGTAAAAACAGGTTTTAAATCCAGGTGTTTCTTATTCCCAATTTGTGTTCCTGACCACTGTGTTATGCTGCCACCCAAAGTTATTGATGATGATAATACCTTAAGCCTTCTGCAGAGTGCTTTCTTATAAATTTTCTCACTTCCTTTTCAACTATTTCCTGTCTCACAAATGACAAGACCAAAGCTTACAGAGTGGAAGGCATTACCCAATTCCCTGTTAGGTGTTGGCAGACAGAGCATTCTTTTCTGTTTCTCCCCGAAGTGTCATGGAGTTGATTCTTACTCTTTTCTATGGCTATGGGAAATAGAAAGTATTTTGTTAGATGAATGCTTTATTGGGTAAGAGGTCAGTTTCACTAATTTCCATGCTCTGTGTATGTGAGGTTTGTGTGAAAATGTGTGACCCCGCCAAAGGAGCAGCTGGCCAGAGAACCATCGCGGTCCTTCTGCCTTGCCTTCTGGACAAAGGAATGATGAGTCCTGTGACAGAAGTTCGAGCCCTCAGGTGTGAATCAGCTGATAAAATGAATGGATTTACTTAGTTTCTAGCCATTCTGCAGAAATAGTGTTTCTCTGAGTGTTAGATTCTTCAAAGTATGGAGAAAATGAGTTGAGGAGAATACACTGAGGTGACCCAAGAGCATTTGTGAAAAGTTCTGAGGGAGAACATTTCTCAGAAACAAACATTCTCATGGGAACCTTGCTTTGGACCAACATCCTGCTGTTCTGCTTTGACCTTGTGTAAGGTGTGTTACTGTGTTGCCGTCAGCATCTGTCCTCGGCAAGCACATCTTTCTGTTATGCCCCTGGTCCTTGGGAGGTTGCTATTGGTGAGACCATTTAGTAATATTTCACAGATAACTAGGTTTAAAATAAACTGTACCACCTGCAACAATGAAGTACTAAAAAAATACACTCACATGTTTAGACATATATGGCCATTTTGTAAAATTCAGCAGTGAAGGATTCTAGTTTCTTGTTTTTTTTTTTTTAAACTAGAGTCTTATTTAGGAATTTTAGCTGTCATTTTATTTCACTCTTAAAATTAGATCACATTAATAGTACCAGCAGTATTTCATACTAAGAGTAACTATTTCTTACTATTACTAATAAAATAATGGATGAGGGAAGTTTTTTTTTTAATTAATTACCTTATTTTAGAGAGAGAGTGCATGCGCGTGAGCAGGGAGAGGGGCAGAGGGAGAGAGAGAATCCTGAAGCAGACTCCTTGCTGAGTGCGGAGTCCAACACAGGGCTGGATCCCAGGACCCTGAGATCATGACTTGAGCCAAAATCAAGAGCTAGTAGCTCAACTGACTGAGCCACCCAGGCTCCCTGAAGGTGTTTTTTTTGTTGTTGTTGTTTTGTTTTGTTTTTAAAGAATTCACATAACAAAGGCAAAGGAATGATAAAAGTAGGATATTACTGTTTTGCTGACCTCATTAAAATAATCTAGGGTAATGATCATTAGTGGCTCCTAAATCCACTGGTCAAAGGTTGTTGGAAGCTTTAAATGGATGGTCAGGAGAACCAAACTTGAATTCACTGACCACTTAATATCACAAAAAAAGATAAGCAGACATTACATGCATCCTAATGTGATGGAATAGGACATGTACACCACCACCTACAAAAGATTCATGGTAAAAAAAAAAATTGAACCTGAACCTGATTTAGCCTGAAGATCTGTACAGGGGACAGAGAGGAACATGTTGAATGACACCATTGGAAGAGAGTTAGTGAGGACAAATAAATTATAAGGAGGAAAAGGAGGGATGATTAAAAAGGATTTAAGAAATGCAGTAAATTGCAATGTGTGGGTGGACTCTGGATCCGATTCCAACAAACCAACTTACTTTTTTTTTTTTTTTTGAGTGAGAGAGGTGGAGGGGTGGGAAGGGGAGAGGGAGAGAGAGAGAGAGTGTCTTAAGCAGGCTCCAAGCCCAGCATGGAGCCCCACGCAGGGCTTGATCTCACAGCCCTGAGATCATGACCTGAGCCACAATCAAGAGTTGGACGGACACTTCACTGACTGAGCCATCCAGGTGCCCTCCAAACGAACCAACTCTTAAAGACATTTGTGAAACAGGGAAATTTGGATATCAAATTATATGAAAAAAAGTATTAATATTTTCTAGGTTTGAAAATGTTATTTTGATTATAGTAAAGAATTCTTGCCTCTTAGTGACACATACTGAAGTTTAGTTCGAGGATACTTCAAGATGATATGGGGGGGGGATGTGTGCTTGTGTGTCTGGAGGAGGTATAAATGAAACAAAATTGGTGAGAAGTTGCAAATGGCTGAACCTGGGTAGAGAATATGTAGAATTTCATTTATGATCCTCTCTTCTTTCACATATGCTCGAAAATTTCTATAATAAAAAGGAAAAAAATAGTGCTAAGACCAGACACTGTAACCGTGTGAATGTGTTCCTGAATACAATAAACCACAGAACGTCCTCATGATTAGATTTGTAGAGCTTCTGGCTTTTGTCAAAAGGACTTAGGAGTTGTATTCTGTGTCTGTAGCATTAACACCCTTGTGAAGATTAGCAAAAGTGCGGGAGCCATGTTGAAACCACATGCACCAAAACTCATCCCAGCTCTGTTGGAATCCTTAAGTGTCCTGGAACCCCAGGTTCTCAATTATTTGAGCCTCCGGGCTACAGACCAAGAAAAGGTGAGTTGACAGCACAGACATATTGGTGAGTCTCAAGGAAGAAAAGCCTTGCTAAGGTACTGAGTTCCATCGGAACAGTCTTTCCAGTGTCCTTAGACACACTCCATTACTCGAATGATACTTTGACCACTCTTGAAATAACTCCACACCTGTGACTTCATGCAGTGTGTGTTTTGGGGGGTCGGAGGGAGCACAACGAGGGCTCACATAGTGTTTTGTGAATTGGATGAAAACTAACACTTCCATTCAAAAAATGCATTTCCATTTATTTAACACAGTTTTTTGTACATGTTTGTTTATTTTTTTAGGGGTTGGTTCTCCACCTTCAGAGTCCTTCTATGGACCACTCCTGCCCTATAAGTAAAGAGAATTTGTATCTAGACTTTGGCATTGTCCAAAATTATTCTGCTTTTCAGAGATACTGTAGTTGCCTTGACTGATCAAAGTTTTTTTAAAAAAAATTGTAGATGAAACATTTACTGTGAAAAAATAATGCAGAAGGGGGAGGAAGTAATCCCCTAGGAGTCCCCTCTGCCCTACCGGGTCCCCATGGTCAGTAGCCTCCTGGGTCTGTTTTGAAATTCCCTTGAAGTCACAGGCTACAAACCCAAACAAACACACTGATTTAAAAATAGACTGTGAATGTTGTTCTACAACCTGCTTTTTGTTATGGACACTATGTCATATCTGTATATAGAGCTATTCCATTCTTTTTAATGCATGCGTAGTATTCTACAGTGAGGTGATTCCACATTTTGGTCAGAGAGATTATGCAGCCTCAAAGGTTGTGCCGTTCTGTTTCCTCCACACCTTTGCCAACATTGAATAACATCAGTCTGATAAGCAAGAATCTCATTCTGATTTACGCCTTCTGTTACTAGGGCTGTCCATTGTCTGATCGTATTATGTTAGTCACTTACATTCTGTGAATTGTGTGTTTCTGTTCCGTGCCTGGTTTTGTGCTTGTTGAGGTTTTTACGTTGGTCTCTGTTTATTAGGACTGTCACACCTCTGTCATGTAGACTGCTGGTACTCGCTCTCAGTTTGCTATTTGGTTTTTACCTTGGCTAAACTATTCTAATAATTGACCCTCTTTCCCTTTGCCTCTCATGTTGCTGTTTCTTCTCCATTCATCATTCTTTCCTTTTCAGCAGTGGACTCGCCCTGCCTAGGTTCCCACAGTGTGTTTACTAGTGCTGAGAAGTAGGAAACAATGTCTAGCCCAAACTTTGCAGCCTTAGGCCTGTCACTTCTATACGTGTTCCTTTCTTTCCTCATTGACTACGTGTGGCTAGTTAACCTCTCCTGCAGGGTAGTTGTTAGACTGAAATACCTTTACAAAGTTAAAGCAAAAAAAAAGTATGACATTTTTTATTGCTTAGATACAATTTTTTAAAACCTTAGGTAGAAATTTATTTAGCCTATTCCTGTATTTAGTGGTTGGAGAACCTGAGGCTCAGGCAGGCTGATGGCTTGCTCAGAGCCACGCTATGTTAATTTCTAACTGCAGTTAATTTCTAACTATTGTCTGAATTTCTCACCTGCAGTGAGAGGCTGCCTCATTGGTAATTGTTGAATGTAGCTCAAAAGAAATTAGAGTTGGACTTAACATTTGAGTTTGCTTTACCTGTGTATTATTTTTAAAAAATTTCCTCTGGAAGTAAAGCCCTTTTATGGGAGTGTATGTGGGTTCTTCTTAATTGATCGAATATGCTGAGTGACTTGAATTTGTGTCCTCAGGCTGCGATGGATAGTGCTCGACTCAGTGCTGCCAAATCCTCTCCCATGATGGAAACAATCAACATGGTCAGTGCCTAATGTAATAAGAAAGTTTGCTTTTTGCTTACCTTAGAGTGTAATTTTTCAGTCTTCACAGCCCATTAAATGAAGTAGAGGTTTAAGGGATGAGTCAAACAGCTATTGACTCTAGTTTTTTCTTAGTATAGGTCTTTTTTTCTTCTTCCAGATTATTAAATGGAATAAAACATTTTCCAAATACTAGAATCTGTTAGTCCAGATTTGTGTTACATAGAAGAACAATATATTAAAAGATTCCTCTATAAATCTCTATCTCTTTTGGCCTGTCTGTTTAGAAAGGTTCAGATATTTGTGTGCCTGGGCATGGTCTTTGGGAGGACCTAGGAAGGTGTAAGCTGGAGGTGTTCAGTGAAGGTAGGTAGCATAAAAGATAGGGAAGGAGAACTGAGCAATGTTGAAATGTTTTAGTTGTAAGAAGAGATTTGCAGAAAAGATCTGCTTGGCACTGAGGTTCTAAATTCTAAAGATCCTGGAGTCCGGGACTAGGGGTCACTAAAGTCGAGAGCCAGCTCTGCTGCGCATACCCTGGAGTGGTTAATTGACAACTTGTGAGCTATTGGAAATTGTTTTGTTAAGCAGATCA
The DNA here is from genome assembly GCF_964656455.1 of Halichoerus grypus. Classification (NCBI taxonomy): domain Eukaryota; kingdom Metazoa; phylum Chordata; class Mammalia; order Carnivora; family Phocidae; genus Halichoerus; species Halichoerus grypus. Next base: position 72,654,133 of record NC_135725.1, on the reverse strand, counting down.
CAAGGCTGGACAAGAGAAGAAGATATTTTTTAGTGCTTACTGGGGGACTATCACCAAAATTTGGTCTAAGGGTGTTATGTCTTAGTTGGATTATTGAGGGGAAAAGGAATCTTAAATAAATAGGAATGGTTAGCAAACACGTTTTGGATATGCTCATTAATAATAGAAAATATGTCATTGCGTTTTTAAAAACATAGTGTAGCAAATTTGGCTAAGAAGTTGGTTTGGTAGGGCAGGCTCGCTGAAAGTCAGTTTTAACTAAACATGTTTTACACAACGTGGATTGGTAAGGAGGAAGAGTAGGCCCAGAGAAATCCTTTCTTGCAGAATCCTAATTTATTTTCTCCTTTAGTAAGTCAGTGTTTTTCATGATTTTTTAAAAAGATTTTTATTTTATTTGATAGAGCATGTGAGCAGGGGGAGGGGCAGAAGGGAAGGAAGAGGGACAAGCAGACTCCATGCTGAGCGTGGAGCTGGATCTCAGAGCTCAGTCTCATGATCCTGAGATCATGACCGGAGTCGAAATCAGGAGTTGGACACTTAACCGACTGAGCCACCCAGGTACCCCAATTTTTGTTTTAATGTTGAACGACTGATGAATGTTTTTTCTGTTTGTAGTACAGTGGTGGTTTTTATATTGAAATCAATGCAAAATGAACCCGGCAGTTTTTCAACTTGATGTCAAATCCAGTGGGTACATATTTGACACAGCAGCTTTTAATTGATGACGTGGTATTGGCTTCATCATTTTCTAAGGTTAACTTTATTCTTTTCCCGAAGTGCCTGCAATATCTTGATGTGTCGGTGCTTGGTGAGCTCGTTCCTAGATTATGTGAATTGATCAGAAGTGGTGTGGGTCTTGGAACTAAGGTAAGTACGTGTATTTTTCACAAGAGGAATTTGCATCTTCATTAGTTGGGGCCACAAAAATATAACAGCTGTCATGTTTGAAATTCATATTTCTCTGTACAACTTAATAATATTTTACATTAACCATTTTGTTTCTCTGGTTGTACTAATAACTTAAAATATGTAGCTCACTCAGAATAGAAAACATGTGACTTATTCAATAAATAGTGTCTGACTTTTTTAGTGGGATCATTTCTGTCCCCTGGTTGCCGTGTACGTGCCCTCTGGGTCCCTGCCATGATCAGTCATTAATGGAAATGCTCGTGTAGGTATCAAGGCACGGATGGTGGTTTTAGGTGGTGATTAGCATTTTCACGGGGGCTAGCAGGTATTTGGCAAGAAAAATGTCTTCCTCTCCAAGGTCTTTCAAGGATCAGACCCTGTCCCCACACTTTAAAAGCCAACTCAGTTTTTCTCTTGACAAAATTAACACTTGCTTGCATTTTAACATTTTAGCATTTGTAGATCAGGAGAAAGTTAAAGACTGTGCATGAAGTTTAGCACCCAGAGGTAATCGCTATTAATATTCCACAGTGTTTTTCTCCAGTCTCTTTTCTGTGCACGTGTCTGTGACAGCGTCCTCTTTAATGGCCATGGGGTACTCTCTCATGTGGCTGTAGCATCATTTATATTAGTCCACAAGGAGCATTGGATTTGTCTTCAGCTGTTTTGATATTGAACAGAGCACTGTGATGAATGTCTTTGGACATATCTGAAGCTATTTCCTTTGGTTAAATTTTTAGAACTGGAACTGTTAGAACAAGGATGTCCAGGTTGACCTATGTGACCCTCCCAAAAGATTGTATTAGTTTTCTTTCTTCCTTGTAGTGTGTGTGAGAGCACACGTCTTCCTGCTGGAAGCCTTGAGAAAAAATCTTTGCATTGCATGCTTAAAATAAGGACCTTCCTCTTGCCAGATAGCAATCCTGTTAGGCTTCGTGTATTTCTCATCTTTAAATCACCGACACCTGAGACACGGTGGGTTTGAGAGACAGAACACTGTGACCATCAAATTTAGACCTTTGCCTTTGTAACCCTGTAGGGAGGCTGTGCTAGTGTCATCGTGTCGTTAACGACTCAGTGTCCCCAGGACCTGACACCTCACTCAGGTGAGTTTGTCAGAGCTGCGTGTGGTGCTACTTCGGTATGGCCATGTCTGTGTGACAGGGTTTTTAAAAAAATTAAGTGTCATTCAGACAGGCCTATGATCTTCTGTATGGTTTTTCTCCCTGTAAACTCCCCCTTCTGCCTTTGTTTCTTTGTTTGCAAGAGGTGCAGTGATGACCAAGTTTAACAAGTTTAGCACGTGTTCACTGTTTTATAAGTATTAGATTAATTCTTACTGGCTATAAAGAGGTAAGAGTATCTGCCATTTTGTAGGATTTGTTTACCATTTATACCTAATTTTACATCAGCATTTTTCTCTTCTTGGATTGACTCCTCGATGGGGCTAATGAACTTTATGTACCTAGCTCTCATTTTTGCAACTTTCCCCACGATATTCTAGACACAGATTGTTTAATTTTGTATTGGGCGAAAGGAAGCAAGTGCATAGTACACATGTAACATACAAGGGTTCTAAACAGGGTTAAGTTTGTTCTGGTTGAACATTTGGTCAACCAAGGATCAGATTTTTCTTCATTATTTTTGATAGGTAAACTTATGAGTGCTTTGCTTAGTGGCCTGACAGATCGGAACAGTGTAATTCAGAAATCTTGTGCATTTGCCATGGGCCATTTAGTTCGGGTGAGTTGAATTTCTTATTTAATTAAGTATTTATACTTTGATAATTATAAAGAAATAAATAGCGATTGTTTTCTTTTTCAGACCTCGAGGGATAGCAGCACTGAGAAACTCCTGCAGAAGCTTAATGGCTGGTACATGGAGAAAGAAGGTACCTTTATTTCCTTCTCTCTAGTATTTTTATTTTATTTTATTTACTAAATATTTATTTATTTTAGAGAGAGAGTGCACTCGTGAGTCGGGGGACAGAGGAAGGGGGGAGAAGCGGGCTCCCTGCTGAGCTGGGAGCCAGATGAGGGGTGGGCTCCCTCTCTCCACCCTGAGATCATGACCTGAGCCGAAAGCAAGAGTCAGACCGTTAACTGACTGAGCCACCCAGGCGCCCCTCTGTTATTTTTAATTTAGATGTTAACAGTCTAGTAAGACAATACAAATCGGGTCTTGCCGTCTGTGATATTATGTGCTTTGCTAGGAACACTGGATTGATGTTACTGATTTGTTTTGCTGTGGTGCGAGCTGAGCAATAGTCTGTTTACGTCAGTTAGTTACCCTAACCACAGTAAGTATCATAAAGATGACTCTATTTCTGCTCCTCTTCAGAACCCATCTATAAGACCTCTTGTGCTTTGACCATCCATGCTATTGGACGGTACAGCCCCGACGTGCTGAAGAACCATGCCAAAGAAGTGCTGCCTTTGGCATTTCTGGGCATGCATGAGATCGCCGAGGAGGAGAAATCAGAGAAAGAAGAGTGTGACTTGTGGACTGAAGTGTGGCAGGAAAACGTACCTGGTTAGTAATCAGTACCTGTGAATTCATCCCGTTTCTTAAGAACCACAGCTGGAGTTCTTACTCCTCTTTTTCATTTATAGACTCCTATAGTTACTTTCCCAGGACCTTAACGGTATGTGTCCCGTCTGGTTTTAAGCCTGTCCAAATTGCTGCCTTCTCAAGGTTGATGCTCAGCTCTTCTCTCTCCTCCCTCATTGCTGCCTATGTGAGAGAATAGAACCTCTGCCCCAGCTAAGTAGAGCTTTACTGATTTGAGTTGGGAGTGAGTGGTGATTTGATGTTGGCTTAGAGTATTATTTTAGAGTGAGGCTTCTCCTGTTCTTCACCTGCACATGTGTAAATGGATGACGACCATTTGCATGACACCCTCCTGTGGGCATATTCAAGTTCATAAAGTCCTACTGTTGTAAAGATATATCACAACACTATTCTCTTTCTCTTTCCGAGAGTGGTGTGATCTAACCGTTGAGAATTATTGCTTTAGACTGATGGTCACTGACTTTTTTTTCAGATTAAAAAAAACCCAGTTAATTCTTTTTGTCACTTAAAAGTTGCTTTGATTTTGCTTTTCATAACCTAGGTTCCTTTGGTGGCATTCGGTTATACCTGCAGGAGTTGATTACCATTACCCAGAAGGCTTTGCAGTCTCAGTCTTGGAAAATGAAAGCCCAGGGTGCAATTGCCATGGCATCAATTGCAAAACAAACCAGCTCCTTAGTACCTCCATATCTGGGAATGATCCTGACCGCATTACTGCAAGGCCTAGCTGGAAGAACATGGGCAGGAAAGGTAAAGGAACCATTCATGCCCAGTTAAATTTAAGGTATCCTTAAAGGATTATGACTTCATCTTTCATTTTCTATAAAAATTAGAATCTGGTTTTGTGGGATGTCAGATGGATTGTTTTTGTGAACCAGATTTCCTAGCCAATGGGAAGCTTTGGGTAAACCTTGTCTGATTAAATATGCTATTTCATCAAAGTGTAACCCACGTGTTTTTGAATACTGCACAGTAATGCTGGGGGTTGATTTTTATTTATCATGTTCAGCTTTCCAAGAGAGGTCTTAAATCACTTGGTTGCCATTTTGTCCCTGTTGACCTCATGAACGGATCAGGATTGGGCACATGTGAAATTGAGTAGCAAGGCAAGCTGTGTCTAAACCTGGAGCTGAGGATGCCCATCTCTGAGGCCTGCGAATTAGTCACGTTACACACAAGGGTGCTAGTGGGATACTTACAGTGAACCCTCCGTGGAGGAGATGAGATTGTGGCAGCATATCACAATGTCCCTGATGTTGTCCCAGTCAGTAGTGGCCAGCGCTGTACTGGAGGAGAGGCGTGGACTGGGAATCAGCCTTCCGTGATTGGCACATCCACCTGTTGACTTTGGGCAAGTCAGGTCTCTAGGCTTTATGAAATGGAGATGAAGACAGTTGTCCTGCTCTTGTGGTTTGGAGTACAAGTCTGTAGATATGCTTGTTAAATAGTAAAGTGCATTAAAGATAAGATGACTCCGGTTAATTTTTGTCCTCATAGTTATTAAGTATTCCTGAGGTACTGGAGTCATAGTACGTGGGATGGAAATGACACCTGTGTGCTTAACAGTGTTCCCTCATCTTTCAACCCTTTAGGAAGAGCTGTTGAAAGCCATTGCCTGTGTGGTGACAGCTTGCAGGTAAATGTTCTTTCAGTGAAGATGCCATTTCTTAAGCTGAACCCCAAAGCTGAAGTCCTTGTTAACTGTCCCGATGCGTTTGTGTGGCTCCCATAGTGCAGAGCTGGAAAAGCCTGTGCCCAATCAGCCCAGCACAAAGGAGATTCTCCGGGCTGTTCTGAAGGAGTGTTGCAAAGAGAATCTTAAATACAAGATCGTAGCAATCAGCTGTGCGGCGGATGTCTTGAAGGCCACCAAAGAAGACAGATTCCAGGAGTTTTCTGACATTGTCATACCTCTCATCAAGAAGGTAGTGATCACCTCTATTCTCTCAGGTCTCGTTTAGACTTAAAACTAAAATTTAGAAAGAAAGAAAAGGAAGGAAGATTTTCCTGGCATCCTCTTTACTTATTTTATTTGGATTAGTGTAGCTGCAAATAGGAAATCCCAAAGTCTCATGGCCTCAAACAAGATAGAGTTCTGTCTGTCACGTAATAGTTGAGGCTCTTCCCAGCTCCGCCTTCCCTGGAGTGTGGCCATTGTCACCGTGGTGCGCGGTGTCCCTGCCTTCCGGGCGGGTGGTGGCAGAGGAGATGGAGGGAGGACGCAGGGTCGAAGTCGGCACATCTCTTCTCCCTCAAGGAGAGTTCTCGGACATTGCTGCATGGCCCTGGCACTTCTCTTTCATCGGCCAGTGCTTCACCAGCTAGCCACCGTTCTGCACAGGAGGCCGAGGAAGGCAGTCCTCCAGGTGTCTGCCCTCCGTCTGCCCTCCGTGGGACGATGGGAGAATGGCTGGTTCTTCTTAAGCAAAGCAGAAAGATGAGTTTGTTGCAGGGGTTTCAACCTGCACACGGGGAAACTCAGGGTTATGGGGACAGTGACTTCCAAGAGTGAGTGTCGGAGTGAATGGACGGTCTCTGACGTAGTGGTGATACGCTTTGCCCTTTAAGGGTGTGCAGAGGCCAGCCCAGGCATCCTGCAGTGAGTACACGGAGCTCAGTGGGCCACTGCTCATTGTCTCTGCCGTGTATTGAGGGACTTTGGTCAAAAAGACTTTGGGTTCATTTGGAAAATGAAGTACTCATTTGTAAAGCTTGGGCACTGGTTCAGAGAAAAAAAGTTACCGTTTATTATCTTTTTTTTTGTGAAACACGAAATATTTTAAATAGCATTTTTATTTCTTGTGTTGCTGCGAATCTGCGGTTTTCTTTCAACAGTAAGGCTGTTTAAATAATTTCTGTTACATAATGATAGTACATGGATTTGGGAGACTTGTGTTTTCAATTGATTATATCACCAGCTAGCTGGATGAGTCATTTCTCAGCATGTTTCCCTTTCTTTATTAAGAGAGAGTTTGGATTTAGAGGATTATTACCAAGTTCTTGCATCTTTAACCCCATGATTCTAATGCAAGTCTTTTTATGTTATGTTTAAAATCCTACATACACAGTATTTTTTTCACCTTTCCTAACAGAGTCCTTTAAAGGATTTTCCAAATTTATTAGAGAGGTGTAGTATTTCTGTAACAATCTTTTTTTTTTTTTTACAAATAGGAAGGCCCGTGGTAGAGAATTTAGTATTTAGTTCTTGGTTAACATCTACTCTGGTACCCTGACTGTTTTGCAGTACACCTGTAACTTTGACGGAAAATAAGTTTTGCTTTCCTTTGCTTTGATGTATCCTAGAACTCCCCTGAAAACACTGGCGTTCGGACAACCAAGAATGAAGATGAGAATGAGAAGGAAAAGGAGCTGCAGCTGGAGTCTCTGCTGGGAGCCTTCGAGAGCCTGGGCAAAGCCTGGCCCCGAAATGTGGAGACCCAACGTAAGCACACGGCCTGCATTGGAAGAAGTGCTGTCACCAGAGGTTACTGAATGAGAGCAAGGATGTTCTGTGTGCCAGATCACAGTTACCGTTTGTTGTGTAGTGAGGATCCGGTGTAAATAGTACTCCTACGTGAGCAGATGATCTCGTTACTACTCTTACCGGGTTGGCGAGGGCTGCTGCAGGAGCAAAGCACCGCGGGCTGGGTGGCTCCAACGACGGAAATGATTTTCTCACGGTTCTGGAGGCTGGGCGTCTGGGGTCAAGGGTTTTTGGCAGTGTTGGCTGCTTCTGAACCCTCTCCCCTTGGCTTGTAAATGGCCGTCTGTGTCTGAGTCCTAATCCCTTCTTATTACAAGGACACCAGTCAGACTGGATTGAGGCCCACCCTAATGAGCTCTTTACAGACCCTGTCCCTGTCTTTCAGTACGGTCACCTTCTGAGGTAGTTGGCGTTAGGACTTCAACGAATTTGGGGGACACAGTTCAACCCGTAACAATCATGATACATTTTATGTAGATAGTTTGGCCATAAAAAGAATTCTGGTACTCTTTACCTAAATGCTCTGTTCTGAGGAATCTGTAGAATTTTCACTAGTGGGTTCTTTCCATCTCGAAATTAAGGGCCTTGTTACCAAATCTTCAGTAAAGAGGTGAAATCTGTATTTCACTGAGAAACTTGCAACTTTTTGAGAGATTTTTAAATTGAACATGTATTTCCAAAGGATTAAGTAAATAACCACTAAACCTTTGTTGTTGATTTAGTTGTAGTTCATTCATAGGGCCTTAGTCGGGGATGAATCTGCTCCTAAGTTGGCCTGGTGTTGCTTCCTGCAGCGCACCCTGCTGAATATCTCCGTGTTCTCAAATGTTACACAGACCATTACTGATTATTCAGGACTGGACATGTCTAAACTCAGACTTAAGGTTGTCTTTGAGCCTTGCCATCTTTGTGTGAGCTTTTTACGGCCTATTTGCTACGTACTGGAAGGATTTTCCAAAAGATGGAGCTTTGTTAAGTGGCCTTATTTCTTGGTATTACGTTGACTACCGCAGCGGAAGTTCACTTTATTGACACCATTAGGACTCCTAATTTTTGCTTGATAGGTAGAAAAGTTAGTGTAGCGAATTCTATAAAAAAAGATGACATACATCTCAAAACAAAGCAGTTTATTTTCATAGAAGGCATAGGAATGTACATTCATTTGCTAGTTATTGAAGGGAGGGCCAAGGCCTGTGAGAAATGAACTGTTCCACGCTGGCTTCTTACGCACATCTACAGTTTCCGGTTTCTGGTTCTTTATAGTGGAAAAGGAACTTACAGTTTTTTACGAAACAAATCAAGTGCAACAGAATTCTTCTAGATTTTTACCACCATTCATCATTTGTGAACCATACTAAATTTTACAGCATTTAAGAAATAACTACTTTGTTGAGCTTTATACTCCTTTTCATCAGTTAGCATAATAGTAATTATGTAATTATAACAAGTGCAGTTGGCATAACATGTTTGGAATAGGCATTGTTGTCTCTTGATAAGCCAACCAGGCGCAGAAGCTTGGACGTGTCCCAAGTCGAGTTCCCTGCCTCCCGAGTTCTGCTTTCTCTGGCTGTCACTCGGGGTATCTTACAGGGAAAGGTAGTGTGGTTAAGATTCTGTGTTCGTTCCTTGGAGAGCCAACATTTTTGAACAGGGGTAGGGTGGGGGGTGTTCCTGGCCAGGAAATTTGGGAATTGGGCACAAAGTCAGGCTGAAATTTTTTTGAGATTTCATGGCTTTAATTAAAGGCATTTGCTATTTTTTTCCTCTCTCCTGCTCTCCTTTCCCTGTCCCTCTGTCCTTCTCTGCTCCAATTTCTCTCTGTCCCTGTCTATGTCCCCCACTTGCTCTGTCTCTTGGCCCTGCCCATTCTCTGCCCTGCTCTCCCCAGGTTGTTACCGTTGGGAGCTGTGCAAGTTGCTATGTGAACGGCTAAAACTGAGCACGTGGAAAGTGCAGCTAGGAGTCCTACAGTCCATGAACGCCTTTTTTCAGGGGTAATTTTACTTCTAGTTCACTCATTTGTTTGTCTCTCCTGCCCCAGTAGCATTTTATAGCGAATCAGTGGAATTATTTTATTTAATTAATTTTATTAACATATAATGTATTATTTGTTTCAGGGGTACAGTTCTGTGATTCATCAGTCTTACACAATTCACAGCGCTCACCATAGTACATACCCTTCCCAATGTCCATCACCCAGCCACCCTATCCCACCCACCCCCCTCCACTCCAGCAACCCTCAGTTTGTTTCCTGAGATTAAGAGGGAATTCTTTTATTTTAAAACTGAAAAGCTGCAGTGATATCAGAAAGTGATATATGCAGATAGAAATTATTTGTGCCCGAAAGGTTTTAGAATGTTTCTTCATAACTAGCAATTTGTATCTTGTTTTCTGATTTGTACAGATTAATGATTTTGGAAGAAGAACATGCAGATCCTGAGGCTTTGGCTGAAATTCTCCTTGAAACTTGTAAATCAATCACATACTCTTTAGGTGAGTGTGGTGAACTGACAGTGGTTAGGAGTCCTCTCATTTTTTTTTTTTTTTAAAAGATTTTATTTATTTGGCAGAGACACAGCGAGAGAGGGAACACAAGCAGGGGGAGTGGGAGAGGGAGAAGCAGACTCCCTGCTGAGCAGGGAGCCCGATGTGGGGACTCGATCCCAGGACCCTGGGATCATGACCTGAGCCGAAGGCAGACGCTTAACGACTGAGCCACGCAGGTGCCCCAGGAGTCCTCTCATTTTAAAGTTCAAGGAGTGAAGCTTCAGATGTTCCCTCCCTTGTGCTCGGAGCTAGATTTATGGAACAGCTGCTGAGCTACTTCATCTACTTGACCTTGGCCCCACACTGTGGTATATTAGTCTGGAGCCGTAATTTAGGATTTTAACCCCTAGATTGGGAAAACGTTTGTGATAGTTTTTTTTTTTTTTTTACCCTTACTTGGAAATAATTTCAAACTTACAGAAAAGCTGCAGTTATAGTACATATAGCTGTATATCCTTTTTTAAAAAAGATTATTTATTTGACACAGAGAGAGCGAGAGCACAAGCAGGGGGAGTGGCAGGCAGAGGCAGAGGGAGAAGCAGGCTCCCCACAGAGTAGGGAGAGCCCGATGGGGGGCTCGATCCCAGGACCCTGGGATCATGACCTGAGCCGAAGGCAGTCGCTTAACCACTGAGCCACCCAGGCGCCCAATATCTGTATATCCTTTACCCAGAGTCACCTGTTAATATTTTGTGTCAGTTACTTCATCATTTGTACTTCCGTGTACGTATTTTTTTCTGGAGCCGTTTGACAGCATGTCGCTGACGTCGTGCCCTTTTACTCCTGAACTCTTCAGTGCGCCATCTTCCGTACCATCTCAGTACCGTTACCAGCCGTAGGTCGTATGACGCTGGCGCTGTGGGCTTAACCACATTTTTTCCATTTATATTTTAGGTTCAGTTGATTTGACAGTGTTCTTTTATAGACTTTCTCCTCCTCCCCTCCAGTAAGGAATCCAGGATTATTCACTGATTTTAGCTGTTGTGTCTTTTTAGTTTCCTTGAGTCTAGGACACTTCCTCAGCCTTCCTTTACCTCACGTGACAGTGACAATTTTGAAGAAAAGCCCCCCCTCCCGCCCCACCGGCCTTGTTGAAACTAGTGTTTCTCATTTGGTGTTTGATGTATGCTCACGATTGGATCCAGGTTATGAGTTCCCAGTTGGGATACTCCGAAAGTGAGGCTGTGTGCTCTCACTTCAAGAGGCATAGAGTGTTCATCTGCCCTACTTGGCGATGTTAATTTTGATTACCTGGTCAAGGTACTACTCAGTTTTCTTTATTGTATAGTTACTAAAGTTCTCCCTTGTGTCTGATAAGCAGCCTGTGGGAACACACTTTAAGACCATTCAGACACCCTGCTCCTCTTGTAAAGTGTGTCTAACCAGCAGTCAGAAGATACTCCAAGACCATGCAGATACACTGCTCCTTTTCAAAACATCCTCTTTAGACCATGCATCCGTGGTTTTTCCCTGAACCAGCTTTTACTAAGATGATTTTCCGACTCTGGTGCTTTCTCCATATCTACCATTTGGCAGTTGGCATCCTCTTGTAAACAAGATCCCACCTCTCCCTACCTCTTTATTTATCTGTTAACAGTACTGATTTGTGGATTTTCTCCCCCCCCGCACCAGTTTATAATTAATTATTTTCCTTAATTAATTTTTTGCTCAAATTGTTCCAGATTTGGCCAGTGGAAGCTCCTTTAAGCTGATTCCTATGTCTTATTGGCAGGTCACTGTCATCCTTTTAGGCACCTCTGTACTTCGTAGCATAAAAAGGATGTTATAAGCTCACCCTGTGCTTTCCTTGCCTCAGGTTTGGCTGTGTATTAATTTTTTCCGTAGACAGTTTCACCCTGAACAAGATGCTGTGTCTAGAATAGACACCAGAGACGCCTCTTCCAGTTGCACCTCTTGGAGGTAGCCTGCCTTCGAATAAAAAACTGGCTGCTAAGACACTAGTCTCTGCAGGGTCTCAGCCAGGTGTCCCTGATTGCCCTTAGCCCTCTGGGTTCTGTAATGTTCTCTGATAAAATGAGGAAGTCGTGCAAACCTAAAGACCTTTCTTAGGTATCATGTGACGACAGCTCTGTGTTTGAGATAGTGTCCTTTGATTTCTCACTTCTAAAATGGGTCCTTGAAATATTGCCATCTGTTGTGGTGATTGGTATATTGGATATATGACAGTTTTTTGTTTTTTTTTTTAAGTAAGGAATATGGACATGTAACGCATTTCAAGTATTTGATGATAATGAGCAAAGTGAAGCTTACTTAAGAACAGGTGTATCTTTCCCTGAATTTGTAATTTCTGAATATCTTTCTTCCAGTAACACTAACTTAATCTTGGAGGTTCTGTTTGTAAGGCGTATAAAACAAATAATGTGATGAATATCTGATTTTCTTCTTAGAAAATAAGACCTACTCATCTGTGAGAACAGAAGCTTTATCTGTGATAGAATTACTGCTTAAAAAACTTGAAGGTGAGTTCTTTTTTTTTTTTTTTTAAGATTTTATTTATTTGACAGAGAGAGACATAGCAAGAGAGGGAACGTAAGTAGGGAGAGTGGGAGAGGGGGCGGAAGGTGAGTTCTTGATTCTTCTGATTGGAGAAGGGCCAGAAAGCCAGGATACTTTATGGCATATATTTTAGAAATTTTTTCCTGCTTTTGTTTTTAATAAGTGTATACTCTAAAATACAAATTAGTACACGGACATGTGAGTGAGATCTACAAAGCTAAAACCTTTAAATTTTATTAAGTGTTTAAATTTGGTACTCTTTCATTTTATATACTTTTAATGTATTATGAACCTACAGTTACGTTGAAATAAAAAAGTTCCGTTTCCACCATGACTCCTGATGTAATCTGGGTCACTTCCAGTGGCAGAATGGGGCTCCCAGTACACACGCCAAGAAACAGAGTGATCCCTGAAGAGTGGGGTTGGGAAAACATTTTAACACTTAACCTACCCAACTCATCAAATTTGACAGCAGTTTGCTTAATCTTATTTTTTTCCTCTTTTCCTTTTTTTTTTTTTTTTAAACCTTTTATGAAGAAGCAGATTTCTTCTAATGGTAAAAGAAAACTGCTCTAATTTTCTCCAGTGGGGTATTTCAAAAGGAGGCCACTTTTGTTCTTTCTCTTCTTTTTTAATTATTCTAAGCCTATAGATTAAGAATGGAGAAGATGGAACAGTTTCCTCTAGAGTCTTTATTTGCTATTTCTACTTGTCTTTCTCTCTGCTTAGCAATTAAAGCACCCACCTTAAGGTTCCATGAAGCAGACCTTTTAGACTCAGTAACACTACACACCTCATCATCTTTTCCTTGTTGAAATAAAAGAGCTAGGCACTTAGTCACATCACTGAATTTTCACAGTTAGCCAGATACATACGAATGTATTCTAGATGAGGAAAATGAGGCTAAACAGCAAAACAATTTGCTTGAAACCTTATCACTAGAAAGTGGCAGAACCTCATAGACAAGATTTAGGATCTGGTATACTTTCTGAGTTTCTAAAATTTTCAGTATGTATATAGATTTCTGGTGCTTTAAAGAAAGGAGTAATTGTTGTTGTCTGTTGTCTGTTCAGACTGACTTGGCCATTATGAAATTTATTCAAGATTTTTTTACTGAGCATATTTTATAAAGAGTTTTTTTTTTGTGTTAAATGGCTTTTTTGTTACTGTGTGCTTTGCCTTGATAACTCCTCCTTCGCACTTTGCTTCAGCATCCCTAGATTGTCTTTGTCCCACCAGTACTGGGGCAGAGGATGAAACTCCCTGACATGCTCTCAGATTATTGTCAATAATTACGTTTTGAGACAACTCTTGAACCTGTTCTATACCAAACTGTTATCAGGGGGTTGCTTTGCATTTATTTGGGGGATAGGCTATATGGAAGAAAAGCAGAAAGAATAGTTTTAGGTTTTTTGCTTGCTTGTTCTATAAGGATTCTATTTTTCTTCTTTTTCCATTCAGAATCTAAACAGTGGGAAAGTTTGACATCTGAGTGCAGAGTGCTCCTAATTGAGTCTTTAGCTACTATGGAGGCAGACAGCAGACCTGAGCTGCAGGAGAAAGCATCATTACTGAAGAAAACACTTGAAAATCTGGAATAAATTAGAAGGGGAAGAAAGAAACAAGTGCCATGTTCATTGGGGGTTGAAATGGTGGTATTCTTTGAAAAACCAAGTGGGGAAAAGTAAAGATTAATCTGTAGCATGCATCATTCCTTGGCTGAAATAAAAAAAAAATGCCTTAAATTTTGTTCCTTACTAGCTTTATTTTACTTGATTTTTTTTTTTTTAAAGATTTTATTTATTTATTTGACAGAGACAGCGAGAGAGGGAACACAAGCAGGAGGAGTGGGAGAGGGAGAAGCAGGCTTCCCACGGAGCAGGGAGTCCAGTGTGGGGCTTGATCCCAGGACCCTGGGATCGTGACCTGAGCCGAATGCAGACGCTTAACGACTGAGCCACCCAGGCACCCCTATTTTACTTGATTTTTAAAAGTGTCTGGGCCTAGTGAGCTTAATGGGACCTTGGATGTTTGAGAGGTGGTTGTTGGTGAAACTGACGGAAATAGTTATGAAAAGAATTAAAGCTGTTAGTAAAGCAATAGGCAGAGTTGCAGAGCAATCTGGATAAAAGTTTTAGAACTGCATCCAAAGTAAATCAAGTTACTTCAGGAAGGGACTCTCTAACTCACTTAATTTAACCCCCTTGTTTTACACCTCGGGGAGGCTAGGAGATGACATAGCTTCCGACCTGCGGCCTGTGCCGAGGCTGGGACCCAGGGTTAGATGCCCTGCCTAGTGCTGCCCCTGGTCTGCCCGAGAAGCTCCTGAGATGAGGCGTGCACAACAGTCCTTGCCCCGGAAGCCGACCGACCCATTATCTGAGTACCATGGGATTCCTGAAACTCTGAAGCTGAACACTGAACACATCGTTTAGATGATCAGTTTTTAGAAGATGATTGTTTAGCATCTTCACAGTTGAAAGAGAGACTTTGATCTCCATGTGATCCTTCCGATCGTCCTTTTACAGGCAGATGAAAATACTTTAGGACAAGATTGCTTCTTCTGTCTGTATCTGTGGTTGCATACTTTGCAAAAGCCAAATCAACAACAAAATCATGACCGCTTTGGTTTAGACCATTTATAATCTCAAAACTGTGAAGATGACTTAAAATTTTCCACCCATTTTTAGGCTAACAGTATGATTATGGAATAGGAGGGCAAACCTCTTAATTAGCCATTTGGGAATAACATGATATCACTCAAAGTAAACAACTGCAGCTAGGGTTTTTTTGTTTGTTTTTTGTTTTTACTGCTCTACCCCTGCCTAAGGGTGTAGGGTCAGGGGGAAAACCAAGTCTAACGCAAGTATTTATGGTCAACTGACAACTCTAGCTCACCTTGGATTCCAAGCACAAAATTGGGTTTTACAGTTTCCACGGTGGAAACTCCATGGTTATTATTTTTGGTGGTCTCTATAGACCATTGTATTGACTGTGACCAGAATAAAAATAACTTCTTACATCTTGACCCAGAAATTGTGTGTGTGTGTGTGAACGAATATAAAATCTTTAACTGAAATAAATGTTTTGTGAAATAATATACACTCTTCACTTATCTTAGCCAAAAGGCCGAGAAGCGATAATAATACACACTCTTAACTATGTGTAATATACTTTGATCCCCCCCACAACCATTTTAAATGCTCTTCAGACCCACTAAATTCATTTCCTGACTTATAAATGTGTTGCAATGCGCAGTTTGATAAAACATCCTCTTAGATGATACTAAATAATAATTGTGGGTTTTAGTAGCATTATGAATTGTAAGGAGCTTCTCATGGACTCCCACTTAAGAATGACTTGTGCCTGAGGGGAAAAATCCACTTTGGCTATTTTTCAGAAAGCGTGTGGCCTCATAGAATTTGGTGTTTTCCAGTTCAGTATTTCCCCCTCTGCTGAGTGCCCTCTGACTTTGATTTACAGGACCTGGGATACGCCTCTGAGGCAAGAATGCCATGCAGGTCAGCTGTTTCTGAAAGAGGATGAGGGCAAGAATTGTGCTCTCGGCTCATATGGAGTGTTTCACCTCATCAAGTTTTATGCTTTTTAAACTTTTTGTTATTCACTACTGGGAATTTCCCATGGTGCTGAGAGTGGTGCTGACTCTTAAACCTTTGTGCGCAGTGCTGTTGAGTTCATTTATTGTCGCTTTCTATAAGCACAATTCCGATTTACACTCTTAATGCCTTCCCCTCGACCAGCCAAGTCATTGGCATGACTGGTAATGTGAGATCATGGTGTCCCATTGCAGCTTGTGTTGGGTGGGCACATATTTGTTAAAAGGATTAATAACTGAGAGTTTGT
Source organism: Halichoerus grypus (assembly GCF_964656455.1). Classification (NCBI taxonomy): domain Eukaryota; kingdom Metazoa; phylum Chordata; class Mammalia; order Carnivora; family Phocidae; genus Halichoerus; species Halichoerus grypus. The sequence continues at coordinate 72,638,238 of NC_135725.1, read as the reverse complement.
CATTTTGGGATGTTGGTGAACCAATGGCGAAAGGACCCACGCGTGTTTATGTCTTTGGCCCTCATTCTCCAAAGCTCTCTGGAACGGATTTTTATTATTTTGTCCCCCTGGGAATATTCAGTGCTACCTGTCATACAAGCATCTGATTTGGAGAGCCTAATTACTGAACACCTTACTCTTGAAATTAGTGCACTTAGGTCGAGCTTCGCAAAATTATTAGGTATGTGAAAAGGAGGGACCCGAAGTTTGGCAATTGGAAATCAAAACAATGAAAGTAGCATAAAGCTGTGTTTTCGGTGAGAAAAAGCAGGAGTTTCTTTAATGAATGTTTGTGTCCCATTTACAACTGCCTGTGACGGTTTACCTGCCGGTAAGACTGACCACCGCCAAATCCCCAAGGCTCTCCCCTTCCATCTTTTCCTTGTGTGTGCACCAACAAGAAAAAAAGATGTGACCTTGTTGATCGGGGCTCTCGTAGCGACTGCACTGTGTGGCCTGCCCTTTGGGGGGCATTTCTGCGGGCTGTTGCCACAGTCTACTCATGCTGCTGGTTAGGTACAGGGGGTTATTTCGACACTGGAACTCATTGTAATGTACACACCGCTGTTAAATGGATGTATATGTAACAGATTTTTGTATTTTATACGCGAAGTCTTCATAGACTCCTTTGCAATATGTGTTGAGCTAGTTAAGCATGTGATCGACCTGTTTGAAAGGAACATCCTACCCATGCCCAAGAAGATACTAAGTGGTAAATAAAAGCTGCATGATCAGTTCTTTTGAAGGAGTGCACTGATTTTTACTGGTTCTCTAGGGAAATAGTTCAACTTCCAGGGAATTGACTGGTGACATTTTAAAAACCGAAAAAGGCCCTATTGCCTGCCATGTCCTGAGCTACGTCCCCGAAGCAGACATAGTTGGCTTAACTGGAAGTCCCAGAGCAAAGCAGAAACAAAGGCAGGACACCTGAAAAAAGGCAATCAAATACTTGGAGAGAAGTAATCGTTGAAAGATAGATTATTTATTTATATTTGAGAAAAGTAATCCCAGGTGAACACATAGAAACAGGCAGTTCTGCTTTTGACCAAGATTGATGGACATGGCTATGGACATAAAATGTCAGACGTCCTGTGCGGTAAGCTGCCAGACAAATCTTGACACTGGAAGATGCGCTTGAGAGTTACCTTGCTTTATCTGTAGTCAGAGCCAACAAGCCTATGTCGTTCTCTTCTGCTTCCTTTTCCCCTAAATGCAGGTTCCAGTTTGATGGATTGGATTGCCTTTTTTTTTTTTTAAGTGGGAAATCATAATGCTACAAAAATTGGAAACAATCAGCCTTTCCAACAATGCCTATTTAAAATTTTAAGTGTTTATCTTAAGAAATGACACATTTTTACATTTAAGGACCGTTGATGAAGTTGCCTTTAAAATACAAAAGACAGGGAGAAAACAGGTAATGGTTGAAGGATTCCTAATTTTTGTTTGGGTATTCCTGAAAAGAGTATTTTAAAATCAGTTTTGGGTATTAGCAGTTAGATATCTAATTCTATTATGCTACTTTTGATTCCAGACCTGTCTTCAAATACAAAATCTCTTCTAAACATCAGTTGAAGCAAATATTTTTTGAATATTTGTTTTATTTTATTTCAACACTATAAAGATTTCCACTGTTTTTAGCCTCCAAGATTTCCAGTGTGATAACTGGTCATTCAAATTGTTGTTTCCCTAGATGTATCCTTTTTTTCTGGCTTCTTCCATGATTTTCTTTATTTTTGGATTTCAGCACTTTATGATATGCCAAGGTGTACTTTTTTTGGTATTTATCCTGCTTGAGGTTTGCTTAGATTTTGGACTTATGTCCACACACACAAAAAAATTTTGGTGCTTCACCAAATTTTGGATATTTGGGGCCATTATTTACTCAAAAGTTTTGGGTTTTTTTTTCTGTGCTATTTGCTCCCTCTTCTCTTCCTGGGACTCCCAATTAAAGCTATGTCAAATCATTTGATTCTGTTCTAGGGGCGCCTGGGTGGCTCGGTCGGTTGAGTGTCTGACTCTTGATTTCAGCTCAGGTCATGATCTCAAGAGTCCTGGGATAGAGCCCTGGTCCCATCAGGCTCCGTGCTCAGCAGGGAGTCTGCTTGAGGATTCTCTCTCTCCATCTCCTTCTGCCCCTCCCCCTGCTTGTGCTCTCTCTAAAAAAAAAAAAAAATCTTTAAAAATATCATCTGATACTGTTCTACAGATCTCTGAGGCATTTAAAAAAAAAATCTGTGTTTAAGTTCACTGACTTTGTTTGCTATGCCCATTCTGATATTAAAGACCATCCTGTGAATTTTTATTTCAGATATTGTTTTAAGTTTTAAAATTTCCGGGCGCCTGGGTGGCTGAGTCGTTAAGCGTCTGCCTTCGGCTCAGGTTATGATCCCAGGGTCCTGGGATCGAGCCCCACATCGGGCTCCCTGCTCAGCAGAGGGTCTGCTTTTCCCTCTACTCCTGCTCTCTCTCTCTCACTCTCTCTCAGATAAAATCTTTTTTAAAAAGTTTTAAAATTTCCATTTGATTCTTTTTTATATTCTTTTCCTAATATTTCCAACCTTTCCATTCATTACGAGCTTAATTTTAAAGTTCACAAAGCATACTTATAATAACTGCTTTTAAGTTCTTGTCTGATGGTGACACATCTGGGTCATCTTGGGTTTGGTCTCTGTTGATTGTCCCCTGCCCCACCCCCGCTGACCCACCTTTTCCTGGTTCTTCATATGTCCAGTGTTCTGAGATTATATCCTGGACATTGTGAATGTTATGCTGAAGAAAATCTGGACTCTATTAAATATATTCCTCCAATGAGGTGCTTTTCTTTTGGTAGGCAATTAACAGGCTTAGACTCAAACCGCAACATACCTTACCTTTGGAGGGTAGCAGTTCATATGTCAGTTCAATCTTTTTTTTTTTTTTTTTTCTTAGCGGACCTGTTTGCAATCTACTCTGCAACATGTGTGGTTTCAGAGGTCAGCCAGAGACTTGGGCAGAGTTTACACGTAGAATGTGGAGCTTCCCCATCTGCCTTTTTTCTTTCCTGAATTTTCCCTTCACTTTCTGTCTTGGGCTCTGCCTCCCTCAGGTTGAAAGGAAGTTGTTTTCAATGAGAACATCAGCTCTTCTTGGCCCCATTTTGGCTGTGTTTCACTTTAGACGAAAGCCACAAATCCAGGAAGCTCACCGTATATTGATCCCTTACATGTTTTAGCTCTCTTCCAAAATCTGCCTTTGTTGACTCTCTGGAGCCCTAAGAGAATTGGTTTTTGTAGTTTGTCTAGAGTTTATAGTTGTTATATTATGTAGGAGGGTTTGTCTTTGGGGAAGTTTATAAATTACATTAAACTAAATATACTTCTCCCATATGATCCAGCAGTCATACTCCTTGGTATTTACCCACATGAATTGAAAACTTATGTCCACACAAAAACCTGCACGTGGATGTTTATAGCAGCTTTATCCATAATTTCCAAGACTTGGCAGCAACCAAGATATCCTTCAGTAGGTCGAATGGATATGTTAACTGGAACATCCAGACAATGGAATATTTTCCAGCACTAAAAAGAAATGAACTATCAAGCCCAAAAGAGATATGGAGGAACTTAAATGCATATTATGGAGTCAAAAAGACCTGAAAAGGCTACATACTCTGATTCCAACCACATGACATTCTGGAAAAGGCGAAACTATGCAGACAGTGGAGGGGGGAAAAGATGGCGGAGGAGTAGGGGACCCTATTCCAACCGGTCCCCGGAATTGAGCTGGATATCTACCAGACCACTCTGAACACCCATGAAATCAGCCTGAGATGTAAGAAGATAGATCTGGATCTCTACAAACAGAATATTGCGGGCGGTTGGTTTCCAGGTCCAAAGCGTGATTCCGTGGGCAGATATTGGAGGATAAACGGCAGCGGGAGGGTGCCTGGCTGTGGGGATCCTACACCGCTGGTGAGCGAACGCCTCCCAAGCTGGGGACCGGGCACAGACTCGCAGACCAGTAGCAGTGGGGAAAGGACTTTAGGGCAGCTCCCCCAGACGGAAACCTGGAGCGGCGGGGTCACGCGCGTGAACTGGGAGCAGCTGGCAGTTTTAGAAGCACAAAGGGCAGAGACGTGCCCCAACTTGGAGGCAGGACTGGGGGCGCTGCGGAGGGGCGCACAACCCAGGACGCTGCAGTTTATAGCAGCACGGACAGAAACGGAGACGGTGTGGCCTGGAGAGCTCACTGAAGAACAGACTGCGGTCTCTCTGCTCTGAGGCAGAGGGTTGGAAACGGTCTCTTCTGCTCTGACTCTCGGAAGGGACGTGGAAAGCCTCCAGGGAAAGCTGTCAGAGAACAAAAGCCCCCCAAAACCAGTTTTCACTGAGCCCATCCCCCGCCACAGGGGGCAGGGCAACTCTGCCCAAACAGGTTTGCCTGAGTAACAGCACGGCAGGCCCCTCCCCCAGAAGACAGGCTGGGAGAACAAGAGGCCAGCAACGCTAAGGTCCCTAGAAAACAGGTGCATCTTGCTTGGGTTGTGGTCAATAATTTGGACTCTATACATTCCCTCAACCATCCTTCAACAGAATGACTAGGAGGAGGAATGCCCAAAATAGGAAAGACTCAGAGATTATGATTTATGCTGCAGATTTACAAATGGATGCAGATATAACCAAGATGTCAGAGATGGAATTCAGGCTAGCCATTGTGAAGACAATAGCTAGAATGGAGAAATCAATTAATGGCAACATGGAGTCTCTAAGGGCAGAAATGAAAGCTGAATTGACAATTTAAAAATGCTATCAATGAGATCCAATCTAATCTAGATAATCTAACAGGGTAGGCGAGGAGAAGAATGAATTAGTGACCCAGAAGACCAATTAATAGACAAAAAGGGAAAAGAGGAGGCCAGGGAAAAACAACTCAGAATCCATGAAAATAGAATCAGAGAAATAAGTGACACCATGAAACGTTCCAATGTCAGAATTCTTGGGATTCCTGAGGGGGTGGAGAGAGAGAGAGGACTAGAAGATATATTTGAGCAAATCGTAGCTGAGAACTTCCCTAATCTGGGGAATGAAACAAACATTCGTGTCCTAGAGGCAGAGAGGACCCCTCCCAAGGTCAAGGAAAACAGGCCAACACCCCGGCGTGTAATAGTAAAACTCGCAAATCTTAGAACCAAGGAAACCATCTTAAGGGCAGTTAGGGGGAAGAGATTCCTTACGTACAGAGGGAGGAACATCAGAATAACGTCAGACCTGTCCACAGAGACCTGGCAAGCCAGAAACGCCTGGCAAGACATATTCAGGGTACTAAATGAGAAGAACATGCAGCGAAGAATACTTTATCCGGCAAGGCTAAAGCCATCAGGGAGATTCAAATCAAAACCACATTGAGATACCACCTTACACCAGTTAGAATGGCAAAAATGGACAAGGCAAGAAACAACAAATGTTGGAGAGGTTGTGGAGAAAGGGGAACCCTCTTACACTGTTGGTGGGAATGCAAGTTGGTACAGCCACTTTGGAAAACAGTGTGGAGATGCCTCAAAAAATTAAAAATAGAGCTACCCTATGACCCAGGAATTGCACTACTGGGTATTTACCCCAAAGACACACCGATTTAGTGAAAAGAAGGGCCATACGCACCCCAACGTTCATAGCAGCAATGTCTGCAAAAGCCAAACTGTGAAAAGAGCTGAGATGCCCTTCAACAGATGAATGGATAAAGAAGATGTGGTCCATATATACAATGGAATATTACTCAGCCATCAGAAAGGATGAATACCCAACTTTTACATCAACGTGGATGGGACTGGAGGAGATTATGCTAAGTGAAATAAGTCAAGCAGAGAAAGTCAATTATCATATGGTTTCACTTATTTGTGGAACATAAGGAATAGCATGGAGGACATTAGGAGAAGGAAGGGAAAAATGAAGGGGGGGAATTGGAGGGAGAGATGAACCATGAGAGACTATGGACTCTGAGAAACAAACTGAGGGTTTTGGGGGGGTGGGGTGGGGGGATGGGTTAGCCTGGTGATGGGTATAAAGGAGGGCACGTACTGCATGGAGCACTGGGTGTTATACAAAAACAACGAATCGTGGATCACTACATCAAAAACTAATCATGTATTGTATGGTGACTAACATAACATAATAAAATAAAATTAAAAAAAAAAACAAAAAAAATACTATGCAGACAGTAAAAAGATCAGTGGTCACCAGGGAGGAGTAGGGAGGGAAGGATGAACAGGACAGAGAATTTTTAGGCAAAGAAAGTATTCTGTATGATACTACAATGATGGTGTGTGACACCATAGTGAATCCTAATGTAAACTCTGGCCTTTGGGTGATAATGATGCATCAGGTTACGTTCACTGATTATGACAAATGTCTGACAAATGTTGATAGTGGGGGAGGTTGTGTGTGTTTTGGGGCAGATGAGATATGGCAGATCTCTACTTTCTGCTCAACTTTGCTGTGAACCTAACACTGCTCTGAGAAATAAAGTTAAAAAATAAATTATTTTTTAGATAAATCCGAAGGTTTTATAGGTTTATTTTGGATTACAAAGGTAATAAATGCTTTTTGCACATATGACAAAATTTTTAAAGATGAAAAGAAAGATCACCTATATGCAACTATCCAAAGATAGTATTTGTTAATTTTTTAAATTAATTTTTCTTTTTTTTTTTCTTTCTAGAGAGGGAGAGGGAGGGGCAGAGGGAGAGAGAGAATTTTAAGCAGGCTCAATGCCCAGCATGGGGCCTGACCCTGAGATCATGACCTGAGCCCAAATCAAGAGTTGGACGCTTGGGGCGCCTGAGTGGCTCAGTCGTTGACCGTCTGCCTTCAGCTCAGGTCATGATCTCGGGGTCCTGGGATCGAGCCCCACATCGGGCTCCCTGCTCAGCAGGGAGCCTGCTTCTCCCTCTCCCACTCCCCCTGCTTGTGTTCCCTCTCTCGCTGTGTCTCTCTCTGTCAAATAAATAAATAAAATCTTAAAAAAAAAAAAAGAGTTGGACGCTTAACCAACTGAGCCACCCAGGCCAGGCGTCCAGTATCTGTTAATATTTTAATGGCTACCATTCTAGGAATAATAGCAATGACATAATTATTAATAAAAGAATTAATGAAATGTTATTAATTTTTAATTAAATGTATTTAGTGTTAGGCAACTATTGACCTTCTGATGCTACATTAGGAGGAGGATCTGCTTCTGGACCTCAGCTGACTGTGGGTAACTGAAACAGTGGAAAGGGAAACCATGGTTAGGGAGGACACAGCCTTTCACAAACATTACCCTTAAATAGCCTGAATTCCTGACCCAGACATCCATGAGATAAAAGAAAATGCCTACTGTTTAAAAGCACTAAGCTTTGATTACTTTGTTATGCAGCAATAGGACATTGATACTTCGGAGAATAGCTCAGTTTTCATACCATGTTGGGAAATCATTCAGCACTAGCTGCTATAGGGGCCGGAAGCATGTTCGGTTAGTGTTTTCACTCCTACGTACAGACCTCAGAAATGTGCGTACACGTACCCAAACACATACGCATGCAGGGTTATACAACATTACTTGAAATAGCCAAAGAGTAGAGACAATTCAAATATCTCACAATAGAACAGTGGATAAATAAAGTGTTCTGATCATAAAATAGACTAAAATACAGCAATAAAAATGGGCAAACTGGAGCCACACATCAACATGGATCTTGCAAGGATATTGTGGAGGGAAGGAAGCCAAACAGAGTATAACGCACACTGCATGATGGCACAAAATCAGCAGGCAATGTTCTACGTGTACTTGAGAAGGATGTGCGTGTGCGTGTTGTTGGGTGGGGTGTTCTAGAAATGGTGTTCAGTCTATTTGCTTTACAGTGCTGTTCCAGTCTTCTCTATCCTTCTTGAGAGGCTGTCTAGTTGTTCTATCAGTTATTGAGAGCTGAATATATTAATGTCTTCAACTGTTATTGTTGAATTGTCTACTCATCCCTCTAATTCTGTCAGTTTCTGTTTCAAGTCTTTTAGGGCTCCTTTCTTTTTTTAAGATTTTATTTATTTGAGAGAGAGAAGAGAGCGTGAGCAGAGAGAGAGACAAGCAGACTACGAGTGTGGAGCCCAAGACAGGGCTCGATTCCACGACTCGAAGATTACGACCCAAGTCAAAATGGGGCTCTGTGTTTTAAGTGCCTCTATATGGATTTACACTTGTTATGTCTTCTCGATGGATCGACCCTTCTATCATTATTAAACACAGGCCATACTTTCCTGTTCCTTTGCATGTCTCATCATTTTTTTGTTGAAGACTGGACATTTAAGTAATATTACGTGGAAACTCTGGAAATCAGATTCCCCTCATTCAAGAGTTTTTGTTAGTGCTGTTTCCTTTTTTGGTGATTTCCTGAACTAATTCTCTGACGTCTCAATGCTTTATTGTATGTGACCACTCAAGGCTCTGCTCAGTTAGCTTCGTGGTCGGCTAGCCATGCACCCATAAGTTCTCCATTCTGGTAGTTACTCCTATTCCTCCATTACCCAAAGCTCTGTTACCCAAGACTGTTGTGTTTATAGGACTTCAGCTGAAATTTTGGAAGTAATAGAGGTAGTAGAGAATCGCTAAGACCAGCCAACAATCTAAAATTCAATATGACATACCAGTATTTAAATAGATCCTTAGCCTTCCCTGTTACAAAATATTTCTCATTGGCTAGTTTCTCTGCATTCCTTTTAGTTCTCAAGATTTCTAGGCTCTCTTCCTAATTCTCTCTCCAGTCTCTTCTCTTCCAGTGTTCCAAACCCTTCTGAAGAAGCCAGGATTGAACTTTACAATCCTATAACTTCATTTTTAAGAGGATTAATTTAGTTCCCTTTATCACAGTCTTTTCCCGTTTACATGAGCCTGGGCCCTGCTTTCACAATGAAACAGCCCCTTGGAGGTGTTTTTCTAAATAAAAGGAGAGGAGATAATTATGCCTCTTTGGAACGGTGAAGTGGCTAGCATAGTTTTGCTATTAAACAGCAGTTTTTCCTTTAAGTTCTTTTGTTTGGTTTTGTGAGAAATTATTCTGTAAGCCTCTTTCATCTCTACTGTTTTTTATAGAAACTTCTGCTTCAGTTTTGAAGGTATCACTTTAATATAGTAATTTTGTGTCTTGCCAGAAAATATTTTATTTATTTATTTATTTATTTATTTATTTATTTATTTATTTATTTATTTATTTAGAGAGCGAGAGAGAGAGAGAGAGAGAGCACGCAGTGGAGGGGCAGAGGGAGAGGGGGAGAGAGAGAATCTTAAGCAGACTCCACGCCCAGAGCTGAGCCCAAAGCAGGGCTTGATCTCATGACCCTGAGATCCTGACCTGAGCCAAAAATCAAGAGTCAGACACTTAACCAACTGAGCCACCCAGGCAGTCTTCAGAAAAGAATTATTTTTGTTTATTGATCAAAATAACAAAAGTGGACTCAAGATTTTGCATCAGGATTCATTTAGTTTACTGGTTATGTCACTACTGTTATTAGAATTTTATTGTTCCCTTCATGTAAGTTCTGCACTGTTCTTACTAGAGTCATTCTAAGATTTCTCAGAATTTTAATATAATTGATAATGGCATCTTTTTCTGATCACTATATCTTTCAACTGGCTACAAGAAAATTACTGATTTTTATTTATCTGTTACTATTGCTGGGGAACAGTTTTAATTGGATCTCGTCTTTTTAGACATAAAATCATATAGTTTGCAAGTTATCTCCTTTTCTCCAATATCAATGCCTCTCATTTCTACTTAATATCTCATTGTCAATCTTCTAGCAAAATTATTGTTGCATTGTTGCCTGGTGATAGATTTATTGTGAGCACTGATGTTTAGGAGAGTAGAATTTCAAGATGAATTTTATGAAAACTGTGAAGTCATTAACTCTGTGTTGTTTCCTGTGTCTTACAGTCAAACGAGCCCATTGGGTGTAGCAGGTTTAACCAGTTCAAGCTTATCACGAATGGGCCACTCTAGCCCATTATCCCCAAAATGTCATTCTACAACTTAATTAGCTCTATTGTTAGTTACTTCTTTTCCTAAGGAGGAAAAAAAATCTGCTTATTCATGTGGTATGCCCAAGTTCTGGTCGTTCTTTATCTGGCGTGTCCATTCACCCTCGGTGATCCAGAGTATGTGAACTGTCATAAGGACACAGGAAAGATGGAAACTGCATACCTTGCAAAAAGAACATGGTAACAAATGTACCTGCTGTCCACGCACAACTAAAGTAAACTACCCCCCCTGCCCCCCCGCCCCCAAACAGGATTCGGTTTATTCTGCCTCGGGAAGGTGGTCCTGAGGGTGGCAGGTGCCACCCTGTCGCAGGTGAAGGGCCCAAGGGCCAGGCAAGGCCAGTGGCAGGAGAGGTGGGTGAGGCTAGGCTGAGGCCCGGCAGCGGTGGTGGGCCGCAGGGCAAGGGCCCTTGCTGCCCAGGGTGAAAAGCACAGGCTGGGGCCGGCTCACGGCAGCAGGACAAGGGCACCCCAGGAAGTGAGACGCAGGGTCACATGACATACACCCCACACAAGCAACATGACTCCTGAGTCGGCCTGTGGACAGTGTGCACACATTCACAGGCCAGAGAGACCCCCCCACCTCGGCTGGACACACGGACACCACGGTGGTATCATACAGACTACGAGGACACGTGGCCCTACGGGACACGTGGCCTTGATGGCCGCAGGAGTCGACCCAGGTCACCAAGCGCACTGGGATCGTGAGGAGAGGGACGTTGGGGCCGGTCTGGAGGCGCGTGGGGGCGGCACCCACGCAGACGCTGGGGGCTGGGTCTGTGCCACACTTCGTCCGGCCGCTTCCCCGCGTCCTCGTAAATGACGAACACCACGGCCCTGTCCAGGCTGACCGGGCGCGGGCGGGGCCAGTGCCCTTGCGGAAGGCCTCGAGCCCCTCATTCCTCAGGCTCTGCCAGCCGCACCCCCACCGGCTCGGTGTCAGTGCGCCCCCCGACCTGGCATCCCGGGGTTGCTGGCGTCCGCAGGAGTGTTCCAGAAGCCATTGGTTACACCTGCGCGAGCTCCCAACCCCGGGTGATTGATCAGCGGCTTCCCGCGCGCGGCGGGGCGACTCCTCGGTACCAGCTGCGCGGGGAGGTCGTGACGAAGCACCGGGTGGCCTGTGGGGGGCCGGGGGGGGGCTCTGCTTTGGCCCGGTGGCCACGAGGCCCCCGAGGGCGCCTTCGGCCCTTGTTCGCGCGCACTCTCCCTGCCCCGAGCCAGGCTCCTCTGCACTTTGGGTTGGGGCAGGGCTGGTCGGGGGTGCACTTCACCCTGCTGGTCCGGCTGGGGCACGGCCCGTCCTGCCGTTCCGGGCGCCCCGCACGTGCTTGCTGCGGGGACCGGCGGGCAGCCTCGGGGGTGGCGCCGCAGGCCGGGGTGAGGCCGCGGGACAGGCCCGGACGCCCGGGCTGCGCACCCGCGCCGCTGGCCTCCCGGGCCCCCCCGCCCCCCCGCCCCCCGGCCCCGCTGCCCCGCTGCCCCGCTGCGTCGCCGCCTCCTAGGCCTGCGGGGACCGCCCGGGGCCCCAGATCCCCGCCCGCCGCTGCCGCCGGGACTTGGCTCCAGGAGCGGTGGGGCCACGTGCAGGGCCAGCCGCTCCGGAGCGAACATTTTTTATGGACTCTGCCGGTAAGTTGGAGACATTTTGTCCCTGTAACACTAGCTACTGAAGTATTTTAGAACAAGGACGTTCTCCTACATATATGCACTATGGAGTTATGAAGATCAGGAGATTTCACTCCGAAACAATCTATTATCTAATCTACAGCCCATATTCAAATTTCGTCTATTGCCCTAATAATGTCCTTTAGAACTCCCCCCACCCCTATGGTCTAATACTGAGTGCTGGGTCATGCACTGCATTTAGTTGTCATGTTTCTTTAATCTCCTGGACCTTTTCTTAGTCTTTTCCTTTGTTTCCTGATCTTGACAGTTTTGATAAGTTTGGCCGGTTATTTTCAGAATATCCCTTAATTTAATTTTGTCTGGTTTTCCCTCATGATTAGATTCAGGTTATGTATTTCTGATGGGAATATCATAGAAGTGGTATTATGTCCATCGTATTAGAAAGCACATGGAGTCCGTTGGTCCCGTGGTTGGTGATGTTAAGGTGGTTGCCCTCCATGTCTCCCCGCTGGAAAGCTATTATTACCTTGTTTTTGAAATTAATCAGTAGTTTGTGGTGCGATACTTTGACACCATGTAAATACCCTGTTTTCTCATCCAACTTTTACTTCTGACCACTCTGATGCTTACATTTACCTGCTATAACATTTTACCTGTTCTAATCTATTACTACAACATCCTGTAATGATTTTCTAGTGACATCATTCTTTTATATTTATTTTTTTGTTTTTTTTTGTTTTTTTTTTGTTTTTTTTTTTGTTTTTTTTTAAAGATTTTATTTATTTATTTGACAGAGAGAGACACAGCGAGAGAGGGAACACAAGCAGGGGGAGTGGGAGAGAGAGAAGCAGGCTTCCCGCAGAGCAGGGAGCCCGATGTGGGGCTCGATCCCAGGACCCTGGGATCATGACCTGAGCCGAAGGCAGACGCTTAACGACTGAGCCACCCAGGCGTCCCTATATTTATTTTTTTGGCATTCTCCTGTAAGGAAGAGTTTTCCTTACTTTCTTTCAGAAGAACTCATGCATTCTTATTTTATTCTCTGGATTATAATCTATGTTAACCATTATTTATTTTGATGCTCCAAATAATCTGTTGCAGATTTGGCCAATGGGAACCTCATCAAGTGGCTTCCTATGGCCTTTTGAAATTTTCCTGTCATTCTTTGCATACTTCCTGATATTCTAGTGCAGTAAGCTGCCCTAGGTCTGTCTTGTCTTTTTCCTGCTCCAGCTTTGGAAAGGGGAACTACATTTCTTTTTAGGTGAGAATTGTATTTAGAAACCAAGATCTGGGTGCTAGGTGTGTCCATTGCTGCTGAGGGTTCATTGCTTTAAGGCCCTCCTCAATATGTGTGTTTTGAGTAAAATTTCTGATAAGTTGTTTAGGACAAGTGCTTTAAACGTAAACTTTCTTCCTGTAAACTCTGAAAACTAGGGAGTAGTTCCACAAATGAAAAAATGTGTATCTTAGAATTCTAGGGATATCTTTTCTCTGTAGACTGTTAAATATTCTACACTGTAATCATTCAAGAAAAAAACTTAAAAAAAATTTTTTTTTAATTTAAATTCAATTAACATATAATGTATTATTGGTTTCAGAGGTAGAAGTCAGTGATTCATCAGTCTTATATAATACCCAGGGCTCATTACATCACATGCCCTCCCTAATGTCCATCACCCAGTTACCCCATCCCACTACCCCCCTCCCCTCCAGCAACCCTCACTTTGTTTCCTGTGATTAAGAGTCTCTTATGGTTTGTCTGCCTCTCTGGTTATTTTTTTCTCTCTTCCCCTGTTGATCCTCTGTTTTGTTTCTTAAATTCTACATATGAGTGAGATCGTATGATAATTGTCTTTCTCTGATTGGCTTATTTTGCTTAGCATAATACCCTGTAGTTCCATCCACATTGTTGCAAATGGCAAGATTTCATTTTTTTGATGGCTGAGTAATATTCCATTGTGTGTGGGAATAGAAGACTTTGTTTTTATGAGTTCTTTGAAACTATTTTGGGAAAACTGTGGCTCATTGTGTCTCTTTGGTATAATTGGATCATTGGGACATTATCCCTCAAGGATCTAAAGTTTCAAACCTCTGTGTATTATAGCTGCTGAACTTTAAATTGCTCAGGGACAACAGGTATTCCCCCCAAACAAAACAGATGATTTAAATTTATGTAGTATGTCTGTTGCTGTCCTTTGGCACTTTTAGTTATGGAGGTGACAGTCAATACTTTTGAAAGAAATGAATTACAATGTTGATTTTTGTATAATACATTTAACATTTTAAGTATGGATACATTCATTCTTTCTTGCACATAGCTAAACAATATTTTATTTGGAGTTGATGACAGGGAATTCAGATGGGAGGACAAATTTTTCCTGGCTACTATTTTTTTTTTAAGATTTTTTTTTTTTTTAAGTAATGTCCACACCCAGTATGGGGCTTGAGCTCAAACCCTGAGATCAAGAGTCTCATCCTCCACTAACTGAGCCCCTCCTGGCTATTATTTTTAAACAGTAGGAAAATACCAAGTCTCTGACAACTGGGATTTTTCATTCTAAAAAAAACATTGTGTCTTTTTTGCTAGTCTTAAGAGTAACACACACACACACACACACACGCTTAGTTTCTTTAAAATAATCTTATAATAATATAATAAAATTTTTGTACAGAATTTGTTAAATATAAAATCTAGCAGAGAAATCCCTAAAAAATAATCTGTTAACCAACAAATGAGTAAGAACTCCCTACTGTGATGTAGGAAAAATGGAGCTCTTAGGAGGAGAAGCATGAACTCTGCATGCTCGAGGACCGCAGAGGAAAGCCCTACTGATAGGCATTCCCTAGAATACCAACAGTGTCCTGAGCGGGAGCAGATAATGTTTGGACCTACAATGCAAGCTGCTTGGGGACTGAGGAGTAAAATAGGAAACAGCGGAAGGGCTTGCTAATAGGCTAGTAATGAGATACAATGGAGCAGAAGTCACAGAGAATAATGTAATATAATGAAAACTCATTGGATAAATCCTCTGCTGCTCCAGGGGCATGATAGAAGCTGTTGCCCCCAACGTGATTACACCATCACCCTGTGTGCCGGCTTCTGAAATACGGGGAACTGGGAGGCAAATGAAAACGCTGGTTCAAAGAGAAACCAAGAAGGAACACCGGGGATGAGAAAGTGAAGAGTGAAACATTGTAAGTAAACCATATCACAGAGGAATTTGCCTGTGAGAGAAAGAGCAAAGGTAGGATGTGCACGGGGACCATGCCGACGCGGGGAATGTTTCAGAACGAGGATATCTAAAAATAGAAAGGAAAGAACTAGTAGGGAAAAGAAAACGATTGAAGGTGATAAAGAGCAATATCAGTGCAGAAGCAAGGTACACCTTTGTCTTTTCTTCCTGTTCATGTGAAATGTAAAAAACCAAAACATTCAGCGTCTTGTTTATGATTAGATGATCCATAATCTTCTTTCCCAGGGGATTTTAAGGTAGCTTAAAAAGGGAGTTTAATTTCTGCATATTCGAGATCTTCATGGGTTTTAATGTAGAAGAAGAGTATTGCCTGGGATTAATATTTAGCACGATTTACGTACTCACGAAGGTATGGGTCTCAACAGTGAACGAGACTGGACCGTGGGTGTGTCGGTGTTTAAACAAGGTGGCTTATTTTGTGTGACTTGTAAACTGACTCTTCAATATAATCAGAATGGGTACCTACAATGCTTTAAACAATGTCATCATTTTAGAGACAAGTGTATGGACCTCCAAGCTATTTGCCGGAAAGGAAAGAGTTCATTTAGACCAAGAACTTCGTAGACCCAGAACAAATTCATTTATTTGTTTCTTTCAGTATCCCTCCTCTTCTTCCCGTGAAGATCATCACTGGTTTTTATTGTACAAACCTGCTTTCTTTACTTCACTTATCTGGCTTACTTTTCTAATCTGTGCTCAGTTTATTGAGTGTTCATTCCTATTTTTTGTTGCACAGTACTTTCAGATCTTTACTGAAAAACTACTGCGTGCCAAGCATAGGAAAACAGGCTGAGATTCAGGTATTAAATGTGTTTATTCTTGTTTTCAAATGCACTCTCTTCTAAATTTTGCTGTGGAAGTATCAATTTTTTATGTAGATCAAACCTGTTTTCTCCCCTTTTAGATCAATAGGTAAGTCCTGTGATTTCTTGTGGTAAAATTGTATTTATAATAGTGAAAATAAGTTCGAAAGTGTTTTCCTAACTAAATGAACATGCTGCTTGATCCACCTCTTTATGTCCTCAGATGAAATGGAGAGAACACTATTAGAATAACTGCAGGTGCAAAAAAGGAAATGCAAGGAGGAAACCTCACCATCTGGAGCTTTTTTTTCCTGGAGGGTTTTTCTAGATACCCAACGTTAGAGATTGTTCTCTTCGTCTTCAGCCTTGTGATGTACCTGATAACCCTCTTGGGCAACAGCTCTCTGATCTTGGTCATTATCCTAGACTCACGCCTCCAAGCCTCCATGTACTTGTTCCTTGGAAATCTCTCTCTCGTGGATATTTGTTATACATCTGCTTCTGTTCCCACTTTGCTGGTGAACTTGCTGTCATCCCAGAAAACCATTACCTTTTCTGGGTGTGCTGTGCAGATGTATCTGTCCCTTTCCATGGGCTCCACGGAGTGTGTGCTCCTGGCCGTGATGGCGTACGACCGTTACGTGGCCATCTGCAACCCCCTGAGGTACCCCATCCTCCTGAACAGGCAGGTCTGCGTGCACATGGCTACTGCCTCTTGGGTGGCGGGTTGTCTGAGCGCCCTGCTGGAAACCAGTTTCGCCCTGCGGGTACCCCTCTGTGGGAATCTCATTGATCACTTCACGTGCGAAATCCTGGCCGTGCTGCAGTTAGCATGCACAGACTCACTGCTCATGGACGTGATCATGCTGGTGGTCAGCGTGCTTCTCCTGCCCATCCCCATGCTCTTAATTTGCATCTCTTACGTCTTCATCCTTTCCACCATTCTGAGAATCAGCTCGGCAGAGGGAAGAAGCAAAGCTTTTTCTACCTGTGGTGCCCACTTGACTGTGGTGATCTTGTATTACGGGGCTGCCCTCTCTACGTACCTCAAGCCTCCTTCATCGAGCTCACAAGAAGTCGATAAGATCATCTCACTGCTCTATGGAGTGCTGACCCCTATGTTGAACCCCATCATTTACAGCTTAAGAAACAAAGAAGTCAAAGGTGCCATGAAAAAAGTACTGGGCCAGATACCGTTGTATCAAGCACATGAACGTCTCTGACTCAGGGGTGCACTCCTGGCAGGATTCACCACAGAAATTCTGCTCACCCTTAGAACGCTGATTTCACCCCTCGCCCTGTAGTTTTACAGTTGTGACTTATGTGTACACCGAAGTGATTGCCCGTGGACAGTAGGAGGTTGCAGTTGGCATTTGGTAGTATTTTCTGTCCGCTGTGTTTCCCGGTTGGAGAAGTCTGGCTCTGTAGCATTCCCGCACAGTTGCCCCTGCAGCAAACCTGGATGAATTCAGCCCGTGAGTGTTGGCGCCAGAAGAAATTGGTGCGTGTGCTCTGCCTTAGAGCCTTTCTAGAATGAGGTGGGCGCATAAAGATACAAAGAAACAAATAATAGAGATTGGCCTTGATTATGCAAATGAGAAGATTAGAGAAAAATTAAAAGACTCGCTCAACATCACCCAGTTGCAGAGCTTGAACTGCGACATTTCTCCTCTTGTCTTGGAGCGTGTTCTTCCACTGCTGTGGTGGAACCGTCACTGCCCTTCCTCATTCAGAGCTCCTGGTGAAAGCTCCTGACTTTCTGGCTAAAGCCTCCAGTACCTGTGTGATTTGCTCACCTGCCGCCTCTGCTTTTCTCAGCGCATAGACACTTGTGTAAATTGTACCCATTTCTCGGCCCCGCACGAAGGCTTTGTGTGTGTCTGTGTCAGCCTTTTCTCCTTATTGGGTGACTGACTTCACAAGGGCCAGGAAACCTGTGAGAGCGTCCCGTTCAAGTTCACAGCAGCCATTGGGTAAACTAATACATTTACCAGCTTTACCCTAATCCCCGTGAGAAGTAAGTACGGCCTGTGAAGATGATGCAGGAGCCCCGTAGGGCAGTGAGGTTTCTTGCTTTATATAAATAGGCAACGATTGCAGAGACCATGTTTGTATTAGCTGTTGTAAAACTTTTATTTGTATAAAAATTTTGCTTGTTAAAAACGCGGACTCTAGGCCTCTCTGCTCCCAGATATTCTGATTCAGTAGCTCTGGGGTGGGGTCCTGATAGCCTGCATTTAAAAATAGATCCCTGATGGGGCGCCTGGGCGGCTCAGTTGTTAAGCGTCTGCCTTCGGCTCAGGTCATGGTCCCAGGGTCCTGGGATCGAGCCCCGCATCGGGCTCCCTGCTCAGCGGGAAGCCTGCTTCTCCCTCTCCCACTCCCCCTGCTTGCGTTCCCTCTCTCGCTGTCTCTCTCTCTGTCAAATAAATAAAATGTTAAGAAAAAATAGATCCTGAGAAATTCTGGTACAGATTTTGAGATTACCATACTTTGGGAGACATTGTTTCCGGCAAAAAATCTACCATTCCAAAATAAAAGTAGGATTCGTTCTCATTTCTCCCGTGTTGCCTTTTACTTTTGTTTTTCCTTCCATTGTTTGTTCCTCTGTGTGTGCCCTCTCATTTGTCTACTTCCATGTCCAGGGTAGGGAAGGGGAGAGGGTTTTGAGTGGAGGAAGGTTAACCCACTTGACAAATTTCAACATATGAAAGACCTAAAGAGTTTTAGTATTGGATATTGAGTTCTGGATGCTTTCACTCGTAGGCCATCCCCTTAGATCTAAGGCTTCCGTTACGTGTTCAGGGATGTGTAACCCACATAAAGAGACACTTTAAATCATCACTCAGCAAAATGCTGGTGATGCTGGGGCGCCTGGGTGGCTCAGTGGGTTAAGCGTCTGACTCTTGATTTCAGCTAAGATTTCTCAGGGTTGTAGGATTGAGCCCCGCATTGGGTTCTGCACTGGGCGTGGAGCCTGCTTAAGATTCTTTCTCTCCCTCTCTCCCTGCCCCCCTCTCTAAAAAAAAAAAATTCTGGTGATGCTAGTCCCACAAAGCTAGGGGACAAATTCGACGCCAGGTATTACTGCCAGGAGATGTTTGATAGTGGAGGATGAAAGCAAGCCCTGAGTAGATGGCTTTGGGGCAGTAGAGGGGAGCTGACCACGAAGCTTTCATCCCAGAAGTAATTGTTTTTTCTGTTTGGATACCTCAACTTTCACAACCAGATACCACATGCATTTCCTGGTAATCTCAGAGTCATTGTCAAGTGGCATTCTGTAGGAGGCTTTTATTACAATAGAGCTGGCTTTTATGTTCGAGTAGAACGAATTACCTGCCTCCCAGAATTCGCAGTAATATCTGTGCTACAGAATATAAACAGGAATAACCAGAGTTATAGACATATCTGAGATCTTTACTCTGAAAAGTGAATTATGAGAACTTAAAGACACAGCAACTGAGCAGCCTCTGTAATTAGTCATCAACTTTGATACAAGGAACTGAGCGAATTTGCATGGAAACGAGTTTCAGAATGGGATATGGATCAAAATGGGACACTGAAACAGATTAGAAATGACCCAGGTGTCAGAAAAGGACTCATGATGGGACCCGGGCAGATCTCTCTGTAGCAGTTGGTACCTAAGAGATTAGGGGTTAAAGTAGTTATAGCCACATGGTACATAAAGTTGCTATGGAAAACAAGTCAATATAAATATAAATGTGTTTTATATATTATAGGTAATACTAAAGTTAAGTATTGGTAAATGGTGCATTCCTTCATTTGGATTAGATTCCATCTCCACCATTACTAATTGCAGTCATAACTTTTAGAGTCTGGGTAAGGGATCCTTTTCAGGTATTGTTAAAAAGAGGGATATATTTGACAGAGAAGGGAAAACGACATCTGACAGAGAGCCAATTGCTGAACGATTGATTACATAACCCAGATCCATGCTGTAGAAAATCTGATCATGTTACTTCCCTGCTTAAATCCCTCAGTGGCTTGAAAACTTGAAGTCCTTAAAATGACATTCAAGGACTTTCTTAATCTGGTTACCCACCATTTGCATCCTTTGCTCTAAGTACATGCAACTCCTTCTAGTTTCATGGAAGTGTTATGCTCTGTCTTGCTGCTGCTTTTATTAGGAACACTTACCATAATTTGTAACTTGATAATAATTTGTGGGTTGGCCTGTTTCATACCAGTTGCGCTGGTGTGCAGGCTCAGGGAGGCAGGGGCTCTATCAGTTTCATTAACCATCGTATACCTAGGCGTTAGCACAAGGTCCGGCACAGAGAGGACATTTAGTGCAGACTTTTTGTGAAGGACCAAGTGCTCAGTGAGCATCTGTTGAATAAAAATATGCATGTAATAAACTTTTGATGGTAACTCAGTGAGGTCCTCGATCATTCCTGAGGATGTCAGTGGTGACTTCTGAGTGTCAAAAAAGGCTGATGGTGGAGTTGAAGGGTTAATCATGAGTTGTGTTTTATATCAAGGATCAGTTGGATATGCAGGGTTTTTGTTTTGTTTTGTTTTTTTTAGATTCTTATTTATTTATTTGACACGGAGAGAGCCAGAGAGCAAGCACAAGCAGGGGGAACGACAGGCAGGGGAGAAGTAGACTCCCTGTTGAGCAAGGAGCCCGATGTGGGGCTCGATCCCAGGACCCTGGGATCATAACCTGAGCTGAAGGCAGACGCTTAACCAACTGAGCCACCCAGGCGCCCCAGGATATGCAGGTTTTAATTAATGAGAAAGATCAGCCTGGAGATGGAAATTTGTGACATATTTGCACATACATAATTATGTGATGAACATGGTTAACATGAACTTAGGGAGAGAGTTTAGAGTGAGAAAATTGCTTGAGATGAAACTAGAGAAACACTAATATTTAAAGCCCATCAAATAGGAAATGCCAACAAAGGGGCATTGAAAGGGAGCACACTCTATTTAGGAAGAGGGCAAAAACCAGGATACAGATTCCAGTTTTGATCAACATGAAGTAAGCACGTGCCATCCCGTTTCTCCCACAGAATGCAATTAAAAACTCTAAGCAGCCCAAGTGTCCTGGGCTGATGAATGCTTAAAGAAGATGTGTGTGTGTATATATATATATACACACATATATATATGTATATATATATACATTATACATATACGTATACATAATATTCCATTATATATATATATATAATGGAATGTGGTGTGTGTGTGTGTGTATATGTATATACATATACATATACATATACATAATATTCCATTATTTTTATATATATATATAATGGAATATTACTCAGCCATAAAAAGAATGAATTCTTGCCATTTGCAATGACATGGGTGGAGCTAGAGGGTATTATGCTAAGTGAGATAAGTCAGAGAAAGACAAATACGATATGATTTCACTCAGGTGAAATTTAAGAAACAAAACATACAAGCAAAGGAAAAAGAGAGAGTGAGAGAGAGAGAGAGAGAAATCAAGAAACAGATTCTTAACTGGGGGGTTGAGTGAAATAGGTGATGGGGATTAAGGAGGGCACTTGTCACGATGAGCACTGGTCCTTGTATGTATCCTTGTATGTATGGAAGTGTTGAATCACTATATTGTACACCCGAAACTAATATTACACTGTTAACTATACCGGAATTAAAAGAAAATGAATGAATTAATAAATAAATAAATCCTCTAGACAGAATGTGTGGAGCATCTATCTGAGGACTCTGAAAAATAAGATAGGAAGCTGACCCGGGAAGGAAACTACCTTGCAAGCTACCACTAAACTCAGGGTGAATTTCTGTCTCTCCTCCTCTCCCTCCCCCAGTATCTGTTGGCTTTGATTGAAGGGAAGGCTGAAACCCAAACCCACACACTGGGTTCAGTCAGAAAGAAAGATCTCCAGGAGACGTTCCCTTTTCTTTTTTAGTCTGGAAAGAGAAATGGGGTTCCTTTGTATCAGAAAGAGTGAAGTACATTCCCTGATGTTTTCCTATTATCTCCTGCCCAGATCCCCAGGCAGTACTGTGGGGACAGTGACGCCACCAGCAATGGTGGCGGGGCAGGCACCTGAAATCCTTTGGACAGAACCCTTCTTCCTGACCGGAGGGACTGTGGTCCCAAGAGCACAGCAGGAGTCCTTATTGCTTCTCTTCTCTCTCTAGCCTCTCACTGTTTGGTACCTGAAGCAGAGACTTCCAGCTTCCAGAACTGTAAGAAAGTAAATTCCTGGTCAGTCTATGGTATTCTGTCATGGCAGTCTGAGGGGACTCAAACGTGGCCCCTTCCTCCATCTCCAAAGCCAGCAGATGAGTCAAGTCTCACATTGCATCACCCTGACGCTGCTTCGCTCATCACATCTTTCTCTAACTCTCTTCTGTCTCCTTCCACTTTTAAGGACCCTTGTGATTATATTTGGGCCAAGGCAGATAACCTCTCTCTTGTAAGGTCAGCTGATTAGCAAACTTAATTCCATCTGCAACCTTGATCTTCTTTGCCATGTATGTGAATAACACATTTTCTTTATCCACTCATCCATAGCTGGACATTTGGGTTGCTTCCACCTCTTGGCTATTGTGAATAATGCTGCAGTGAACATGGGTGTGCAGATATGTCTTTGAGATCCTGCTTTTGATTCTTTTGGATATGTAACCACAAGTGAGATTGCTGGATCATATGATAATTCTATTTTTAATTTTTTGAGGAGCTTCCATACTATTTTCCATATTGGCTGCACTATATTACATTCCCACCAACAGTGCACAAGGCTTCCAATTTGCCCACATCTTCGTCAACACTTGTAATTTTTTTTTCTTTTCTTTTTTTATACATTAACCATTCTAATAGGTATAAAGTAATATCTCATAATGGTTTTGACTTGCATTTCTCTAGTGATTAATGATGCTGAGCATCTTTTCATATACTTTTTGGACATTTGTGTGTCTACAGAAATGTTTATTCAAGTGTTTTGCCTATTTTATTTTACTTTATAGTCTCTATTATGTCGTTGATTAAATGGTAAGTTCTTTAACATGGTACCTTGGCTCTCTTAAAATTCCTTTTTTCATTAGGCCTTATTTTTCTTTAGAATAGTTTTAGGTTCACAGCAGAATTAAGGGGAAAGTACAGAGATTTCCTATACACTCCTTGCTCCCGTCCCCACAGCCTCCACCATCATCAGTACCCCACAGCGGAGGGGTACATTTGTTATCCAATTGATGAACCTACATTGGCACATCACAATCACTCAAAATCCATGGTTTGCAGTATGGTTTTACTCATGGTGTAGTATATTCTGTGGGTTTGGACAAACATATATGACCTGTAGCCATCATTATGGCATCCTACAGAGTATGAGACTTCATGGCATTTGCAACTGAGTACATTTCTTAAGCTTGAGAGTAATATTGTCTTTAGACCCTTTTATGAGCACTTTGAACCACCTCCACCCCTCAATATTCCATTGTTGCTCATCAGTAGAGATGATTTCACTTCGAAGGCACTTCAAATTTCCCTTAGGAGAAACTTTCTGAGAAGAAAAGTTCTCTTAACTAATGTCTCAGTTGGATTTTCCCAAGTTTGTTCCTAACCTACTGCCTACCCACGGGGCTGAGTCCCAGAGTGTCTTATTTAACCCGTGTGCACTACCAGGGCACGAGCACCCCTTGGGTTCTAAACTGTAATGAATCTCGGTTAAACGCAGTTCCCTCCAGGGCAGTGAGAACTAGTCTATGACTCGTACCTGTGTAGTGGGAATAGTGTCATAATGAAGAAGTGAGGTGCTACTGAGAAAGAAAATCATTATGACTGTCTTGATTAAGTAAGTTTTGTCAACAAAGGCATGCTCTTGCACTATTTGAAGAGTTAAGTCAAGTAGCTGTTTCTTCCAAAGGGCCATGGGAAAATCTCAGAGGCGTGGTGGAGAATATGGAATAAGAGAAGTGGAGAGGTGTGTATGCATCTTACTGCCCCTTGAGCAAAGAACTACCTTCCCAGTGTAACTCTTTTCTTAACTTCTGTTTCTTTACCTCAAATGGGCCTCCAGATTAACCAATACAACTTTCCATACTTTTAAAAAACTTAACATTCCCTGTATGTTTTTCCTCTTTTTTGAATAATAAGTAAGTCCTAGAGATTTCGTGCACAGTATAGTGAATATACACATCAATATTGCATTATAATCAAACTTGCTAAGAGACTAGAACTTAATTATTTGAACCACAGTAGGTAAGATGATAGAGGTGTTAATTCTCACTACAGTGGCCATCACTACCATATAAAAATCTATCAAATTAACATGTTGTACACCTTCAATTTATACAACATTGTAAGTCAATCATATTTCAATAGGAAGAAGGAAAAGCAATTTTTAGAAAATAAACCAAAATATATGAAAAAAAAAAGGAAAAACAAAATTAGAGTCAACTACCATTGGCTTCCATAAAGTGGGTCCACTACTTGTTTGTGATATGTTTAATGTTTCTCCAAGTCAAATCACTGAAAACAATTTTATAGAATAACCCAGAAAGCAGAGCCATGATTTCACCAATTAAAAAGTTATTAAACCTTAAGTTGCATTGTATAATGTGAAGAATAGCTAATCCATTGGCAATGAAGACAAACTGTCATTTACCTGACTTCATTAGAACTGAATTCAATTTACCATTTCTAATATTAAGAGAACTTATTAGAACATAAGACTGATGGCAGAGACCAAAATCTTTTTTTTCACCAGAGTTAGCAAGTCAAATATGAATTGTCTTTCATACCCTCTGTAAAATTCTTAACCTTTTTAGTCTTAAAAAAACAGAAAGCCACCAACTAGATTATGAAATTCATAAGTTCCATTGTAATCATTAGTCTCAGCCTCCCCCATCAACATTTACCCTAACTGTATCTAATCCTCATTCTTTTCTCCATTCACCCATACCTTTCAAATTCTCCCAAAGTTCAAAAAAGACAGTCTTCTCCCTGATTAATAGCTCATAAAACTCTCCAAAATTGCCTACTTTTTTTCCCCCTACAGTTTTATTCTACTCAGTTGGGTATACTTATATATTATATTGTGAAACATTTTAAATCAGCTTTTTCATTGGTATTTTGTCAACTAACTTAGAAGAAATTCAAGGCCGGATGCTTTCTGTATGAATGATCAGAGCACAAAAAAACAACACAAAATATATTTTGTATTAGACATGGCTTTTTCAGTGAAGTAGGGCAACGGTGCTCATCCACAGTGAAGCAAGTGGCCAGTGGTGAAGTGTAGAGTGAGGTGAGTCAAGGATCTGAAGTAATCACATTCCAGATAGTCAGTGGGTTATGGGTACGTGCATTCCCAATGCCTATATTTTATGAAAGGCAGTGTGTTACTGACAAAGGACAACTAAAACAATTATTTTTTTTTTTTTTTTTTTTTTTTTTTTTTTTTTTTTCAACTAAAACAATTATTAAAGAACAAAGCTACTACCTCCAGATCTGGGATACACCTCCTGGGCTGCACGTGTACATTCCCGTCCGGTGCTCCTCATCCATCTCCCACTAGAGCGGCAGCAGTGGGAGGGGCCAACAGGTCGTCCATTTCATCAGAGCAGGCTACTTCTTCAAAGCGCATGCCTTTTCCACATTCTTTGCAGTCTCCTTGTACCCGAAATCCTCCTTGAGACTCCCTTCTGCCTTCTGGAAGAATGCACTCTGATCATTTTCTATGAGGTTGAGAAATAAATATACCACGAGGGCACAGTTCCGTTTCCACAAGAGGGTACTAGCATTTCTCCTTCTCCCTGCTTTTCCCTGTGAGCTGTCGCCATAGACTTGGCGGGGGTTTCACAATTTCCAGTGCAGCGTGTAAACTCGGACCAAGCTGGGAAGGTGTAGTCATCTTGACACAGGACTGTGCGTTCTTGCACGAATGGAGGCGTGCCATTTGTCTGCTTGAGGCATTCTATCATTTTTGCTGTCTGGTTCTCACCAGAGATGCAGGAGAGCAAAACTCTGGGAGTCAGAAGTCCGACGTCAGTTTCATGAGGCTAGAATCAGGATGTCAGCAGGGCTGGTTCTTCCTGGAGGCTAGGGAGAATCAAGTATCTCGCCCTTTCCAGCTTCCAGGGACCGCCTACATCCTTCTCCAGCTTCACAGCCCACAGGGTAGTGCGAGCACACCTCCTCCTCTCCGTCCCTCTGCTTCCTTCCTGTTTCTCCTGATGGCCCATCTCAAGGAAGACAGTTTCCCTGACATTGCGGGAATAGTAGCATCGTGCCCAGAACAGATGAAGACTGGTCGCATTCTGCTCCATATGGGTCAGAGCTACGCCTGCAATGTCTGTTAGTTTGAGAGGAAACGTACCGCCTACTCTAATTATTCTGAGCAGATCTGGGAGGCTCCTTCCACTCTCGCGTTGCCTACCAGCTGTGCTTCAAGGAGAAGAATTTTAGGAGCTCATCAAAATTCTTTTTAATTTCCTTTCTAGCATTTGCTGTCTTTCAGCCACAGGCAAAAGTTAGCATGATGGCATTTACATCTGGGGAACAGCATTCCAATTTAAGAGAGACATTGATAAACAGGGGCTATGTTATATTTTAAGCACATCTTTCCCGAGTACATTTTCCTTGAAAAATTATTTTATCTTCTATTGTATTTTTAAGTTCATAGTCTATGAATAAATATATTCTTGCAAAAACCATTAAAGCAAAATGCTTTAGCAAACTTCTCCTTTTACTATATCCACATTCTATCCCAGTCCCACCCCCAGAGTTAATTCCTCTAATCAGACCTTTCTTACACAATACTCTAGTAGTTCTCAAACTTTACTGTGCTTAAGAATTACCTGAAAAGCGAGTGGTGAGCAAGTGGCTCGATTCCTCAGCCCTACCCTAGAAATTCTGGTTCAGTAGGTTTGGGTGGGAAATGAGAATATGTTTTTCTAATTAGATCTTAAATGATGCTGATGTTGCTGGTCCACAGACCACATTTTGCTATTGGCATATGGTATGGAAGTGGTATAGAAATATTTAGTAAAACTGTGTATATGGTGTTATGCATATGTTATACTGTTTGTAATTTGCTTTTAAAAACTAATAATGTGTCTTGGAAATATCATCATGGAAGTACATATGGGTCTACCATATTCTTTTAAGCTCCTATAGAATATCCTATATTTTCTTCTAATTTTTTGGGTGCTTACTATAATTTATTAGGATTTCCTTTTTTTTAAAAGACTTTTTATTTATTTGACAGAGGGAGAGAGAGAGAGAGAGAGAACAAGCAGGGGGAGCTGGAGAGGGAGAAGCAGGCTCCCACTGAGCAGGGTGCCTGATATGAGGCTTGATCCCAGGACCCTGGGATCACGACGTGAGCTGAAGGCAGATGCTTAACTGACTGAGCCACCCAGCGCCCCTAGGATTTCCTTTCTTGCACAACAATTTGTGTTGATACTTGTCTGTTTAATGTTTAGTTTTTAATATTCTTTTTATTAACTCAAACCCAAACACCAGCCAGAGAGTGTATATCTTCTCTTGATATAGTCACACACATTGATTATTATATTAATTTCATCTTTTGAAGAAATCTCTCCTCAGGGTCTACTCCAGAGACCTCTAACTTACTATAGTCTTTAATGGCCACTGTCTGGACTTGGTATAGAACTATGATCTTGAGGTCTCCATCATTACCTTGGGGACTGCTTTTGCCTCTGACTTCACTTGTGTTTCCCAGTTCCTGATTTGATGTCTTCCTCCTTCCTTCTCCAAAACTGCCTTGTGTTGTTGACCATCCTTCAGTAGCTTCCCAGAAAAGGGTGCACGAGTGGTAATTTTTTTGAAACTTTGAATGAACATATCTTTGTTCTGTTGATGGTTTGGTTGGTTATAGAATTCTAAATATTTTGAAATTTCTTATTTATTTATTTATTTTTAAAGATTTTATTTATTTGACAGAGAGAGAGACAGTGAGAGAGGGAACACAAGCAGGGGGAGTGGGAGAGGGAGAAGCAGGCTTCCCGCAGAGCAGGGAGCCCGATGCGGGGCTCGATCCCAGGACCCTGGGATTATGACCTGAGCCGAAGGCAGACATTTAATGACTGAGCCACCCAGGTGCCCCTTGAAATTTCTTAATGATGTGGCTTTGGATAGATTTTTTTTCACCTGTAGTTGGGGTACTGCTTGGAACCTTTCAATCTGAAAACTTATGTTCTGGGACATGAAAAATATATATACTTTGATGATTTCCTTCTCTTTATTTTCTCTGTTTTTTTTCTGGAACTTTTAGCATTATGTTGAAATTTCTGGATTGGTACTCTAATTTTCTAATCTCTTGTCTCTCTTTGTGTTTTTGCTTTATCCCCTGGGAGTTTTTCTTAATCTTCCAACTTTTCTGTCTAGTTTTTCCGGTTTTGACCATGCTTTTAATTTCCAAAAGCAATTTTTATTTTTTGAATGATTCTTATATACCACAACTTCTTTATCCATTTATCTGTTGATGGACACTTCGGTTGTTTCAACATCTTGTCTATTGTAAATAAATAATACTGCTGTGAACGTGGGACATAGGGTTTTAGTTTCCTTTGGATATATTCACAGAAGTGGAATTGCTGGATCATATGGTAGTTCTATTTTTATATTTTTGAGGAACCTCTATATTGTTTTCCATAGTAGCTGCACCAATTTACATTCCCACCAACATTCCACAGGGTTCCATTTTCTACACATTCTCTCCAGCACTTATGTCTTGTTTTTTTGATGATGGCCATCTTAGTAGATATGAGGTGATATCCCATTCTGGTTTTGAATTACATTTCCCTTATCATTAGTGATGTTGAGCACCTTTTCATGTACCTGTTGGTTATCTGTATGTCTTCTTTGGAAAAATGTCTATTCAGATTTTCTGCCCATTTTTAAATTAGTTTGTTTATTTGTCTTTGCTATTGAGTTGTATGAGTTCTTTATATATTTTGGAAATTAACCTCTTAACAGATATATAATTTGCAGATGTTTTCTCTCTTTCCATAGGTTACCTTTTCATTTTGTTGATGGTTTCCTTTGCTGTGCAGAAGGTTTTTATATTAGATTTCGCTTTATATATTTCAAAGCTGTTTAGTTAAATCTATAAAAAATCATACTGTTGTGTCTTTTTGATGTATTGAAATGTGCTTGCACAGTTATTAATATGTAATAATCCCTCTGGTCCCTCTAATAATTTTCATCTTGTATTCAGTTTAATATTAATATTGTTACAGTTGGTTTTCCTCTAAGCATTTTCTTGATATACCTTTCCTCATCCCTTTATTTCAACATTACCTTGTTATTTTAAGCCTGTCCCTTAAATAGTATAGAGTTTAATTTTAACACCCTCAATCTGTGAGTCTGTCTTCTAAAATGAATTCTACTTATTCATATTTATTGTTATTTTATAGTTAGGCTGTTTGTCCCCCTTATTTATTTCCTCATTCTTGCTATTCTTTTTTTTTTTAACTTCTCTCCCCATCCCCACTCTATTGTTTATTGAATTGATTATTTCTTTATTTTCTTCTGCTGATATATTAGAAGAAATAATGCCATACACATATTTAAGTTTATATTTTCTAACAATGTCCATCAATTAATATCTATGTCTGTATAAGTTAGCTAATGCTGTTATGATGTTTTGTAATAAGATATCCCCCAAATAAACCCAAATAACGGCAATCTTTTTCACCATTCATGCATCTGTGCAGTGCCTGAGGTTCACTTGATATAGGCTGGACCTGGCAACATAGCTCTGCTCCTCAGTGTAGCTCTGTGGCTTGGTTGGAATAGCTTTGCTTCAGACTGTAGAGTGGGGTGGCTGTGCTCCATGTGTCCCTCATCCTCTTCTTGGAGCCACGGGTTTGGGGAGGTTCTAATAATGATAGTGTAGGCACAAGAGGGTAAGCTTAACTGTGAAAGCCCATTTTACATCTCTGGTTGATTCATAGCTGCTAACAAGTCACATGTCCTAGCACTTAGTGAAAGTTAAAGAAATATACTCCAAGACAATATGAGGGCATTGCAAAATTACATGACAAAGAGTGTGGATGTATGATCCTATTACTAAGGAAAGAGGGAACAGTTAGAATAATGATCCTTTGTCTACCAGGATGTTCTTCCCTTTAACAAGATGAACTTTTAAAAAATGTGTACAGTCCCTCCTTTTTTCCTCCCTGTCATCTCCTATGTTGATATTTGAGATTCTTGTAATTTGATATTTGATAGTCATTATTTTTAACTAAAAAATGTATACTTATTGAGACAAGGACATCCAGGGGGCTGCATGGATCGGAGTTCTGGCAGGTGGTGCTATGAGGTGCTGATCAGAGTCCCCCTCAGGAACGAGGGACTCTCAGCTGTGGGGATGCTGCCAGCAGACAGTTCTCAACTCTCAGACGCCATCAGGGATTGCCTTGACTGAATACAGCTGCCTTGCCAAGACCATGGCCTCTTCCCAGGTGGTCCCATCCAATGACTGTTCAGTATGAGGGTATCAAAGTCCAGTCCTTTGGGATGGATGGTTCTCAAGGGTAACCCAGCTTTTGGAACTCCTCAGAGAATCAGCTCAGCTTCTACCTAATCTTGCCCCCTCACCCTCCCTTCTCTTCCCCAGGTGTTGATTCTCAGAGCACTCCCAATTAAACTTTTTTACATGCTAATCGCTATCTCAGAGATAACCCATCCAGGAGAGTTGGTGTGGGTTGGTCCAACAAAACCCCAAACCAGACCAAAACAAAAAACACAGGCTGGGATAAGATCTTGGAGCAGAATCACGCATTATCTGACTGGCAAAGAGGACTATTACTGGTGGTAGGTGAGCCCCTGAAAATATAGGCAGTATAATTGTGAAGACACCCATTGTTGGGTAATTGGGACAGTGGATCAGTGGAAGGTAATGCATTAGCAGGTACAAAGTGTGAAACAGGTGATAAAAATGAGAGGAAAAGCAACTATAAAGATAATAAAATGGAATGTTTATTGCTAAACTCAATTGACACTTGGAAAAAGATAATGAAAAGTTAAAAAAGAATAATTAGAAATTACAAGCTAAATGTGAAAGCCAGAGGGCCTATTTGGTATCATATGCAAATGTTTTCATAGCCTATAGCTGGAAGGCAGAGAAAACAATGGACCAGGGTCAGAGGTTAATTGTGAATAGCCGAATTCTAAACCAAGGCAGGTGTGCAATACCAAGTTTGGGAAAGAATGGGACCCTGACTGACATCTTGGATGGATGGATGGGGACAGTGATATTGATGCCTCCTAAAAATCTTGAATCATTGGATTTTTCTTGAGTCTTTGAGCCTGCAGAAGTGACCCACTTTACTTATAAAGGCTAGAATTCCTTCCTTGCTTAAAGATGATGCAAGGATGACTCTCCCTTACCCCCATCAGGATGTACCCCCAACTCCCTTCCTGACCCAAAGCCAATAACTCAGGTTGAGTTATAATATTACCCACAGGGGATGTATTGGATCTGAGAGACAGGAAAGCAACACGACCTCAAAGGAGCTGTAGTATTTAGCTAGCATGTTCTGGCAAAAGCTGCGAGAAACATGGGGTTGAGTTTTGAGGGTCCCTGATCAAGGGGAGAGGAACAGGATTTAAGGTAGAGGAAAGGAGAATTTATCAATTTGAGAGCATTCCCTCAGCAACAGGATATATATAAATAATACATAAATATTTCAAATGTAAGTATTTTTTGTTTTTTCATGTATCATCACTTTGCCACAATTGAATAAATGTAGACCTCTATCATTTTCAGTTGCTGCATGGTATTCCATTATGAGGGTATGTTATAATTTTAATATTGTTTGGTGTGTGTCTGATTGAACAGTGCTTTTCCTTTTTTCAATAATTACATTTTGTCTATTGGTCAAGCAGCAAATTTTATCCTACTGTTCTGTTACTCTGTCTTGCCATATTGTTTGGATGCAGTTTGGATGACATTTGCTGTTCTTCATCAGCTTTGCCCTCTCTCTTTAGAATTGCCACACATCCCTTCAGTGGAACAAGAAGAAAGACTTCTCAGTGATGTTGCTTTTACTAAAGACAGTTATGAAAATGCAGCAGCTTTTTTTTCCTTTTAAATATTTTATTTATTTATTTGGGGGGGGAGAGCAGAGAGGGAAAAGCAGACTCCCCACTAAGCAGGGAGCCCGATGCAGGGCTCGATCCCAGGACCCTGGGATCATGACCTGAGCTGAAGGGGGATGCTTAACGACTGAGCCACCCAGACGCCCCCATGCAGACTCTTTTCATGAGAATTTTGTGTTGGTCTGAAAACTGTACAGTTTCTTTCACTATTGTGCCTTGTGGTTTTACAATATAGAGAATATACACAAAAGTAAGAATTAATTCTATTAGGACAGATGAGCCTGCTCACTTGCTTCCCCCTGCATTTTGGAAAATGGTATGTCGAACAGAATAGTTAAGTGTGACTGGCTTCATCAAAATATATTTCCAAATCATTACATGGAGGGAGGCTTTACTTTGAACCTTTTGAAAATGCCAAAATGGGAAAAGAAGTGTATATAATCTCTTCACTAGTCAACTTAAGGAGAACTGTATACAATGAACCTATCCTGTGTATACACTGGGGTTCTGATATTAATTTACAGCGGGCGTGTAATTATGAGCGCTTTCCTTATTCTATCAGGCTTAGATTTCTCTTCTCAAGCAATTTAGGTTCTGTTGATGCTTTTCTATATAGTGGTCATGAGGAAGCTTCATTTGCATAACATTTTTGAGGACATTGAGATAAACTACCAGCCTAGGAAGATTTCTTCAAAATAGTGAAGGGAGTGTTGAGTACCATAGAATTCAAACAAAGAGGGGATAAGAACTCTACATACATTTTTGGTGAAACAAGGAGAGAATGAAGATATTAGAGTAGAAATGTTGGATGGATCTGGGGACGTCAGTTGGGTCCAGCAAGGGGAAATTCTTTTGAGCATGGCATTCTAGGGTTGTTAGCCAAGTGCCTCTCGCTCATCCGAGTACCTTCTTGTTGGGTTTCATGGCATTATTTCTTTTCATGATTCCCAGATGACCCTCAGATGTCAGAAACTTCTGGAAAAAGCTATGATCATTTAAACAGAAAAAATTAACTTCCAACTTCAGGGGCAGTGGTGGGAAAAAAGCACTAGTAATTGCATAGAAGTGTGAAGAGCTCTGGTGCCCGGAGGTTACCTATGCTAGCAGGTGGGCAAGAAGAACATTGATAATAGGAGTTCTCCTATGCGGAAATTAACAAAGCTGCGTATTGGCTCAGAGCAAAATGTCATATTATCATTATCCAAGTTCTTTTTTTTTTATTTTTTAAAAATGTTTTATTTATTTATTCATGAGAGTCAGAGAGAGAGAGAGAGAGAGGCAGAGGCAGAGGGAGAAGCAGGCTCCCCGCCTAGCGGGGAGCCCGATGCGGGACTCGATCCCAGGACCCTAGGATCATGACCTGAGCCAAAGGCAGACGCTTAACCATCTGAGTCACTCAGGCGCCCCTATCATTATCCAAGTTCTTGATATTCCTTCTAGTCGATATGCTCTGGGGACAGTAAGAGTCTGTTTCCACCTCCTCTTCCTTCTCCTTCCCCTTCTTTCTTTCAAAATGCGTATTTATATTTTGCATTATCTCTTTCCACATGCTCTAGTGCCATTTCCTTCCACCGGAATCTGGATCTTTCCTAATGCCCTATTTTTAGTTGAAAGGGATTTTCGTATCTTGTTAAAGTAAATAGGTTCGTCCCAAAGACTAATTCCTGTATTATTTTAACGGATAAATTTATGAATGCCTTCTAATTTACTTTTTTCCAGCCTGATTTATTTTGGATCTTGGGCTCCTGCTAATTTTTATAGGTGCACTAGGAGGCACTGTTGAGTTTTAAATATCCCAGTAGTGTTTGCCTGGTTTGTATTAATGCTGAACTTGCAACTCCTTTCATTTATGTCAGTATTTCACCTTCTGTGCTAGCAGCAGGATATGAAGAAGACGTGCAGGTTTGCTTCCAGTGCGGAAAAAAATAATGATGATTTAAAACAGTGCTTGTTGAAAGTTAGGGAAAGAAAAATGCATTATTTGTGAAGGAGTACTGATTTTTTTTTTTTCTTTTGGCGTTTTTGGGTTATAAATTCACATTAGTGATACAGCCAATATACAAACCACAGTTGTAGCAACCAGAGGAGGAAACAGGATATGGCCCCTTTTGTAAGATGCTCATAGTATTCCCAAGGAGGCAGGGAAACTCCATTCATCTGCAGTTTATTCAGAATGTTCTTTTCTTCTGCTTGTCATTTTGGAATGGATTTAACTGGATTTAATGGATTTAACTGTTGCTAAAAAGTTACAGGAACAACAGCCTCATAGCTAGAAATCATCTGTTTCTTCACAAAACAAGTTCGCCCAGATCAGCCATGTGACCTTCCCCAGCAGTGTCCAGCCCTCTGACCTGAGTCCTGTTGGAACAGCGTCTCTTTGGGACAGAAAAGAATTCATGTTCTAAGTCCTTCCTGCTCTTTCTCTCAGGTTTGTTGCCTGCTATAACGTCGAGTCCTTTTTCCTTTTAAACCAGATACTGCCAAGTAAACTTAAAAATCCAAATCCTTTTGACAGAGACTTCAATGTGCAGATTTGGGATAAAATAAGCCACAGATATTTGACCAGTATCATAATATACCATTACACAATTAAAAAAAACTGATGAGGGATGATTTGAGTTTTCTCACTGGTAAAGCTAGGCTAGTTGTGCGAGCATTTAAACCGTTTTCAGTATTATTCCAGCTGAGCCTCAGAAGATTCTTAAATTTATGTTTGATTTTTTTTGTGTGTGTGTTAATAGAATCAGATCTAAGTCTGTTTTTTTCTATCTGCATTTAATACATTTTTATCAGTTTACCAATATTTTAGGAATGATGTGCCCTCATTAATTTCCATTAAAAAGCATTGATTAAAAACATGCTTTTGTTTATGTAGTTGCTAAGTGCAGCTAGTTATTTGTGATTCTTGTTCACCTGATGTCCACACTCCACTGAGGCACCAAAATATATCTGGATTTGCTTCCCAGCCCAGCGGGTTGCTAGTCCTCTGGCTCTCTTGGGCCACTTATTTGATTCTCTGAGTCTCAGATTGATGAGGATATAAATATTTTCACCATAATGGTTTTGTAGGGATTGAATGATGCACTAATGTAAAGTGGTCAAGGTGGCAAAGTATTCAGGGAATCTAGCGTGCTCCCTTTTGCATTTACTTAAGACCAGTGATGAGGTGGTGTTGTATGTTCCCACATCACCCTGGAGAAATCTCACAAAGGTGAAGAAAATACTGCAAAAGGAGTATGCACATTTCTTGCACTATAGTGTCAATGGAAAAGTATATCTACTGTCCAAAACCTAGAATGAATTTGAGCTCTTTATAATACATGCTGCACTCCAGAGTATTTTAATCAGTCTTGTGAATGACTTTGGATCAAAGAAATCAATCAAATAACCTACAGAAGTAGAGCCTCTATTTCCTTAGTACCTCATATTCATGCTTAGAATACGGTGCTTTTGAAAATTTCTCTTAAGATTTTTTTTGAAAAGATAATAGGGCTCAAAGCCCAAGAAGTGCAAATGAATATAACTAGATATAAAGCACTCTACTACTCCTTGCCCTTCCTGAAGTTAGCCTCTCCTATATTCTTGAATATCTTTATATTGAGAGTAGATAGATAGATAGATAGATAGATAGATAGATGAATGGACATATGGACATAGCTAAAGATGTAGATATAATCTTTTCACTCATTGGGATATATCTGTAGGATAAATTACTAGAAAGGGAATTGCCGCATCAAAGGCCATGTGCATTTACAATTTTTATATTGCCAAATCGCCCTCTGTAGAGGATATATTTATCCTCCCCCATATAAATATATATATTCTTATTACCAGTGCCTATATTCTTTTTTTGTTTTTATTTTTGGTTTTTAACTGAGGAAAAATTGGTATATAACATTATATTAGTTTCAGGTGTACACATAGTAATTTGATCTTTGTACACACTACAGAGTGATGACCACAAGGAGTTTAGTTGCCATACAGTTGGCCCCCTTCACCCGTTTTGCCCACCCTCCAGCCCCCTTCCCCTCTGATAACCACCAGTCTGTTCTCTGTATCTTTGAGTTTTGTTTTTTAGATTCCACATCTAAGTGAAATCATACAGTCTCTGACTTATTTCACTTATCATAATAGCCTCAACAATGCCTATATTCTTTAGCAGTACCATTTATTACCTTTTTGATCATAATTTGATAGGTAAAAATGATATTTCAGTGCAGTTTCAACGAAGTACTTTTATTATGAATGATTTTAGTTATGTCTTGGGGCCATTTTCTTTTCTTTTCTGTGAACTGTCTTTTCATATCCTTTACCTATGTGAAATTAGACTCTTGGTCTTGTTATTAAGATATTTAAATATATATTAGGAAAATAAGACCTTCATCTGTAATTTCAATCATGACTTTTTTTCCAGCTTTATGTTTATCTTTTGGCTTTTCTTACGTTAGTTTTCATATGCAGACATTTTACATTTTTCTGTAGCCAAATCACTCTAAGATTATAAAAACATAGAATTTGCCATATATTGAATTCCCATGTGTATTTGCTGTATTTAGAAAATTGCATTTTAAGATAAGATTTTCTTTTTCGCCCCTGGAATTATTATCTTTTATGCTAAGGAAATATAATAAACATATTTCTAAAAGAGTTGGAAGAGACCAATATAGGTTATAGAAATGGATTGTATTAAAGATCACATAATATCTGGGGACGCCTGGGTGGCTCAGTCGGTTAAGCGTCTGCCTTCGGCTCAGGTCATGATCGCAGGGTCCTGGGATCGAGTCCCACATCAGGCTCCTTGCTCTGCAAGGAGCCTGCTTCTCCTTCTGCCTGCCTCTGTCTCTCTCTCTCTGATAAATAAATAAAATATTAAAAAAATATATTAAAAAAAAAAAAAAAGATCACATAGGGGGCCTGGGTGGCTCAGTTGGTTAAGCGACTGCCTTCGGCTCAGGTCATGATCCTGGAGTCCCTGGATCGAGTCCCGCATTGGGCTCCCTGCTCGGCAGGGAGCCTGCTTCTCCCTATGACCCTCACCCCTCTCATGTGCTGTCTCTCTCTCTCTCATTCTCTCTGTCTCAAATAAATAAATAAAATCTTAAAAAAAAAAAAAAAATCTTAAAAAAAAAAAAAGATCACATAATATCTAAGACTAGAGTAAGGCATCATAGCTCATTTGATACCTTTGGAGGCCTTGCCTGGTGAATAGAGATGAATGATTTTAATTGGCACATTAGTTGTTTGCCTGTAAATGGGTGCTTCTAAAAGCCTGAAACTAGCCCTTCTCTTAATTGGTTCCTTTAAGACAACTTTAGTTTGGTGAGAACATCTGTGAGATACTCTGGAACTGGCTTTAGGCATATTCCATTTGCATGGCGAATTACTTTTTAGCATTCCTGGGCATGTCTGTCGTAGATGACAGGCATATCTTGTCCAACAGTACAGAGTTACACTCTTTTATTTTATTATTATTTTTATTATTATTATTATTTTATTTAAATTAAAGTTAGTTAACATATGGTGTAGTATTGGTTTCAGGAGTAGAATTTAGTGATTCATCACTTACATACAACACCCAGTGCTCATCCCAACAAGTGCCCTCGTTAATGCCCATCACCCATTTCGCCCACCCCCAACTCCCTTCCCCTCCAGCAACTCTCAGGTTGTTCTCTATAGTTAAGAGTCTCTTATGGTTTGCCTCCCTCTCTGTTTTTATCTTATTTTATTTTTCCTTCCCTTCCCCTATGTTCATCTGTTTTGTTTCTTAAATTCCACATATGAATGAAATCATATGGTATTTGTCTTTCTCTGTCTGCCTTATTTCGCTTAGCATAATACACTCTAGTTCCGTCCACGTTGTTGCAAATGGCAAGATTTCGTTCTTTTTGATGGCTGAGTAATATTCCATTGTGTATATCTACCACATCTTCTTTATCCATTTATCATCAGCTGATGGACATTTGGGCTCTTTCCATAATTTGGTTACTGTTGATAGTGCTGCTATAAACATTTGGTGCATGTGCCCCTTTGAATCACTATGTTTGTATCCTTTGGATCCTTTGGATAAATACCTAGTAGTGAAATTGCTGAGTTATTCAGTAGTTCTATTTTTAACTTTTTGAGGAACCTCCATACTGTTTTCCAGGTGACTCTACCAGTTTGCATTCCCACCAACAGTGCAAAAGGGCTCCCCTTTCTCTGCATCCTCACCAACATCTGTTGTTTCCTGAGTTGTTTATTTTAGCCCTTCTAACAGGTGTGAGGTGGTATTTCATTGTGGTTTTGATTTGTATTTCCCTGATGATGAGTGATGTTGAACATCTTTTCATGCGTCTGTTAGCCATTTGTATGTCTTCTTTGGACAAATGTCTGTTCATATCTTCTGCCCATTTCTTAACTTAATTTATTGTTTGGGTGTTGATTTTGATGAGTTCTTTTTTTTTTTTTAAAGATTTTTAAAAAGATTTTACTTTATTTGAGAAAGAGAGAGAGCATGAGCGGGGGTGGGGGGGAGGGGTAGAGGAAGAGGGAGAAGCAGACTGCCCCCTGAGCAGGGAACCTGATGCAGGGCTTGATCCCAGGATCCTGGGATCCTGACCTGAGCCAAAAGCAGACGCTTAACCAACTGAACCAGCCAGGCACCCCAATGAGTTCTTTATGGATTTTGGATACTAATCCTTTATCAGATATGTCATTTGCAAATATCTTCACCCATTCCATCGGTTGCCTTTAGTTTTGTTGATTGTTTCCTTCTCTGTGCAGATTTTTGTCTTGATGAGGTCCCAATAGTTCATTTTTGCTTTTGTTTCCCTTGCCTCTAGAGATGTGTCTAGTAAGAAGTTGCTGCATCTGAGGTCAAAGAGGTTGCTACCTTTTTTTCCCTCTAGGATTTTGATGGTTTCCTGTCTTACATTTAGGTCTTTCATCCATTTTGAATTTATTTTTGTGTGCGGTGTAAGAAAGTGGTCTGGTTTCATTCTTCTGCATGTTGCTGTGCAGTTTTCCCAACACCATTTGTTGAAGAGACTATCTTTTTTCCATTGGATATTCTTTTTCTTTTTTTTTTGAGAGGGAGAGAGTAGGGGGCTAGGGGCAGAGGGAGAGGGAGACAGAATCTTAAGTAGGCTCCACACCCATTGTGGAGCCTGACATGGGGCTCGATCTCATAACCCTGAGATCATGACCTGAGCCGAAATCAAGAGTTGGATGCTTAACTGACTAAGCCACCCAGGCACCCCTACATTGGATATTCTTTCCTGCTTGGTCGAAGATGAGTTGACCATAGAGTTATGAGTTCATTTCTGGGCTCTCTATTCTGTTCCATTGATCTATGTGTCTGTTTTTGTGCCAGTACCGTACTGTCTTGATGATTACAGCTTTGTAAGACAGCTTGAAGTCCGGGATTGTGATGCCTCCCACTTTGTTTTTCTTTTTCAACATTACCTTGGCTATTTGGGGTCTTTTCTGCTTCTATACAAATTTTAGGATTATTTGTTCTAGCTGTGTGAAAATGCTGGTGTTATTTTGATAGGGATTGCATGGAATATGTAGATTGCTTTGGGTAGTATAGACATTTTAACAACATTTGTTCTTCCAATCCAAGAGCGTAGAATTTTTTTCCATTTCTTTGTGTCTTCTTCAATTTCCTTCATAAATGTTCTGTAGTTTTCAGCATGTAGATCTTTTACCTCTTTGGTTAGGTTTATTCCTAGGTATCTTACGATTTTTGGTGCAATTGTAAATGGGATGGATTCCTTGATTTCTCTTTCTGCTGCTTCATTATTTGTGTATAGAAGTGCAACAGAGTTCTTCTTTTTTTAAATGCAACAGATTTCTGTATGTTGATTTTATATCCTGCAACTTTGCTGAATTCATGTGTCAGTTCTAGCAAATTTTTTCGGTGGAGTCTTTCGGGTGTTCTACATAGAGTATCATGTTGTCTGCAAAGAGTGGAAATTTGACTTCTTTGCCGATTTGGGTGCCTTTTATTTTTTGTTGTCTGATTGCTGAGGCTAGGACTTCCAGTACTATGTTGAACAACAGTGGTAAGAATGGACATTCCTTCCTGACTTCAGGGGAAAAGCTCTCAGTTTTTCCCCCACTGAGGATGATATTAGCCTTGGGTCTTTAGTATACGGACTTTATGATGTTGAGGTATGTTGCTTCTATCCCTACTTTCTTGAGGGTTTTTATTAAGAAAGGATGTTGTATTTTGTCAAATGCTTTTTCTGTATCTATTGAGAGGATCATATGATTCTTATCCTTTCTTTTATTTCTTTTCTCTTTTAAAAAGATTTATTTATTTGAGAGAAAGAGAGAGAATGTGGGGGGGAGGGGCAGAAGGAGAGGGAGCGAGAGAATCTCAAGCAGATTCCCCGTCAAGCATGGAGCCTGATGTGGGGATCGATCTCAGCATTCTGAGGTCATGACCTGAGCTGAAATCAAGAGTTGGATGCTTAACCAACTGAGCCACCCAGGCACTCTATCCTTTCTTTTATTAATGTGGTGTATTACATTGATCAATTTGTGGATATTGAACCACCCCTGCAGCCCAGGAATAAATCCCACTTGATCATGGAGAATAATCCTTTTAATGTACTGTTGGATTAGACTAGCCAGTACTTGTTGAGAATTTTTGCATCCATATTTATCAGGGATATTGGTCTTTAATTCTCCTTTTTAGTGGGGTCTTTGGATTTGGAATCAAGGTAATGCTGGCCTCATAGAATGAGTTTGGAAGTTTTCCTTCCAGTTCTATTTTTTGGTACAGCTTCAGAAGAAGGGGTATTAATTCATCTTTAAATGTTTGGTAGAGTTCCCCTGGGAAGCCATCTGGTCCTGGACTCTTGTTTGTTGGGAGATTTTTGATTACTGATTCAATTTCTTTGCTGGTTATGGATCTGTTCAAATTTTCTATTTCTTCCTGGTTCAGTTTTGGTAGTTTATATGTTTCTAGGGATTTATTCATTTCTTCCTGATTGCCCAATTTGTTGGCATATAATTGCTCAAAATATTCTCTTATAATTGTTTGTATTTCTGTGGTGTTGGTTTTAATCTCTCCTCTTTCATTCATGATTTTATTTATTTGGGTCCATTCTCTTTTCTTTTTGATAAGGCTGGCTAGGGGTTTATCAATTTTGTTAATTCTAAAAAGAACCAGCTCCTAGTTTTGTTATCTGTTCTACTGTTTTGTTTGTTTGTTTCTCTAGCTTTTATTTCTGCTCCAATTTTAATTATTTCCCTTCTACTGCTGGTTTTTGGCTTTATTTGCTGTTCTTTTTCCAGCTACTTTAGGTGTAAGGTTAGGTTGTGTATTTGAGACTTTTCTTGTTTCTTGAGGAAGGCCAGTATTGCTATATATTTCCCTCTTATGACCAGCTTTGCTGCTTCCCAAAGGTTTTGGACTGTAGTGTTTTCATTTTCATTTGCTTCCATGTCTTTTTTTATTTCTTCTTTAATTTCCTGGTTAGTCCATTCATTCTTTAGTAGAATGTTCTTTAACCTCCATGTATTTGTGGTCTTTCCAAATTTTTTACTGTGGTTGACTTCAAGTTTTATAGTGTTGTGGTCTGAAAATATGCATGGTATAATCTCAATCATTTTGTACCAGTTGAGGCCTGATTTGTGACCCAGTATGTGATCTGTTCTGGAGAATGTTCCATGTTCCATGTGTGTTCGAAGAGAATATGTATTCTGCTGCTTTAGGATGAAATGCTCTGAATATATCTGTTAAGTCCATCTGGTCCAGTGTGTCATTCAAAGCCCTTGTTTCCTCGTTGATCTTCTGCTTAGATGATCTGTCCATTGCTGTGAGTGGGGTGTTAATGTCCCCTACCATTATTGTATTATTATCAATGAGTTTCTTTAGGTTTGTTATTAATTGATTTATATATTTGGCTGCTCTGAAGTTGAGGGCATAAATACATATAATTGTTAGATCTTCTGGTTGGTTAGACCCCTTTATTATGATATATTGCCCTTCTTCATCTCTTATTATAGTCTTTGGTTTAAAATCTACTTTGTCTGATATAATGATTGCTACTCCAGCTTTCTTGTGATGTCTGTTAGCGTGATAGATGGTTCTCCATCCCCTCACTTTCAATCTGGAGGTGTTTTTGGGTCTAAAATGAGTCTCTTGTAAGCAGCATATCAATGGGTCTTTTTTAAAAAATCCATTCTGATACCCTATATCTTTTGATTGGAGCATTTAGTACATTTATATTCAGAGTAATTATTGATAGCTATGAATTTAGTGCCATTGTATTACCTGTAAAGTTGCTGTTCTTGTAGATTGTCTCTGTCTCAGTTCCTTTCTAGTCTTTGTTGCTTTTGGTCTCTCTTTCCTGCTCAAAGAGTCCCCTTTAATATTTCTTGCAGAGCTGGTCTAGTGTTCACATACTCCTTTAGTTTTTGCTTGTCTTGGAAACTCTTTATCTCTCCTTCTATGCTGAATGACAGCCTTGATGGATATAGTATTCTTGGCTGCATTTTTTTTCCCATTTAGCATGTGGAATATATCATGCCATTCTCTTCTGGTCTGCCAAGTTTTTATGGACAGGTCTGCTGCTAACCTTATGTGTCTACCCTTGTAGGTTAAGGACCTTTTCTCCCTGAGCTGCTTTTAGAATTCTCTCTTTATCTTTGTATTTTGCAAGTTTCACTATGATATGTCTTGGTGTTGACCTGCTTTTGTTGATTTTGAGGGGAGTTCTCTGTGGCTCTTGGACTTGAATGCCTGTTTCCTTCCCCAGATTAGGGAAGTTCTCAGCTATAATTTGTTCAAATAAACCTTCTGCCCCTTTTTTCCTGCTCTTCTTCTGGGACTCCTGTGATATGATATTATTGCACTTTGTGGAATTGCTGAGTTCCCTAAGTCAGTATTTGTGATCTAATAGTTTTCTTTCCCTCTTCTTTTCAGCTTCATTATTTTCCATAATTTTATCTTCTATATCACCTATTCGTTCCTCTGCTTCTTCCGTCCTCATTGTGATTATATGCAGTTGGTTTTGCATCTCAGTTTTGGTGTCTTCTCTAGTGTCTTCTATGCTTCTTTCAAGCCCAGCTAGTATTCTTATGACTGTTGTTCTAAATTCTTGTCCAGATATATTGCTTATATCTGTTTTGAGCAAATTCCTGGCTGTGATTTCTTCTTGATCTTTCTTTTGGGCAGAATTCATCCATCTTGTCATTCTGTCTTTTGTGTGTTATGAAAGCTTGTTGTTTTCTGCTCCTGAGAGTAATACTATATTAAGCAGGGGTCATACACTGTCCAGGGCCCAGCAGTTCAGGAGGTGTTTCTGGTGTATGCTGTGTGCACTCTGCTGGTGTGTTTTGGTTGCTCTTTCCTGCAGGTCAGTCCTCTGAAGAGTTCCTCCTTGCTTGCAGTGGGGAATGTTTGGATCCTTAGGTGTGCTTTGATTTGTCTGTTAAGATAAGCCTGATTAAAAAAAAAAAAAAAAAGCCTGATCCAAGAAAAGAGATAAGGAAAGGAAAGAAAAAGCAAGCAAGCAAACAAAAAGCTATAAGCCTGATTCTAAAAAAGAAAGAAGGAAAAAAGAAAAAAAAAAAAAACCTGATCCAAAAAACAGGAAAAGGCAACAAACCAACCAACAAATGAACAAAAAACTATAAGCCTCATTTAAAAAAAGCAAGCAAGCAAGCGTGGTCCTATTTCCACCCGAACTGAAGCTGCTTTGGAGCGCTCTGTAATCAGTAGATGCGGGGGCCTGTGTTAGTCCTCTGAGGGAGAGGCCTGCTGCTCTGGCTCACAGTCAGACCTGCTCCGGTAAAGATGCCCCTGCGGGGCGCAGGGGTGCGGGGTTTGGTGTAAGAGACTCCAGCCTTCACTGGAGCTGCTGTTTCTCGCTGAAGTCTGTGCTGGTGAGCAGGGCCTGCAGATGGTGTCACCCTGCCCTCTCCTCCCCGCCGAGGGGAACGCGCTGCTGGCGCTGTTCAGGAAGCCCTCACAGAAAAGCGAACAATCTCCCCTCCTGTGTCCCGGGCTTTCGTCAGGTCCCTGCCCTCAACCTGTCTGTGCCGGCCGTCGGCATGCCCGGCACCATAGTTCTGTGTTTTATCTCTGGCTGGCCCCTGGCATTCCAAACTCCAAACCTTAAAGGACCTGGCAAGGCGCAGACCCACTGCCCGCCCGGGAGGAGAGCCTCGCCGCACACACGGCGTCATCCTGTCCCAGAAAAGCAGTCGCAGGCCTGCTCGGGTGCCTGGAGTCTAGGGTGAAGCACAGCGGGAAGCGGGGACCAGCT
The DNA here is from genome assembly GCF_964656455.1 of Halichoerus grypus. Classification (NCBI taxonomy): domain Eukaryota; kingdom Metazoa; phylum Chordata; class Mammalia; order Carnivora; family Phocidae; genus Halichoerus; species Halichoerus grypus. The sequence continues at coordinate 72,594,113 of NC_135725.1, read as the reverse complement.
TAGCCGCCCTCTGCGCATGTCTCTGTCCCCTGCTGTTGAACAGCCGCTGGGCGGCGCCCGGTGGGCCTTCTGTCCTCGGAGAGCACTCCACCCTCTTCCAAATGTCCTCCAGGGAGGGGAATGTTCTCTCCCAGTGCGACGCAGGGGATCCCCATACCGTGGCGCCTTGTGCAAACCCTACATGCTGCTCTCTCCCCTGCTTCCCTGACTTCCCTCCACGAAAAGGGCTCCCTCCCTTCCATGGCACTCCGGCTTTTCTCTCCCCCAATTCACATCTCTGAACCTCGCATCTGCCACATTCTCTCCCTCCAATTGTGCAGATCGTTTTCTTAATCCTCAGATCGATTTCCTAGTTGTTCAAAATGATTTGGTATTGATCTAGCTGTGTTAGAGGGATGAGGCAAAGCCAGCCTCCTCCTCCTCCTCCCTCCCAGAGTTACACTCCTAATATTGAGGTTAGAGAAATGTGTTTCTGATGACCTTGTTTCCATTATTGATACATGTGTGTGTCCTTTAAAGGACAATAATGAACCTCAGCAGATAATTTTCAAAATATTTCTTATAAACCACTAGAGCCCAGCCTGATGAGGTTTCTCTACATTATTTGCAGAACTTCAGACTATCATGTGCTTATATCTGTAAATATTCAAGTGGTGTCATTGGGAGAAATTTTGATTTGTAAAAAGTTCCTGTAGAAATCTACTTGAAAACAATTTACGTAATTGTAAAAAAAATTCTCAGTGATTAAAAATGGCTAGAGAAGGGTGAGGGGTAGGTTCTATTTACTGGTTTCTTCTCAGCCCCTCTTAGAAGTCTCTGGCTTGTATTACTAAATGGCTGCCTATGGCTTTACCTGACAGTTGTAACTTAAGGCCACCAGGGCTGATTTCTTCAGAGTGAAAGTTGCTGGATTGCTCTTTTCCCAATAACTATAGAGTCTGATTTATTTCATGTTAAGCAGACAAAGATTCCCTTTGAAACATGTAGTCTGACCACCAAACACTAGACTCATTGTCTCTGAAACAATAAGCGCCACATTCAGTCTTTAGGAATGGTGAGCGATTTGCTTGTATTCAAGAACCAAAGAAGTTTTACACAGTCAGAAAAGTGATGCACAGCTGAGTTTTCAATAATGCTAATACTGTGTGTATGAGTGCAACTTAACGCTGTGGTGTGTACTGTGTTGTACCCTGGCTGGTAGATGCCACGCATGGATCAGCCTTGCACTGACTGCTCACGATGAATTATTTACAGTGTATGCCAGCAGAAACTGATGACTTCAAATGGAAGTAGAAAGGATTTCTATTTATGTTTCATTTTTGCATATGAGTATATAGAATTAGATTATATTTGTTATATATATTCCAGATGTTCTGTGGCATTCAAAATTAGGGATTGCCTTGTGTCATGTTCTGCAGATGCCAACCCTGAACTGAGTATTTATGTGCAAGTGATTTATTTAGGGACTTGCTCTCAGGAGAAACAGGTAAGGGAGTAGGAGAAACGGATCAGTGAAAAGAAGGAATCCAAGCAAGGGTAAAATTTCTGGCACCATTCTAGCCTCAGCTGGATTGTACGGGAAAGCTTTGGAAAAAAATTATAGCTCATATTTTGTCCCAACTGGAAAGAGAGCTGGGCTTTCATAAGTCATTCAGTGGCTCAGAGCCACCCAAACTAAACCCAGTGTCTCAGATACTTTCGGCCTTTTGCACAGGCAGGCAGGCAAAATGGTGTCTGTGGCTGAGGGCGGTCTTCTGAAGATAGTCACCGATGGGGCCCAGGGCAGCAAAAGCACAAAGGAGCTGCGGATGGGGGTGGGTACAGAGAAATGGCCCAAGGGTTTCAAGGGGATCTGGGTTCTGTATCAACAGTTGGTTGCTACAGGGATTACTTATTAATTCTGATTAAATGATCCTTAGTCATTAAACAGTTCTTTTAGCGATTCTGATACAGTCCTTTTAAGAAAATTGTTAATAGGTAAATTATTCTGATCAGATATTAGTTTAGCTAAGGGCTACAGTATAGGGAAGCTTTCTCATTATTTCTCAAACACACCAGATGTACTACTTCTTCTTCTTTTTAAAGATTTTATTTATTTATTAGAGAGAGGGAGGGAGAGAGAGAGAGAACACAGGCGGGGGAGGGGTGCAGAGGGAGAGGGAGAAACAGGTCCCTGCAGAGCGGGGGGAGCCCGATGTGGGACCCTGGGATCGTGACCCGAGCCGAAGGTAGTCACTTAACCAACTGAGCCACCCAGGCGCCCATCAAACACACCAGATGTACTTCTGTCTCACGGACTTTGTACCTGTTTCTTCTGCCTGGTTCTCACCCCAGGGATGATTTTTGGTAAAAAGTGAGAAAAATATGACTTCGTGATAGAGGGATTGGCTATTTCACCCTGATCCAGTCTGGCCATCACTGACTAGACATTGTGTACCTCTTAATGTGATGCTATGTGAGGTATACAACATCCTTGTGAAGTATTCTTTCCCCAGACTATTTAAACAGAATCTGTTCAAACCTGTCCCTAACTTCCAGTGTACAATATAAATACTATCGTTTTATACAGTCAATGTCTCTTGGGAACACTGGGTTTGCCCACCTTTTTATCACCTGTCTTGCTCATCCTCTCTTCTTGCATCTCAGCCATTTCACCAGGAATAATTTTCCTTCTAAGTATATCTCTTAGCACTGCACTGATCAGTATGGTAACCACCAGTCATATGGATATTGAGCACTTGAAATATAATTATTAGTCTGAATTGAGATTTGCTGTTAGTATAAAGTGCATACTGGATTTCAAGCACCTAGTATAAAAAAGGGTAAAGTATATCATTAATGATTTTTATATTGATTACATATTGAAATAATTTTTTGATCTGTTAGATTAAATAGATCATTATTAAAATTAATTTTACCTTTTTTGCATTTAAAAATGTGGCTCTATACAAGAGGATTTAAATTTACATACTGCTCATTATATTTCTAATGGACAACTTAGTTTTAGAATTTTCTTTAATGATGGTCTAATGGCAGGTTCTTAAATTTTATTTTGTCTGAAAATGTCTTTATTTTACACTTGCTCTTGAAATCTTTTTTTACTGGATATATTTTGCTAGTTTTTTTCTCATACTGTTTCACTGTTTCTGGTTTCCATTTTTGCTGATAGGACATTAGTTAACATTGTCACTCCTTTGACATTGATTTGTCTTTCCAGTCTGGCTGTTGTTTGAAAAATCTTCTCCTGGTTTTAAATATTCCAATATTTCATTATGATGAAATCTAAGTATGGATTTCTTTTTATTTATACTACTTGGAATTCACTGGATTTCCCAAAACTGTGTATCGGTTTCTTCTGAGAAATTACCAGTCATTATCTCTTTAGATATGACCTCTTCTCCATTCTATTTCTCCCTTCCTTCTGAAACTCCAATTAGACCTATGTCAGACACTTATTTTATCTTGTTTTTTTTTCACCTACCTATTATGTTTTCCATATTTTTGTCTCTGTAAGGTGCATACTGCATTAATTCTTCATAACTACCTAACATTTTGCTAATAATATTATTTGTGTCTAATCTTCTGGTTCAACTTTTCCATGGAATTTGTTAGTTTCAGTGGCTTTATTAATATTTTTTGTTACTAGGAATACAATTTGGTTCTTTCAGATTTGCTTATTTTTGTCTTAGTCTCTTCAGGCTGCTATAATAAAAATACCATCGGGTGGGTGGTTTAAATAACAAACATTTATTTCTCACAGCTCTGGAGGCTGGGAAGTCTAAGATCAAGGTGCTGGCAGATTTGCATCTGGTGAGAGCCTGCTTCCTGGTTCAGAGATGGCTGTCTTCTCTCTGTGCCCTCACATGGAAGAAGGGCTGAAGGAGTCCACTGGGGTCTCTTATTTAAGGGCACTAATCCATTTTGAGGGCTCCACCCTCATGATCTAATTACCTCCCAAAGACTCCAACTTCTAAAACCATCACATTGGGGCTAGGTTTCAACATAAGAATTTTGAGGGGATGCAAGCATTCAGTCTATAGTGTTTTTTAATGGTCTCTTGTTCTGTAATCATATTTTATTTTTATTTTTTATTATTAATTTTTTTTTAACTAAAACAGTTGACAATTTTATTTTCACATTTCATGATACAAATGAAAATTGCTTTTTTTTGGGGTCCCACTAGTCACCTGCCAAAATTATTCTCTCTTTGATAGGAGGGGGGAGCAAGTCTTCCCTGTCCTGCTGTTAGAAAACACCCAGAGTCACTGCACCATGGTCTCCTGGTGAAGTAGAACAAGTAATGTAAAATGGATATAAAGAGGCTCCCCTCTCTATCTGTCTGGTGGAGTCATTCCTGGCTGAATGGGCACCATCATGGGAACATGGGTAGGAGGTCTCATCATTGGGGGCCTAGGCATCTTTGGCATGTAGCCCCCCATAGGTGGCCTCATTCCAGGAGCAGGTCCCACTGGTGTCATCCCAGGAGGAGGAAGGCCCATCATTGGCATCATGGGAGGGCCCCCCATATGGGGTGCTGGCATCATACCAGGGCGAGGAGGAGCCGCGAGACTGAGGGGAGGTGGGATCATTGCTCCTGCAGGAGGAAGAGCAGAGAATGGAGTAGGAGGTATCTTTCCTTGTGGATATGCAGCTCTGAGCCTACTCTTCCATCCATTTCTGGTAGTAGTCTTGCACATTCTTTTTGTGTCTCCTACCACTGCAGTGTGTCTTCCTCACAGATGGAGAGTCATGGGTGAGGTGTATATCACAGGAGTCACAATAAAACTTAAGCATGTTGCTCTGCAGGCTGTTGGTCATTCCGCCCCTCTTTTTTTTTTTTTTTTAAGATTTATTTATTTATTTGAGAGAGTGAGATAGAGCATGAGCGAGTGCAAGCATGGGGAGAGGCAGAGGGCAAGAATCTTAAGCAGACTCTGAGCCCCATGTGGGGCTCCATCCCACGACACTGAGATCATGACCTGAGCCAAAAACCAAGAATTTGATGCTTAACTGACTGAGCCACCCAGGCGCCCCCTCCACCCTTCTTTAATCATATTTTTAACACTTCTTTATTGCTTTAAATATCTTAATTCAATATACTTTTTCATATTCTTTTTTTTAATGTATTTTTTTAAAGATTTTATTTATTCATTTGAGACAAAAAGACACAGAGAAAGAGAGAGAGAGAGAGAACATGAGCAGGGAGAGAGGCAGAGGGAGAGGGAGAAGCAGGCTCCCCGCTGAGCCAGGAGCCCAATGTGGGGCTCGATCCCAGGACCCTGGGATCATGACCTGAACCGAAGGCAGACGCTTAACCATCTGAGCCACCCAGGCGCCCCAGTACTTTTTCATAATAATTGCAATATCTGAACTCTTTGAAAGTCTGCTTTTGCTCTCTATTATTACTGTAGACTGTCTCTTATGATACCTTCTTTTGTTGTATATTTTGTGATTTCTGACTGTATGCTGTTCATATTTCTTGGAATATATTTTTTGGGGGAAGTAGAATTCTTTGGGGCCTGTGTTGAAGGTGGGTTCATTTCAAAAGTATTTCTGTTTTCTTCTTTGAGGAACCCAGGAGCACTAATAATATAGAACAACTTTAAAATTTCAGTTTCAGGTTGTCAGACCATTCAGTTCCTCAAAATTTCAGATTCCTGTAGGGGTCCACTTGTGGCATGAGTTTTCCTTTGAGTTCATCAGAATATCATAAATAGTAGTTTTATGGTTTCTTAAAAATAAAAATAAAGTTCAAAAAATACTTTTCAACTCCTTCTAATTCATGGTGAGGAATTTTACTTAGCCTTGGCATCCTCTGTACTTTCTAAGACTTATTCTCATGGAGTTATCCCTAAACAGCATTTTATTTATTCATTTATTCATTCATTTATTTATTTATTTATTTATTATTTTTTAATTTCTTTTTTTTCTTTTTTTAAAAATTTGAATTCAAGTTAGTTAACAAAAATTTAAACTCAAGTTAGTTAACAATTAGTTAACCATAGTAGTATTGGTTTCAGGAGTAGAACTTAGTGATTCATCATTTATATACAACAACCAGCGCTCATCCCAACAAGTACCCTCATTAATGCCTATCACCCATTTCACCCACCCCCTCACTCCCTTCCCCTCCAGCAACCCTCAGGTTGTTCTCTATAGTTAAGAGTTTCTTATGTTTTGCTTCCCTTTCTGTTTTTATCTTATTTTATTTTCCCTCCCCTTCCCCTATGTTCATCTGTTTTGTTTCTTGAATTCCACATATGAATGAAATCATATGGTATTTGTCTTTCTCTGACTGCCTTATTTCGCTTAGCATAATGCACTCTAGTTCCAACCATGTTGTTGCAAATGGCAAGATTTCATTCTTTTTGATGGCTGAGTAATATTCCATTGTGTATATATACCACATCTTCTTTATCCATTCATTATGAGTTGATGGACATTTGGGCTCTTTCCATAATTTGGTTATTGTTGATAATGCTGCTGCAAACACTGGGGTGCATGTGCCCCTTTGAATCAGCATTTTTGTATCCTCTGGATAAATACCTAGTAGTGAAATTGCTGAGTTATACATTAATTCTATTTTTAAGTTTTTGAGGAACCTCCTTACTGTTTTCCAGAGTGGCTGCATCAGCTTCCATTCCCACCAACAGTGTAAGAGGGTTCCCCTTTCTCTGCATCCTCACCAACATCTGTTGTTTCTTGAGTTGTTAATTTTAGCCCTCTGACAGGTGTGAGGTGGTATTTCATTGTGGTTTTGATTTGTATTTCCCTGATGATGAGTGATGTTGAGCATCTTTTCATGTGTCTGTTGCCGTTTGTATGTCTTCTTTGGAAAAGTGTCTATTCATGCCTTCTGCCCATTTCTTAACTGGATTATTTGTTTTTTGGGTGTTGAGTTTGATAAGTTCTTTATAGATTTTGGATACTAACTCTTTATCTGATATGTCATTTGCAAATATCTTCACCCATTCCATCGGTTGCCTTTTAGTTTTGTTGATTGTTTCCTTCACTGTGCAGAAGCTTTTTATCTTGATGAAGTCCCAATAGTTGATTTTTGCTTTTGTTTCCCTTGCCTCCAGAGACGTGTCTAGTATGAAGTTGCTGCAGCCCAGGTAAAAGAGGCTTTTTTTCTCTCTAGGATTTTGATGGTTTCCTGTCTTACGTTTAGGTCTTTCATCCATTTTGAATTTATTTTTGTATATGGTGTAAGAAAGTGGTCCAATTTCATTCTTCTGCATGTTGCTGTCCAGTTTTCCCAACACCATTTGTTGAAGAGACTGTCTTTTTTCCCTTGGATATTCTTTCCTGCTTTGTCAAAGATTACTTGGCCATGCAGTTGTGGGTCCATTTCTGGATTCTCTATTCTGTTCTATTAAGCTATGTGTCTGTTTTTGTGCCAATACCATACTATCTTGATGATTACAGCTTTGTAATACAGCTTGAAGTCTGGAATTGTGATGCCTCCAGCTTTGTTTTTTTTTTTAAGATTTCATTTATTTATTCATGAGAGACAGAGTGAGAGAGAGAGGCAGAGGGAGATGGAGAAGCAGGCCCCCCCACCGAGCAAGGAGCCCGATTCAGGGCTCAATCCCAGACCCTGGGATCATGACCTGAGCCGAAGGCAGACACTCAACTGACTGAGCCACCCAGGTGTCCTTGTTTTTCTTTTTCAACTTAACTTTGGCTATTCAGGGTCTTTTCTGGTTCCATACAAATTTTAAGGTTGTTTGTTCCAGCTCTGTGAAAAATGTTGATGGTATTTTGATAGGGATTGCATTGAATGTGTAAATTGCTGTGGGTAGCATAGACATTTTAACAATGTTTATTCTTCAAACCCAAGAGCATCGAGTGTTTTTCCAATTCTTTGTGTCTTCTTCAATTTCTTTCATAAATGTTCTGTATTTTTCAGCATATAGATCTTTTACTCTGGTTAGATTTATTCCTAGGTATCTTATGGTTTTTGGTGCAATTGTAAATGGGATGGATTCCTTGATATCTCTTTTTCTGCTGCTTCATCATTGGTGTATGGAAATGCAACAGATTTCTGTATGTTGATTTTATATCCTGCGACTTACTTTGCTGAATTCATTCTGAATTCGTGTTCTAGCAATTTTTTGGTGGAGTCTTTCAGGTTTTCTACATAGAGTATCATGTCTGTGCAGAGTGAAAGTTTGGCGTCTTCCTTGCCAATTTGGGTATCTTTTATTTCTTTTTGTTGTCTGATTACTGAGGCTAGGACTTCTAGCACTATGTGGAACCCTGTGGTGAGAACGGACACTGTTGTATTCCTGACCTTAGGGGAAAAGCTTTCAGTTTTTCCCCATTGAGGATTAGCTAAACAGCAGTGTATTTTAACCAATGAAAGTTTCCTTGCAAGGTTTTTTTTTTTAGCTTGAGTGAAAATTTAAAATTATATTTGCAATAAGTTTTATAGTTATTTTCCACGTTAAATTTTTTTTTATATGTACTGACAGCCGTGCCTTTAAATTTTGACTTTTGACTTCTCAAAGCCTCTTTCAACTTCTTCAGCTGTAGCATGTACTTCAGGACATTTCCATCAAGGGTACATTTGTGGTATTTGTGCTGAATCCTTGCATGAGAAGTTTTTTCTGTTGGTTTTGTTTGTGAAGGAGAAGTTGACTAAGTTCGGGATTTTGGCTTACTAGGATTTTTCCCCTCAACATTTTACAGACACACCTCCATTTTCTTATGGAATTTAAACATATGATGAAGACTGAGGCAAACTTGAATTTTTTCCTTTCTAGGTAAGCTTTTCTTCTTACATCTTATAGTACTTTTCTTTATCCACATAATTAAAATAGTTTGCCGTTTTGTGTCTAAAAAATTTCTATTTCAACAACTCTTCCTGGAACATGATGAACCCAGTTTTTTTTTTAATAGATTCAGGCCCCCCGCCTTTTTTAAGGATCCAGAAAATTTTTCTTCTTTCTTTTTTTTTGTTTGTTTTAGGGGTCCTACTATTTCTGACTTCTTTGTTCAAGACATTATCAATCTTAGGTTGGATTTTATTTCCTGTTCTTGTGTAAATGTCTGTTAAGCTCATATGGTCTAATATGTTGTTTAAGGCTGATGATTCTTCAGTAATTTTCTGTCAGGATGATCTAGCCAATTACATGTTCTTTTTAAAAAGATTTTATTTATTTATTTGACAGAGAGAAAGAAAGAGAGAGAGTGCAAGCACAAGCAGGGGGAGTGACAGGCAGAGGGAGAAGCAGGCTCCTCAATGAGCAAGGAGCCCGATGCGGGACTCGATCCCAGGACCCTGGGATCATGACCCGAGCTGAAGGCAGATGCTTAACTGACTGAGCCATCCAGGCGCCCCTAGCCAATTTCATGTTCTTAAAAATTATTATTTTTTCCTGTCACAATTAAAATTTTTGTTCTCATTTCCTCTCTGTGCAGTGATACCTTCTCAAGTTTGTCTTCAATATTATTGTTCCAGGTACTCAATGTCACTTCTGCTTTTGACCTCTTGGCCTCCTTCAGTGGATTTTTAATTTCATTATGACATATTGGACTTTCCTGCACTTTTTTCTAGTTTCTTCAATATCTTCCCTCATTCAACTATATTCTTCATTAAAGCTTGCTATTTCTGTTTTACAAAGATCATAGCTTCTGTATCTTTGGGAAAAATAGTTGCCAGATTTTTTTCTGGTTCTTGTAGAAATAATTTTATTTTTAACAGTACTTCTATTCTGAGGTTTCCTGCCTTATGGTTAGCTCCCTTCTTTGTTGCGGTATATTTTCATTGATTCTATATTGATTTATTTGTTCATATACTTTTTTTTTTTTTTTTTTGACAGAGAGAGACACAGCGAGAGAGGGAACACAAGCAGGGGGAGTGGGAGAGGGAGAAGCAGGCTTCCCGCTGAGCAGGGAGCCCGATGCGGGGCTCGATCCCAGGACCCTTGGGATCATGACCTGAGCCGAAGGCAGACGCTTAACGACTGAGCCACCCAGGCGCCCCATGTTCATATACTTTTTAATATTTAGATCTATCCAAGCATGACATGGTCTCCAAATCAGAGTAGAAGTTGTCAATATTCATGAGGTATTTAAAGGATTCAGATTTCCTTAGCACAAGTGTTTTCAAAATGTGGTCTACAGATTCCTAGATTTCTAGAAAGGTCTTTCTGGGCAGCCTCAGGGGTCAAGAATGAACACAAGCCCACCTATCTGGGTTCTCTCACCCCGAAAATAGAGCGGCTTACACATCAAGTTTCCGCATTAGAAATCATTTGAAGGAAGGAGCTAGCTGTTTAAGATATTTCTGAAAATTACTTTTTTGATGTATGAGTAACATCTTAGGCTAAGTCACTTTTGGAAGCTTTACTGTTTTAGGATATTAGGATACCAAAAAGTATGAAAGCTGAAGGAGATATGTTCCAAGAGAAAACAATGGATTAATAACTGCCTAAAGGACTGGTGGGAGGGGCAAATGACCTAGTAAGAGGAAATGGATGTAAATTACTTTTACAAAAACTAGCCAGCTACCATGAAGAAGTGCTTCACTAAAATGAAATATGACTTGCAGGTGAACTCTGAGATCATGGGCAGGTCAGCCTAGGGGATGATAAAGTGGCAGCTCCTTTGGTTTCCACTCCTTTGTGACAGTGTCTAAAATATAACTGTTCCTCCACAGAATGCACAAGGATGTTGATAATTTCTTTTTTTATATATATATTTTTTAAGATTTTATTTATTTATTTGAGAGAGAGAGAGAATGAGAGAGAGCACATGAGACGGGGGAGGGTCAGAGGGAGAAGAAGACTCCCTGACGAGCAGGGAGCCCGATGCGGGACTCGATCCAGGGGCTCCAGGATCATGACCTGAGCCGAAGGCAGTCGCTTAACCAACTGAGCCACCCAGGTGCCCTGGGATGTTGATAATTTCTGTTAAGGGCACACAAGGCACTGATTGGCTACAAGGAGGGCAGATGACTTGAGAATGCCCATGGCAGGGACATCAGTGGACTTCAGTGGGATTGAAGTCTCAAGATGGGAGATTATACTTAAGGAATATCCAGACCACTAAGAACAGAAGTTTTCATACCAGTGTGTTTATTATGTGATGGCGATTGAATGGAGTGAAAATACAAGATTAAAATTTGAGGAAGGGCCTAGAATGAACATTAGTATAGGGTTTGGAAACATGGTAGAAGACATAGATGGGAGTGTAGTTTTGGGAGCTTGATCATTTCCTGCTTGGATCTTGTAATTAGCTTCTGCTGGGATCAATTTTATATGTGGGAGTCAAAAGCACATCTTACATCTCTTCCCCATTCTCTGTGCTCTTCCCATCATCTCGTGTTTCATCTTACAGCTACAATCACATACCTTTAAAATGTTTTTGTTTAAAAACCTTTTCCTTTCTATGCAAAGGATTGATTTTTTTTTTTAAAGGGAATGAATAATTTAACATAAGACTTTTAGATAACCATGTATGTATGTATGCATATTTTGGAACACTGTTTATCTTTAGAGAGTTTATGAATTCTAAGCTATGTGGAGGCTAAGAGGCAAGAACTGATTGAGCTACCTAGAAGGAGATTGCCTTCAAGGCATGGAAACCTTTTTCCAAGAAGACTCTTCCTGATGTGTTGCATTGCAGTGCTCCCAGCCTGAAGCAGTTGAGGCGTGGGCTGGGGATGGGGGAGGATCAGCAAAATACCTGGGGATGTGGGCTTTCCTCTTTGAGAGGTCTGCCTTCTCTGCTGAATGAGTGCTGGGAAGGCAATGAAGCCAGCCAAGCCCTCTGTCCCTCAGGCTGCGTCATTAGGAGGAAAGCGAGGCTGCCCATCTTGAGAGCGCCTCTCTCTCAGGAGAGAACACTGCCACTGTCTCCAAAGGTGGCCCAGACTGCCCAGAGGCTCTGCTCAGCTGGAGTCATTTAGACCCTTCAGGAAAACCTCCCCACAGTGCAGGATGGCTTTTAGTAGCCTTTTCTGATATGGCACCACATAGAACATGGTGCCCCAACTGGGTCTGTGCAGCAGGATCTAGGAGTTTGTAGTTTAAGTAAGTATTCTGGTGATCTTGCTGTAGAGAGACCAGCACTCTTGCAAAAGATGTAGTTTAGAACCGCTGATTTAGTGCAAGACAACTGTGATATTGCACCTGCAGAAAGGACAAGCCTAGAAGTTTATGAAGTAAGTAGTTCTACTCACTCTTGAAACATGAACTTCCCTGGGGCACCGCCATAGAACTTGTGTCGTGTTAGTAAGTCACTGTAATCCTTGACCCAGAATATCCACATATGTAGCAATAATGAGTTTCGGCCATTCCACCCCTTTGTGTGCCTCTGTGTAAGAGACAGTGGGCTGCCTTTTGAGTATCTATTCTTCTCTGCTTCCTTGCCAACAGACCTGATTTTATTGATATTAGTCGTGTACCCACCTGAAACCATACAAATCTCTACCTTCCTTGATCATGGGGTAGCCTTTGACCTAATTCTACCCAATGAGATATAAGCAGAAATTGTCAGGTGAGGCTTACAGAAAAATTACTTCAAAGAGCAGACATCTTTTTGTTCCATGTCCTTCCCTTTATTTCTCCCTGAAATGTAGACATGATGGCTGGAGGGTCAGTAGCCATGTGGAAGGCATGAATATGAGGATGTTACTCAGAAGGACACTGGGTCCTTGGAGTAGTGCTACCATGAAATCTTTGGGCTTCTTGGAACTGCCAACATAGCTTTAGTCTGCTTACCTCAGGACTTCACTTACATAGTGGAAAAAATAAATTTCCAATTTGATTAACCCATTGTTTTTGGTTTTCTATTAATAATCACTAAAATAATTCTTAACTTTAATAGTTAAACAGTTAAAACCTCATAATATCTACATTATATCAGCATTTGCCTAATTTCTGGGGAAGCTCCTGGACAATCTAAAGCATCTCTAAGACATGCATGTACCATTAATTTGTGCCCCAAGCCAAAGGACCACCACCTGTCAAGCCAATAGAGATCACCAATTCCGTGGCCTTTCAGCTCCAATTGT